>NC_041729.1:63754031-64125784 GCF_004115215.2 Ornithorhynchus anatinus | reverse complement strand
TTCTACCTTCTCTGCTGGGGGTGCTGATCCCAAAGACCCCCTAGACTATTCTCTAATCCCATCAATCATGCCACTCTTCAGGCAAAATCTAGTTTCTCCCAGAAAGGTTACCTCTAGATTTCTCTCTCTCGATTCTCCACGGACTGTATCTCTCACTTCCTAGGCCTCCAGATTTCCGGTCGGATTTCTACTTGTCACCCTTGTATCCATCCCACATCCCTCCCAGCTTCATTAATGATCTCAATCTCTTTTATCTCCCCACCCCCTTACATTTGTTTTTAAATTCTGGCTCTCTTCCTCCCCTGTCCCTTTCCTCCTGTTATCCCTGGTTTCTTTAATTCGGGAGACTCTTTGCGGCAATTCAGAGCGGTTGGAATTATGCTCCCATTTTACAGAGGCTCAGAAAGGGTAAGTGATTTTCCCAAAGCCACCCAGTACGTCAATTGTAGGACCCAGATTAGAGAAGCAGCCTTGGCCTAGTGGATAGAGCGTGGGCCTGGGAGTCAGAAGGAACTGGGTTCTAATCCTGGCTCTGCCACTTGTCTGCTGGTGACCTTGCTCAAGTCACTTAACTTCTCCGGGCCTCAGTCCCCTCAGTTGAATTAAATGAGAATCAAGACCGTTAGCTCCCTGGGGACAATGAAGCCGTGAGTCACGCACCTTTATTGAGCACCTACTGTGGGCAGAGCACTGTACTGAGCACTTGGGAGAGTAGAATACAACTTTAAACAGACATATTCCCTGCCCACAAGGAGCTTAGCAATGTGTCTACCAACACTGTTGTATCGTCCTCTCCCAAGTGCTTAGTGCAGTGCTCTGCCCGCAGTAGATGACTAATGAATACCATCGATTGATAATTAGCTCTTCTTTCTTGACTCTAAACATTATGAGCTTCTGCATTTTTTCCCTCCATTTCCCCACGTTTCTTAGTAACAAAGCAACGGCCCGAACTACGGTTCTGAAACCTGAATGAGTCTGTAACCGGAATCATGGAAATTGGACAAGGACTTCGATAGTACAAGTGAGATCTTCATGGGTCTTACCTGACAGCTGTCGGTACCTCCTTCAAAATGGCCGGCACAAATCTCCCAAGGTTGAACACGATTTCTCAGGTACAAACGACTGTTGCACACCTTATTCTCAATTATTGGCAGGCTCGCTTCCTTTAGCACACCAGCTCCAGAAGTGCCTTTTGGAAAAAATAAATAGTGATCAAACAAGATCATCCCAGTCCATCTCATGGTAATATGGGAATCTTCCTCCTAAGCAAGCGGTGGTGAAATTAGCACACCATATGATTTGCTTGAAAATGAATACACCGTGTGGTCTAAGTGGAAAGAGCACAGACCTGAGAGTCAGAAGGACCTGGGTTCTAATCCCGGATCTGCCGCTTGTCTGTTGCGTCTCCTTGATCAAGTCACTTCACTTCTCTGTGCCTCAGTTTCCTCATCTATAAAATGGGGGGATTAAGACTGGGAGTCCTATGTGGGACCTGGACTTTGTCCAACCCGATTGGAACGTATCTACCCCAGTGCTTGGTAAGGTGCCTGACACATAGTAAGCGCTTAACAAATACTATATAGTTATAATTATATATAGTCATAATTATATGTAGTTATAATTATATATAGCTATAATTATATATATGTATAGCTATATATATATATATATATATAAAGGGAAAGAGATCCAGTCTGGTAGAAATTGGGCAAAGACTTATTTACCAAGTTTGATTTCTATGCCAAGTCGTGAGAAGGATATTATTTGTTTATTATTATTTGTTTTTTATTTCAGTTTTATAGTGCTTTCCACAAAGGTACAGTAATTACTTTTGAACACACCCAAGTAAGTATATGGCAACAATCCGGCAATCGTCCGCGGCTTCTTTTGAGAAACCATAAACCGAAATTCACTTTGCTCTATTAGTGAAGAAGGAGTCTCTGGGATAGAACTTTAAAATCTTTCACCTCTTCCAAATCCTGCAGTAGCCCTCAGGGATCCCTCAGATCAGAGAAGCGTGTCCATTGGTCTTAGTTCAGACCCAGACTAGAGCCCGGACCTGGGAGTTAGAGGGCCTGGGTTCTAATCCAGCTCTGTCACTTGCCTGCTATGTAACCTTGGACAAGTCACTTCACTTCTCTGGGCCTCAGTTTGCTCGCCTCTTAAAAGGAAAGTCAATACCTGTTCTCCCTCCTTCTCAGAGTGTGAGCCCTACATGGGACGGGGACTTTGCCCCGATTTACTTGCATGTACTACGGTGCTTCCCCTCTCAGGGTCGCACCTGGAGAATTTCCAGTACTCCACCCGTCTCAGCTACGGGAGGGGGAGTCAAACCCAGGCCTACCCATTCCATCCCTAGCGTGGGCAGTGGCTAGTGGGTGGAAGGCAATCTGCTACAAGTCAAAACTCACCCATGCTGGGAAGCAGCAGAGTGGGAGAGAATCTAGGGTGGAGACTCAGGTTTACTGCCTGGAAGGCGGCAATGGTAAACCAGTTGCTTCCGAATTTTTACCAAGAAAACTCTGTGGATACACTACCGGAACGATGGCAGATGGAGAGCGGGGTGTTCCGGAAGAGATGCGTCTGTGGTGTCGTTAAAGGTCGGAAATGACTCGACGGTGTGAGACGAGATAAGACCACAGTGCTTGGCACAGAGTAAGCGATTAATACCGATCAAGCGCTCGATAGTATTTATCGACTGCCTACTGTGTGCAGTGCAGTGTACTAAGTGCTTGGAGAGTACGGTATAATGCAATAATTAATCATTCGATCAGTGGCATTTTTTCAGCGCTTACTCCCACTCCCTCTCCCTTCTGCATCACCCTGACCTGCTCCTTCTGTTCTCCCCCCGTCCCAGCCCCACATCCCTTATGTACAGATCTGTCATTTATTTATTTGAATAAATAAATTCCTCCTCTAGACCGTAAGCTCGTTGTGGGCAGTGAATGTGTCTGTTTATTGTTATAGTGTACTCCCCCAAAAACCTAGTACAGTGCTCTGCACACACTGAGCGCTCAAAAAATACTCTTAAATGAACGAATGAATACCCTATAACATAGTTGGCAGTCACGTCCCCCGCACACACTGAGCTTACAGCCTAGAGCCATTATTATCATTATAATATTACTCTTATCCAGTGTTCAGAACTAGAGGATGGACCACCACTTTGGATAGGATGATCTCGGTTGGAAAATTCTCTCCCAAAGTAGTTTCCACAGAGGGGAGGGGACCTCCTTATCACGTGGAGCTTTCCAAGAGTAAGGCTACGTTTCTCCTGACTCGCTATCTTCCCTCCGTGCCCAGCGAGCCCAGGGGACCCTCAGTAAATAAAACCATCGCCGGGGATGTGGAACAGGGAGCCAAATTGTGAGGCAGTAGTAATGGAGCGGGACAGGCGTTGCCAAACGCCTGACCCACGGCAAATGTTATGGCTTGCTACGCAGCGGGGCAGTGGAAAGTAGAAGACAGTGGAGAAGGGGAAGCCAGGCTGCTCTGCTCCTGCAGAAGGGAAGACCCCTCCAGACTCATTGTGGGCAGGGAATGTGTCTGTTTATTGTTGCACTGTACTCTCCCAAGCACTTAGTACAGTGCTCTGTGTTCAGTAAGCGCTCAGATAGGATCGAATGAATGAAAAAGCGCCGCAGCTCTCGGGAATTCCAGGGGTCCCGGGGCGAGCCGCAGGCGGGCCCCAGGGACATACCAGAAATGTGGAGAGGAAACGCAGCTTCATTAATATTATTATTATTTAAATGGCATTTGTTGAGCGCGTCCAGTGTTCTAAACTCTGGGTTAGAGACAGGTTTATCAGGTTGGACAAAGTCCCTGTCCCACATGGGGCTCATAGTCCGAGTAACTGGGTGGTCTGCAGACTTGAGAGATGACCCTCCCTTTACCCTCTCTTGCCACAGCCCATCTCGGTCCTCTCTGTCTCTCTGTCCCTTTCCTACCTACGACTCTCCTTCATTCTGGAGTAGAAAGCAAGTGAGAGAATTGCGTTCCCCAGTTTCATTCCTTTTGGTTCACCTTAATGCTAATGTGCTAGATGACTAATGGCTTTGTGAGGAATAAAAGCTCATCTTCTAGATGTCAGCTCATTGTGGACAGGAATCGTGTCTACCCTCTCTGTCATACTGTACTCTCCCAAGCGCTCGGTACAGTGCTTTGCACCGTAAACCCTCAGTAAATACCAGTGATGATGAATAATAATGTTGGTATTTATTAAGCGCTTGCTATGTGCAGAGCACTGTTCTAAGCACTGGGGTATACAAGGTAATCAGGTTGTCCCACATGAGGCTCACAGGCTTAATCCCCACTTTACAGATGAGGGAACTGAGGCACAGAGAAGTGAAGTGACTTGCCCACAGTCACACAGCTGACAAGTGGCAGAGCGGGGGGGTTCGACCCCATGACCTCCGACTCCCAATCCCGCGCTCTTTCCACCGAGCCACGCTGCTCAGACTAGTCACCACTTTCTTCTTGTGTGGCCAGGTACAAATGTGTAAAAGTGTAGCAACACATGAGTTAACAGTATATGAGGATTCTCCACAGAGATGAGCTGAGCGTGCCTGTTGCTGGAGATTGTCCTTATGTGCCTGAAAATCATGTGGTGGAGATTTATTAGCTGTTATCACGGATAATTTAGTGGCTCTATTTTCTTAACGGTAGGTGTGAGGCACTGTACTAAACCCCGGATTACTCCAAGATTGGACCCAGTCCATGTCCCACGTGGGGGCTCACATTCTTAAACTTCATTTTACAGATGAGGGAACTGAGGCACCGCGAAGTGAAATGATGTGCCCAAGTTCACACAGCAAACAGGTGACAGAGCCAGAATTAGAACCCAGGTCATCTGACTCCCAGACCCATGCTCTTTCCACCAGGCTGTGATGGTCCCTTGAAAGGTGAGGAAGAAGTATTTTGGTTAAATCTGATCAATACCTTGCCGCTTGTTTGGAACTACAAGATATCCCTGCAGTGGGGCAGTGCTGTCATCTTGTGGCCCAAATGAAACGTAAAAGTGTAAAGAAAAAGATTTGGTGGAGTTGGGAGTCAGGGGTAAAGGAAGGAAATCCTAGTAGGAATTAAGTCTCCTAATAATTATAGTTGCGGTGTTTGTTACACCAAAGTACCAAGCACGTATTAAACCCTGGGGTAGGTAAATGATAATCAGGTCCCACGTGGGGCTCATAGTTTAAGTAGAGGGAGAACAGTTATTGGATCCCCATTTTATAGATGAGGTAACTGAGGTATAGAGAAGTAAAGTAACTTGCCCGAGGTCACACAGCGGACAGGGAGTGGAGCCGGGATTAGAATCCAAGTCCTCTGCCTCCCAGGCTCATTCTATTAGGCCATGATTCTCTTCCACACAAAGATAGAAAATACCTTCCGTATTAAATCCCAGATAGGTGATGAGAAGTTGGGGTTACCTTAACCACAGGGAGTCACGTGTGTGTCCACAGGTCCAGAAACGTTGGAAGTATTTTGAAATATAAAAGAATGAGAGAGGCATGGAAATTAGAAACTCTTAACCATGGAAGTTGAACAATATTAACCTGACTAGGAGTTGTATTGACTGAGCACCACTTTGGCGTGGGGCACCGTAATAGGTGCTTGGGGAATACGGAATCAAGAGATGGCAAGTTCCCCCCCCCCACAAGGAGGAGTCCATCGAGGGAGAAAAACATAAAAATGGAAATGTTTGCAAATGGACTATAAATACGAGCTCCACTTGTGGTCTCCCCTCATCAGTGACCTCTGCCAAATGGAGAAATGACCTGTTCTTCTCAATCAGTGGTATATATTGAGAGCTTATTGTGCACAGAGCACTGGACTAAGCACTTGGGAAAGTATGAAATAATAGAGCAGGTGGACATGACCCCTGCTACCCCAGGCCCAACTTAACGGCGGGCCCCGATGTAATTACCTGCCGATATCAGAACAATTGAGGATCCGGTGCAGATCACGAGGGGACTCTGAGACAGCAGAGACAGTCGATTCCTGAATGATCTGTATAACCTGTCTAGCCTGTCCCATATTCTCCAGATAATAGTGCTACTCTACCGTCCGGTTTGCCCCAAAATGCTGTCAAGTGTAGCAAAATAATAATGATTAGTGTTGATGATTGTGGCAATTGTTGTTACGTGCCCTGGACCACTTATGCTAAGGGCTGGGGTAGAATATAAGATCATCATCATGTGACTAAGTGGGAGAGAGAACAAGTACATTATCTGGAGAAGCAGCATGGCCTAGGGACAAGAGCCCAGGTTTGGGAGTCAAAGGACATGGACTCTAATCCTGACTCTGTCACTTGTCTACTGCGTGACCATGGACTAGTCACTTAACTTCTCTGTGCTTCAGTTACCTCATCTGTAAAATGGGGATGAAGACATTGAGCCCCGCATGGGACAACCTGATGACCTTTTATCTACCCCAGCGCTTAGAATAGTAAGCGCTTAACAAATACCATCACTGTCATTATTATCCTCCCACGTGCTTAGTACAGTACTCTTCATGTAGTAAGTGCTCAGTAATTACCATTGATTCATTCATATTCATTCAATAGTATTTATTGAGCGCTTACTATGTGCAGAGCACTGTACCCAGCGCTTGGAATGTGTAATTCGGCAACAGATAGAGGCAATCCCTGCCCATTGATGGGCTTACGGTCTAATCGGGAGACTGTGATGATGATGATGATGATGACTTTGGGGTCAGGTTGAAGTTATTCCTCATAGGTTTTCCTTAGGCCAGCGGTTCCACGGGGACAGTTTCCCAGAGTAACTTTGTTCAAAATTTGTAGGAAGCAGAAGACCCCACGTAGGCTGTTGGGAAGAAGGTGGGATCACCACCAGACCCCCTTCCTCCACCGAGGTGGTTTGGATTGTGATAGGAGGAGACTGGTTTTTGACCAGTAGGATGAAGAACTCTTAGGGGTAGAGCTGAGCTAGGAAAAGTGACTCCCTCTGGAAATTGACAGTGGATGGACCGTGGCAATTCTCTGCCTCCTCTCCTAGGAGATCCAGGAAGAAAGACCTGTCAGTGGAAATGCCTTTCTCTCTAACCGTGATTTAACTCGGGTAACGAAGGAAGATTACCATGAGCTCCTTCGATCACGAGCTTAATCTGTGGATGACTGTCATCTAAACCAGTTTCTCATTTTTCCCGAAGCAGGGCTTTCAGCCTGCACATGGTCGATCCACACTGACCAGTAAGAAGCAGTGTGTCCTCATGGATAGAGCATGGGTTTGGGAGTCAGAAGGCCGTAGATTCGAATCCTGGCTCCACCCCTCGTCTGCTGCGTGACGTTGGGCAAGTCACTTTACTTCTCTGTGCCTCAGTTCCCTCCTCTGTAAAATGGAGTTTGACCGTGAGCCTTATGTGGGACAGGGACTGTGTCCAACTTGACTATCTTGTATGTACCCCAGCTCTTAGGACAGTGCCTCGCACATGTAAGCTCTTAAATAGAATTTATTACTATTATTATGACGGTGCTTAGTGCATAATAAATGCTTAATAAAGCAAATCTTGTCCTTAGTATTCTCTGTTTTGATCAATCAGTGTTATTTATTGAGCGCTTACGGTGTGCAGAGCAGGGAACTATTGGGAGAGTACAATATATTGCTCACAAGGAGCTTACGATCTTTCCCATTTGTGTTATTTTGACTAAACCCTGACTTGATTTGGGAATTCGGTTTGGTCATAGCCTTTGGCCTTCACAAAGCTGTCAGTTGGATCCTGAATGGCATTCCTGATTCCGTTTCTTTCCATCAGTTAATGGGATTTATTGAGCACTTTCTGTGTGCACAGCCTGTACTAAGCACTCGGAAGAGTACAATTAGGAATGGTAGACACATTCCTCTAGTGCTCTTAAATGCAGGCTGGCTGAGATAATAATAATAACAACAGTGGTATTTGTTAAACACTTACTATGTGCCAAGCACTGTACCAAGTGCTAGGGTAGATAGAAAATCCCACACGGGGCTCACTGTTTAGATAGGAAGGAGAACAGGTATTGAATACCCATTTTGCAGATGAGGCAACTGAGGCACCGAGAAATGGTGTGATGTTGCCCCAGGTCACACAGCAGGCAAGTTGCAGAGGCAGAATGAGAACCCAGCCTTGTTCTCTTGCCACCAAGCCACACTGCTCTCCAAGAGGCTCGGGTTTATGGCTACGGAACCTGGCCCCAGATTCAATCCAGTCATGGAAAAGTCTCCCAGGAGTCTAATGCATGATAAGCCTCTCTCTAAACTGTAAACTTGCTAAGGGCAGGGATTGTGTTAGCTTATTCTGTTGTACTGTGCTCTCCCAAGCGCTTAGCGGAGTGCTCCGCACATAGCAAGCACCCAATACGTACAAACGATTGATTGATTGATTGATTGATTGGAGCCAAGTAGGTGACCCGCTCCCCGGTTGTCAGGAATTTTCTGTTATTATGGTACTTGTTAAGTTTCAACTGTGGGTCAAACCCTGTTCTGAGAGCTGGGGCAGAGGGGATCGGAGGCAATACCTGTCCCACCTGGGGCCCAAGCCGTGGGTTTCAAATTCCACTGTCCCCAACCCACTCGCGTGTTTGGCACCGTGCCCCGTAAGATGGACCCTCTAAAATTCCCAGTTTGGAAGGGAAAGCAGTTGTTATTACCCAAGGACAATCCCTAGACTGTAAGCTTCGTGAGGGCAGGTATCGTGTCTAACGACAGCATCGGACTTTCCCAAGCATTTAGCGCAGTGCTCTGCTTCACAGTAAGCGCTCAATAAATACCACCGATTGATTTGAGAAGAACTGGGTGTCAGGTCAAACAAAGAGCTGTCTCAATTCTCGTGCTCCGAAATTCATTAGCAAGATGAGAGGAAAATGATGGAATTAACGGGGTCTGGGAGAGTCAGTAAATAGACCGAATCATCCAAAGATACTAAAGCATAGGAGAAGATGTAAAACTGCAATCATTTTCTTGTTCTCAACATCCCAATCCAAGATTCCACTTCACTGGCCCAGGGTGTTGAACTCTTTGGCTCCTTTAACGCTAGTAAAACAATGACTTGGATCATTAAAGCACCTACCCTTTCCTCAGATATGTGACTATCTCAGGAGAAGTTGAGATTTTTGCTCAGATCGGGTGGGAAATTGCCTCAACTGTGGGCTTCCCTCGGCTTTAGGGGAGTAGAGTGGTCTCACCTTGAGTTTCACCCCAACCAGTAATGTAGCATACTGTTTTGTCTGCCAGTGGAAAATGCTCAGAAGGCAAACAGGCGGGGATTACCTTATCGCTGAGCTGAGCAGGTCTGAAAGAACAAAATAATGAAAGCCATTTTCAGATGTTTTGCTGGGAATCTGTTGCCGCCTTCTCCAGCCGGCCCAAGGTTTGCTCTGTCGGCCTAAAGCTGGGGTCGTTCTCCAGGGTCGGTACTGTCCGTGTTGCTCTAGCCGACTGGCAGGTGACCCTCACCTCCTTAAAATGACAGTAACATGCTCTCTAGACTGGGAACCTGGGGGCAGGGTATCTGTTTATTGTTCTATTAGACCCTCCTAAGCTTAGTACAGTGCTGTGCACACAGTAAGGGCTCAAGAAATACAATTGAACGAATGAGTCAACCGATAACCTTGTTCCAGAGAGTAGGGGGAACCCCTCAGGGGATTGAATCCGGGCCTTTCGTTCGTTGACTGCGTACCCTGCTTTTGGAAAGGACGAAGCGGGCAGAGGAACTGCTCATTCTGGTCCCGTGTGAAGGTGGAGGGGCAGAGCAAGGACTCTGTGATGTGGTCTCTAAAGTGCTTAGTACAGTGCTTAGCACACAGGAAGCATTCAGTAAATACCACTGATTGATCAAGTCCTGTCCCGACCGGACAGGGCATCAGGCTTGGGCCCTGACAGTCTGAGCTGCTCACTGCTTTGCCCCTCCGTTGCCGTTTTCCACGGGTCACCGGGTCTGGCCTCCCCCTGTAGACTGTAGGCTCCTTGTGGGCAGGGCACATGTCTGCTAATTCTATTGTATTGTACTCTCCCAGGCGGTCTGCACATAATAAGCGCTCATTGAATACCGTCGACGGATGAATTGATTGACCAAGGAAATGTGGCTTCACAGAGTGGCATTCATTCAGTCGTATTTATTGAGCACTTACTGTGTGCAGAGCACCGTACCGAGCGCTCGAGAGCGTACGATACAACGATAAGCAGATGCGTTCTTTGCCCACAGTGAGCTTACAGTCCAGAGTGGGCGACACAGACAACAGTACGAATAAAACAAATTACAATATAAACGAAGTACAGATATGTACGCGGTCCTCGTACGGTGGGAACTCGTCCAGGACTGCTACAGCCCAGCCATGCTCTCTGGGAAGCGACCCCAAAACACTTGGGCCATCCCAACTTCCCCTCCATGCCCACTCATTCTGCTTCCCATGCAGGCAATGATTCTGTCCCCATGGTGCCCAACCAGCAGCCACACCATCACTGTCAGAGAAAGACATGACCTGCCCACACATGCTCCTCCCCCCCCCCACTTCAGACCACTCACCCCCATCACCCCCCTGCCAATGGTAAACAGATATTTTGGATTTTTTTTTATAACGACGGAAAGCTTGGGTTGCGGTAGTACCTGCTCAGCTTCAGCAAGGCGATATCTGCTCGCATAGGTCCCGTAAACAGTCTGTCTACGTCGATTTTTTGGGTGTAACTCTCTCCATCTTCCTTGTGCAGGCCCAGATACACCTGGTAGGACGACGGCCTCTGCGATCTGCGTCAGGCCACAGAGGTGGCGAAGGGAGACGGGAGTTAGACGCCGCTCTTTCAGGATCAAGGCAGAAAGGAAAAGCACGTTCCATCCTACACCCCGGAGCTGTTGGGGCTCAAGAGCGGAAATGACGGCCAGAGGGCACATCCCGGGTGCTCTAGAATTTGCTCAACACCAAGCCCGGTCGGACTTGATCAGCCCAGACCCCGGGATCCGTGACACATTCTGGGCCTCCCTCCCCACTGACTGACATCCGTAGAGCCGGGGATTTAGGGAAGCAGCGCGGCTCAGTGGAAGGAGCCCGGGCTTGGGAGTCAGAGGTCATGGGTTCGAATCCCCACTCTGCCACTTGTCAGCTGTGTGACTGTGGGCGAGTCACGTCGCTTCTCCGGGCCTCAGTTCCCTCATCTGTAAAATGGGGAAGAAGACTGTGAGCCTCCCGTGGGGCAACCCCATGACCCTGTGTCCACCCCAGCGCTTAGAACAGAGCTCGGCACATAGTGAGCGCTTAACAAATACCAACATTATCCTCATTAGTGGAGGCAGAGGGGATCCACGCCGTGGGCTCAGAAGCAACCATCCGCTGTGGTTAGTCCGTCTCCCACCCTGGAGCCAGAGGGGGCCGGAGAGGAGAAGTCGGTGACTGTTTTTCGCCTCCTGTTGGCAGGAAGTGCCCCCTGTGCCCCGTCGTGCCCCCTGTGCCCCGTCTGGTCGCTGTGAAGACGTGATACCCGGAGCCAACCGCAGAGGCTGTTCTCCACCCCCCTCCCCCAACTCCTGACCCGGGAAGCAGCGTGGCTTAGTGGATAGCGCGCGGACCTGAGGGTCAGAACTACCTGGCTCTAATCCTGGCTCTGCCAGTTGCTCTCCCAGTTGCTAGCCGGGTGGCCTTGGGGAAGTCACTTCCCTTCTCTGTGCCTCAGGTTTCTCAACTGTAAGATGGGGATTCAATACCTATTCTTCGTCCCACTTTAGAGTGTGAGCCCCATTCAGAACCAGGACTGTGTCTGACCTAACCGACTTGTACGTACCCCGGCGCTCAGACGGTGTTTGACACGTAGTAAGCGCTTTAACAAGTACAGTAAAGCAAACAAACAAGCCACTTGTCTGCTCTGCGACCTTGGACGAGTCACTGCACTTCCTCTGTCCCTTGGTTTCCTCAGCTGCAAAATGGGGATTCGATTACGGTTCTCCCTCCAACTTAGCCTGCGAGCCTCATGTGGGATGCGGTCTTGATCCAGCCTCATTAACTTCTATCTGCCCCAGCACTTACACCAGCGCTTGACACATATTAAGTGCTTTATAAATGCAATATATATATATAACATATACATATAACATGTACATGTAACATATACATATATGTGTGTGTATAGAGAGAGAGAGATATATATATATATATACAAACATGTGTGTGTAAAATATATATATATATGCAAATATATATTTGTATGCATTTGTGTATATACATACATAGAGTCCCTCCACCACCATGTACTTCAAGAAAAGGTACCAGGCACTTACCTTTGCAAGCAGTGAGCAGCAGTAAGTACCCAACTGGGGTCAATCAGCGTACCTCCACAGAAGTGAAGCCAGGAAGAGAAAGACCTGTCCAGATTGAAACGCCGAAACTTCAAGTTAATCCCCCCCCCCCCGCCCCCGCAGCCTGTCCCGGCAACAGCGAGAACTAGTTACAGATATGAACAAATTTAATTCCCGATTCCTTTAGGTTTCCCCGGGGCACTCTTTTTTTTTCCCGATAAGGCCAGGAAAGCCTGACTGCTTATGACCCCTCGGTCGGGATCATTTAGGGCTGGGCTGATTTCCAGAGGGCACCCTTCCCTGTTTGCAGCTGCTCCCCGAGGTGGGGTTATTGTGAAAATCAAGAATTACCATCCCAAACAGCTGGGGAAGGAGTGGATCGGGCTGACTGGGTCACACAGTGGCCTGGGCTCAACCTGAATTTCAACCTCAGGTCTGGGATAGTCTGACGCTTCTGTGACCGGGACAAATTTTCAACTGGACATTTCCCTTCCCGGCTGGCAGAGTGGAATTCTGACAAGTGGAGGACTCCCCTCTGGTCGGGGGCAGGGGGCGGCGGGCGGCGGCTTTCCCCTCGCACTCCCACTCGGTTCCTCTTCCCCACCCGGAGGAGGAGGCTGAGCTCAGGTGGAGGACAATAGTAACACTGATAATCATGGTGTTTGCTAAGCACTTACTATGTGCCAAGTACTGCGCTATCCACCGGGGTAGATAGAAAATTATCAGGTTGAACACAGTCCCTATCCCACATGGGGCTCACAGTCGAAGTAGGAGGGACAGCAGCTCTTGAATCCCCATTTTACAGATGAGGAAGCTGAGGCACCGAGCAGCGAGCTGAATTGGCTCAGGTTCCGTGGTGGGTAAGTGGTGGAGCTGGGATTAGAATTGCAGGTACTTGGACTGGGCCCTAACGTTTATAGCGGCGTGGCGTAGTGGAAGGAGTACGGGCCCGGGAGTCAGAGGACGTGGGTTCTAATCCCGCCTCCGTCACTTGTCTGCTGAGTGACCTTGGGCAAGCCGCTTCACTTCTCTGTGCCTCAGTTACCTCATCTGTCAAATGGGGATTAAGACTGTGAGCCCCACGTGGGATAACCTGATTACCTTCTATCTACCCGAGCGCTTAGAACAGTGTTCGGCACATAGTAAGCGCTCAGTGGAAAGAGCCCGGGCTTTGGAGTCAGAGGTCATGGGTGCGAATGCCGGCCCGGCCACTTGTCGGCTGTGTGACTTGGGGCAAGTCGCTTCACTTCTCGGCGCCTCAGTGACCTCATCTGGAAAACGGGGGTGAAGACTGTGAGCCCCACGTGGGACAACCTGATTCCCCTGTGCCCACCCCGGCGCTTAGAACAGTGCTCGGCACACAGTAAGCGCTTAACAAATACCAACATTATTATTAACAAATGCCAACGTTATTATTATTCTTAACCAATAGCATTATTATTATTAATTATTATTATTATTCATCGCGTGACACAGATGGTGGACAGATGGCCAAGATCATAACCCCTCCTCCTTTCCTCTCCTCGTTTAGAATCTGGTGGAACACCTAGGGGCAGCTGTGCAGCGCGATCCTGCACCCCGTGTGCAAAAGAGAAGCGGCGTGACCTAGCTGAAACGGCACGGGGCCTGGAGTCAGAGGACCTGGATTCTAATGTCAACCCTGCCACTCGTCCGCTCCGTGACGCTGGGCAAGTAAGTCCCTTCACTTTTCTGTGCCTCGGTCGCCTCCTCTGTAAAATGGCGGTTAAGACCGTGTGGGACGTGGGACTGTGTCCAACCCCATCGTCCTGTATCTACCACGATGCTTAGAACGGTGCCCGCCACATAGGAAGTGCTTAACAAATGGCATTTAAAAAGAAACAGAAGAAGAAAAAGCATCCCCGGGGGCTTAAACCCTTCCCCTCAGCCCGCTGTTCAAACTCACACCCCAACTATCTGGGGGGGAATAAGTTCAACAGAGGTCCTGCCCTCCGAGGGCTGTGGGCTGGGCGGCGGAGTTCCTCACCTTCTTCTGAGACTGATTTGCCAGGGCCAGGAGTGTGGATGTGCCACACACCCTCCGACGATTCTGCCACCGCATTTCTTTGGCTCTACCTTGGGTTTTCCACACTCGTAGGTGGAAGGCTCTGATCACAAAACAAAATCGTGGAGAGGACACTTTTGGAGACCTGAAAGGAAGAGCTGAGGCAGTGCCGTGCGTCGGCCGGAACGGTGCAGGGCTATGTCACCTCTCCAGCTACAGCTCCGTGCTCGGACCCAGAAAAAGAGTTGGTGGAGAGACAAGATGGGGGAGATCTTGAAGACGAAGGGGAAATGCAGAGGGGGGAGATAGCTGTGACAGAGTTCGATAGCCAATTGATTTATTGAGCGCTTACTGTGTGCAAAGCACTGTAGAAAGCACTTGGGAGACTACAGTATAACAGTAAAACGGACGCATTCCCTGCCCACAACAGGCTTCTGAGATCTCTCGATGGACAGGGGAACGAGGCCTGTGTGCGAAGGGGCCAGTTAAATGTCTGTGAGGCTAGTTAACTCCGTGGAAAGCTACGGGTCAGAAAATTCACCCGCAAGGCTGGATTTTAAAACTGACGAGAACCACATGGATACAGAGGACTTACTGTCTGTTGTTAGTGGAAGAACAAGCTACTCAACACATGTGAAATAGTTGCCAGGGAAGAGCAAGCAGGCTGGGGAAAATGCAAAAATGAAGACCCTCGATGGCCCTCCCGGAACTGAACAGCTTTTCTGAGCCCCCCCCCCCCCCCCCCCCCCCCCCGGGCACCAGCCTCCAGATCGAACGTGTCTCCGCGACACGGCAATCAATCTATCACTCCGTTAACGGTATTTATCGAGCGCTTGCTGTGTGCAGAGCACCGTACCAGAGAAGCAGCGTGGCTCAGTGGAAAGAGCCTGGGCTGGGGAGTCAGAGGTCATGGGTTCGAATCCCGGCTCGGCCACTTGGCAGCTGTGTGACTCTGGCCGAGTCGCTTCACTTCTCCGCGCCTCAGTGACCTCAATTGTAAAATGGGGATCAACTGTGAGCCTGATTACCCTGTATCTCCCCGGCGCTTAGAACGGTGCTCTGCACATAGTGAGCGCTTAACAAATACCAGCATTATTATAATTATTATCGCTAAGCGCCTGGGAGGGTACAGTTGAATAGAGTTGATGGACCCCTTCCCTGCCCACACTGAGCTCACAGTCCCGACGGGGCTTTCGCGTGAATATCTAAAGTATTATTTGAAGACTGACGTCCCACCTTGATTTTCAGAACCGCTTTAGACGGCCTGGGAAATACACAGTGGGAGAAAGAAATGTACTCCCCGGCCCCCCGGGGCGGAGAAGTGCTGTGGCGCTGCTCACTCGGCTCCGATGGTGGCCTGATCCGCTGATGCTCAGTACCTGGGAAACATTTCAACACCTGGGAACTGCACTCTCTCTAGACCAGGGACCAGAAGCCGCCTGCACCCCGAACCAGGAAATCGGAAGCTCCCTCACTCTGGGGCAGGGACCCGATGCCGCCGTCGCTCGGGAACCGGGAAGCCGAAGCTCTTGGCATCCTGCACCAGGTACTGGAAGCTCCCCCCCTCACTACTCTCCTACTACATCCCAGCCCTTACACTTGGCTCCTCTAATGCTAACCCCCTCACTGTACCTCAATCTCATCTATCTCGCCGCCAATCTCTCACCCCCATCCTGCCTCTGGCCTGGAACGCCCTCCCTCTTCATATCCGACGGTTACTCTCTCCCGCTTGAAAGCCTTAACGAAGGCGCATCTCCTTCCAAGAGGCCTATCCCTGAGTAACCATCCCCCCCCCCCCCTTGCCTCCTCTCCCACTCCCTTCTGCGTCATCCTGATTTTCCCCCTTTCTTCATCCCCGCTCCCAGCCCCGCAGCACTTAGGTACATATCTTTTATTTATTTATATTCATGTCTGCCTTCCCCTCTTGACCGTGAGCTCGATGCGGGCAGGGAATGTGTCTGTTTATTATAATATTGTACTCTCCCAAGTGCTTAGTGCAGTATTCTGCACACAGTAAGTGCTCAGTGGCTTCATGGAAAGAATATGGGCTTGGTAGTCAGAGGACTTGGATCCTAACCCCGGCTCCGCCACTTGTCTGTGTGTGACCTTGGTCAAGTCACTTCAACTTCTCTGTGCCTCGGTGACCTCATCTGTAAAATGGAGTTTAAGACTAGGAGTCCCATGAGGGGAAGCCTGATTACCTTGTGTCTACCCACACACTTGGAACAGTGCCTGGCACATAGTAAGCGCCTAACAGATACCTTAATTATTATTAATAAATGCAACTGGATGAATTGAATGAATGATCAGAAGGCACTGTCTCTCAAGACCGGGGACCGGAAGCCGCTGGCATCCTGCACCGGGGACCGGAAGCCCCCTCCCTCTGGGCCAGAGACCAGCTGTCAATCAGGACCAGGGACCAGAAGCTGCTGGCAACCTGCACCGGGTCCTGAAATGTCCCTCACTCGCTCCTCTCCTGCTACATCCCAGCCGACGTAATTTCCTCTTCTACTGCGGACCTTCTCGCTCTCCCTGGATCTCTTAGGGAAGCAGCGTGGCTCAGTGGAAAGAGCACGGACTTGGGAGTCAGAGGTTGTGGGTTCGAATCCCAGATCTGCCGCTTCTCAGCTGTGTGACGGTGGCACACATTCATTCATTCATTCATTCAATAGTATTTATTGAGCGCTTACTATGTGCAGAGCACTGTACTAAGCGCTTGGGATGAACAAGTCGGCAACAGATAGAGACGGTCCCTGCCATTTGACGGGCTTACGGTCTAATCGGGGGAGACGGACGGACGAGAACAATGGCAATCCTACCTCACTTACCTCATCTGTCAAATGGGGATGAAGACCGTGAGCCCCACGTAGGACAACCTGATTATCCTCTATCTACCCCAGCGCTTGGAACAGTGCTCTGCACATAGTAAGCGCTTAACAAATACCAACATGATTATTATTATTCTATCTCGCTGCCGACCCCTCGCCCTCATCCTGCCTTTTGGCCTGTAATTCCCTCCTTCCTCTTATCTGTCAGACAATTACTCTCCCCGATTTCTAAGCCTTACTGAAGGCACATCTCCTCGAAAAGGCCTTCCTTGACGGAGTCCCCCTTTCCCCTTCTCCCACTCGTTTCTGCTTCATCCCTTTATTCATCTCTCCCCTCCCAGCCCCGTAGCACTTCTGTACATATCTGTAATTTATTTATATTAATGCCTGTCTCCTCCTCTGGACCGTAAGTTCACTGTGGGTAGGGGATGTGTCGGTTTATTGTTGTATTCTCTGAATCGCTTCGTACGGTGCTTCTCACACAGTAAGCTCTCATTACGATCGAATGAATGAATAAATGACCAGGGACCCGAAATTACTGTCACTCCACACCATGGACCACAAGTTGCCATAACCGCGAAACTGCTATCACACAGGGCTAGGGACCAGAAGTTGCTGTCTCTCTAGGCCAGGGACCGGAAACTGCCGTCACCCCGGGCCAGGGACTAGAACATGCTGTCACTCAGGAAGAGGGACAGGAAGTTGTCGGCATCCTGGACCGGGGACCAGAAACCACTCTCACTCAGGAACGGGGACTGCAACTTGCCATCTTTCTGGACCAGTCACCGGAAACTGGTGTCACTCAGGGCCGGGGCCCCGAAGCTGCCGTCTCTCCAGACCAGAGACTGGAAATTGCTGTCACTCGAGGCCAGGGACGGGAAGCTGCCGTCATGCAGAACCGGGGACTGGAAGCTGCTCTCTCTCCAGACCGGCGACTTCACGTCGGCCTCTTCTCCCCTATTCTGCTCACCACAACCCTGGTCTCCTCTCTTGCTTTAGATCCAAACCGCCCATTCCCGCCTCGCACCCGTTAGCTCACTCTCATCCAGTCTGACCCCAGCCCACACACCATGAAAAGTAGTGTGGCTAAGTGGAAAGAGCAGAGACGAGCGAATCAGAGGAGTTCAGAAGACCAGGGTTCTAATTCTGCCTCTGCCACTTGTCAGTATGTAGTCTCAACTTTGCCGACAGTGTCTCCTCTTGCTTCTCCTTCTCTTTCTCTGGCCTCTCCCTCTCAATCTGTTTTGCCGCCTCCCATCCGATGGCTGTGGGAGTGTCACAGGGTGCAGTTCTAGTTCCCCTTTTATCGGTTATATTTATCGAGTGCTAAGTGTTCGGGAGAGTACAATGTAACAGAGTTAGCTGACGTGTTCCCTGCCCCCAACAAGCTCACAGTCCAGAGACAGGCCATCTGTTCTTCATCATTAGCCCCTACGGCTTTGGCTACCATCTCTATGTGTAGACGATCCCCAATTTTGCCTCACCGGTCCTGACTTCTCTCTCTCTCTCTCTCTGCAGTCTCGCACTTCCTCCTACCTCCAGCGCTTCTCTATCTGAATGTCCTGCTGACACCTCAAACTTGACGTGTCCAAAACAGAACTCCTCTTCTCTCCAGCTAAACCATGTCCTCTCCCTAACTTTCCTATCACTGTAGACAGCACCATCATCGTCCATCTCACAAGCAACCTTGTTCCTTTTACAAGGAGTTCAAGGGAGCACCTCGTACGTTGCTGCTACCTCGACTCATCTCTAAAATCAATCAGTGGTGTTTATTGAGCACTCACTGTAATAATAATAATGATGACGTCGATGGTACTCGTTAAGCTCTTACTATGCGCCACGCACTGTTCTAAGCACCGAGGTAGATACAAGGTAATCAGGAAATCCCACGTGGAGCTCACAGGCTTAATCCCCATTTTACAGATGAGGTGACTGAGGCACAGAGAAGTTAAGCGACTTGCACCAAGTCGTACGGCTGATAAGCGGTGGAGCAAGGATTAGAACCCATGACCTCAGACTCCCAAGCGCGTGCTCTTTCCACTAAGCCACACTGCACTGTACTGAGCACTTAGGAGAGCACGACACAATAGAATGAGTGGGCACGTTCCCCGGCCATCATGAGGCTTACAGTCTACAGGTGGAATGTATTAAGTTCTTACTATGTGCCACGCACTGTACTGAGCACTTAGATAGACCCACGATAATCAGGTCCCACAGGGGGCTCACGTTCCAAGTAGGAGGGAGCACGGGGATCGAATCCCCATTTTGCAGATGACGGAATTGAGGCAAAGAAAATTTGAGAGACTCGCCCAAGGCCACACAGCAGGTATGCGGGAGAAGCCTATTTTAGAACCCAAATCCTCTGCCTCGCAGTGTCCTGATCTTTCCACTGGGCCATGTTACTTCTCATTCAATCTTCACAGTCAGTCTGTCGCAAAATCCTGTCAATTCTACCTTCACAACGTCTCTAAGTTCTACCTTTACCTCTCCGTAAAAAGAAAAATGTTACCATACTCATCCAAGCACTCATCATATCCCGCTTTAAACTACGGCATTAATCTTCTGGTTAACCTCCCCTCCTCCTTTCTCTCCCGACTCCAGTCCATACTTCACTCAGCTGCCTGGATCATTTTCCTGAAAAATCAATCAGTCCACTGTCAGTGATGTTATCATCAAACACGAAGAGCAATTAGGTTTGTGGTTACCTGGTGGGGAGGATTCGCTCCCATCCTCTGGACTCTCGGAATTCTGACACCTCTTCAGATTACAGTATTCCCACCTGACTTGGGGATCTGTGGTATAGCACCAGGGGCGATCATTTCCATCTGGATTTCTGCAGTAGTTCATTCTCAGATCCCTGGAAATACAAAAGCACTGTGTATTGAAAGAAGTCTTGGCATCCCCTACAACGGTGGGGCAGACTAATAGCATCCCATCCGAGACGAGGTGTCCAGTCAGCTGACTAAAAATTTCAATGTAGGGGATTCCGTCTCAAAATCTGATAGCCTTTTTTTTTTTTCCCCAGTTCATTCCCTCTCCTCCTCTACCCTTGCCCCAGCCCTCTCTCTCTGCATCTACTCCTCTTTCCCGGCTCTGCCGCTTGTCAGCTGTGTGACTGTGGGCAAGTCACTTCACTTCTCTGGGCCCCGGTTACCTGATCTGTAAAATGCGGATTAAGACCGTGAGCCTCACGTGGGACAACCTGATTACCCTGTCTACCCCAGCGCTTAGAACAGTGCTCTGCACATAGTAAGCGCTTAACGAATACCAACATTATCATTATTATCATTTCCCCCGCCTCTCTTTGCCTTTTTTCCTCCTCCTTCCCCTCCCTTTTCTTATGAATTTCAGCTCCTAATTTTGGACCACCGGTCCTGCCTCCATTTAAACCCCGCCTCGTGGAAGCTCCATCCCCATCCCGTTTTATCTTTTGGAAGACACAGTCCCCTTAACCAACCTCTGTCTCCATACCAAGATGCTTACTGGAGGAGTGCCCTGAGTTCCTCTGATGAATCAGTGGCACCGACTGAGCGCTTAGTATGTGCGGATGCTATCGGTCGGGCAGAATCACCTTGCAGAGCTCATTCTGGCTACTCCAAGTGCTCCATCTCGGCCCTAAAGTCTCAGAAGCCAAGGCCCAGCCATCCCTCTGCACGGGGGACCGAGTCCCTTAGCACTCGTTTTATTAACCGTGATGGACGTTGAACTTCTGTCACTTTGTCCCTCTGGAACGCAAGCTCGCCGGGAAGGCGTCTACCAACCCTGATGTATCGTACTGTCCCAAGTCCTCAGTACAGTGTCCCGCACACGGCGTGCACTCAGTAAACCCCGTCGATGATGATGATCAGCAAAAAGATCAAATCTGCAGTTGGCATAAGTGGGCCCTGCGCGCATGTGTGTGTGAGCATTTGTGTGCATATCCACAAAGATGCAAAACTCAGTATGATTGTCCTCCGCCTCCTTTCATTCCCGCCTACCGTGAATTTGACCCTGACACCCTGCCGAACCTTCCGCCCAGGGAGTACTTAGCTGTGGGTCCTCCCCAAGAATCCACTTCAATGCAATACTTCTCTGCCCGTTAAACGCCTTGGACTTACGCATCTGGATACTGTAGTGGTGTCTTACTGTGGTAGTGAGGCCTCATAGACCACCAGGGTTGGCACTTCCTTCCGGAAACGGTGGTGGAAGACACTCCGCGGTAATTCTTTCCCTCACCCTGGAAGCATTCTTCGACCACCGGCGTCTCCTCAGGCAAAACTTCTGTGAAAAGCAACCAGGCAGCATGCTCCGGCTTACGCGAGTGGACTGAGCTCTCTTCTCCAGAGTGCTCACAGGGTCCTCGCTTAAGCAAACAGACAAAGCTCTCTTTTGGGGTTACTGATTGGACTCTACGGTTGGGTTGATTTCAGGTCCTTTTTTTTTTAATTGTACCTGCTAAGCACTTACTATATGTCAGGCACGGTGCTAAGCGCTGGGGTAATATAATAATAATAATGATGTGGGTATTTGTTAAGCGCTTACTATGTGCAGAGCACTGTTCTAAGCGCTGGGGGAGATACAGGGTAATCAGGTTGTCCTAGGTGAGGCTCACAGTTAATCCCCATTTTCCAGATGAGGTAACTGAGGCACAGAGAAGGTAAGTGACTTGCCCACAGTCACACAGCTGACAAGTGGCCGAGCCGGGATTAGAACCCACCACCTCTGCCTCCCAAGCCCGTGCTCTTTCCACCAAGCCACGCTGCTTCTCAGATCAAACACAGTTCTGTCCCACGTAAGGCTTTACAGTCTGAAAGGGAAAGAGAGCGGGTATTTTATTCCCATTTTGGAATAGAAAACTGAGGCACAAGGAAGTTAAGTGACTTGCCCAAGGTCTCACATCAGGCAAGTGGCAGAGGCAGGATTAGAACCTGGATAAATAGAAGAAAATCATGTCCCTTGGCAAAATTGATGTTTCTGACAATCTGGAAGCCGTGTAGCCCAGTGGAAGGAGGATGGCCTTGGAGTCGGGGGAACTGGGCTCCCCGTCCGGCTCTCCCGTTTGCCGACTGTGTGACCTTGGGTGAGTCACGTGATTTGAATCCCCATTTTACAGATGGGGAAACCGGAGGGCAGAGAAGGTAGGTGACTTCCCCAGCGAGCAAGTGGAAGAACTGGATTCATTCGTTCATTCAGTGGTATTTATTGAGCGCTTACTATGTGCAGAGCACTGTACTAAGCGATGTACTAACTGGATGGAGAACCCAGGTCTCCTGATTCATTCAGTAGTATTTACTGAGCGCTGACTATGTGCAGAGCACTGGACTGAGCGCTTGGAATGGACAAGTCGGTAACAGATAGGGACAATCCCCGCCCCTTCATTCATTCAATAGTATTTATTGAGCGCTGACTATGTGCAGAGCACTGGACTGAGCGCTTGGAATGGACAAATCGGTAACAGATAGAGACGGTCCCTGCCCTCCGACGGGCTCACGGTCTAATCCGGGGAGACGGACGGACGAGAACAATGGCAATACATAGAATCGAGGGGATGAACATCTCATTAAAACAATAGCAAATCAGTAGAATCGAGGCGATGTACATCTCATTAACGAAATAAATAGGGTGATGAAGATATATACGGTCGAGCGGACGAGTACAGCGCCGAGGGGACGGGAGAGGGGGAGGAGCAGAGGGAAAGCGGGGAGAAGAGGGTTTAGTTGCGGAGAGGTGAAGGGGGGGTGTAGAGGGAGCAGAGGGAAAAGGGGCGCTCAGTCTGGGAAGGCCTCTTGGAGGAGGTGAGCTCTCAGTGGGGTTTCGAAGAGGGGAAGAGAATCAGTTCGGCGGAGGCGAGGAGGGAGGGCGTTCCGGGACCGCGGGAGGACGCGGCCCCGGGGGTCGACGGCGGGATGGGCGAGACCGGGGGACGGTGAGGAGGCGGGAGGCGGAGGAGCGTGCGGGGTGGGCGGCGGAAAGAGAGAAGGGAGGAGAGGTAGGAGGGGGCGAGGTGATGGAGAGCCTCGAAGCCTAGAGTGCTGTTTCCCTTAGACTATGCTACTTCTCAAAAAACTGTCTCATTTATGGAATGCTCTCATCATCAGAGATCTGAGAAAGAGCAGAGGGAAGGTCTCCTGGGGATCTGGGACCAGGCCTGAAGACACCAGGGCCAATAAAAACCCCGGTTCTGGGCAGCAGTGTGACTTAATGGAAAGAGCAAAGGCCTGATCATTTTGATTTATTTATTCATTTTTGGTTATGGCATTTATTAAGCTTATGCTGTGAGCCAGACACTGTACTAAGCGCTCCGGTAGATACAAGCTAATGAGGTTGGACAGAGTCCCCGTCCCACATGGGGCCGACAGTCTTAATCCTTATTTTACAGATGCGGTAAGTGAGGCCCAGAGAAGTGAAGTGACTTGCCCAAGGTTACACACAACAGATAAGTGGCGGATCTGAGATTAGAACTCAGGTCCTTCTAACTTCCGGCCTGTGCTCTCTCCACTAGCTCATGCTGCCTTTCTATTCTTGGAGTGTGGCCCAGTGGAAAGTGCCCGGGCTTTGGAGTCAGAGGTCATGAGTTCGAATCCCAGCTCTGCCACTTGTCAGCTGTGTGACTGTGGGCAAGTCACTTCACTTCTCTGTGCCTCAGTTCCCTCGTCTGTAAAATGGGGATTAAGACCGTGAGCCCCACGTGGGACGACCTGATTCCCCTGTGTCTACTCGAGGGCTTAGAACAGTGCTAGGCACATAGTAAGCGCTTAACAAATACCAATATTATTATTATTATCATTATTCCTAATCCTGACTGTGTCGCTTGCCCGTTGTGTGACCTTGGGCAAGTCACTTAACTTCTCTGCGCCTCAGTCTCCTCATCTGTCAAATGGGAATTAAGACTGTCAGCTCCATGTGGCTGTATCCAACCTGATTTAGCTTGTATCTACTCCAGCGCTTAGTTCAGTGCCTGGCACGCAGTAAGTGTTTAAATTCCACAGCCTTCGACTCTGGGAAGCGGCGCGGCTTAGTGGAAAGAGCACCGCCCTGGGAGTCAGAGGATGTGGGTTCTAATTCCGGCTCCTCCATCTCGTGTCAGTCACCTAACGTCTCGGTGCTCCAGTGTCCTCATCTGTAAAATGGGTATTAAATCCGAAGTAGGATTAGGTACTAAGTCGGACTTAGTAGGTCTATGTCCACCTTCAGGGTCGATGAGTACCATAATTAACGAATCAATTCAAGTCCCTTGTTCCCCGCCTTGCTCGGGGGAGAGGTGTGGGGGGTTAGGGGTTCACCTGGCTGGTCTGTGGGGACCTGGGCTCCGCAGAGAGGCACGTTGCAGTGTTCCATGCGCACATCGCTGTCGGTGGTGTAGCACCAGGGGGCTGACTCTCCGTCTGGGTTACGGCAGTAATTTTCTTCCAGACCCCTGCAAGGGAAACGGTTCATTTCATTCATTCATTCAATAGTATTTACTGAGCGCTTACTATGTGCACAGCGCTGTACCGAGCACTTGGAATGTACAGTTTGCCAACAGAAAGAGACGATCCCTGCCCGACGATGGGCTCGGTCTACACGGGGGAGACAGACAACGAAACAAAATAGAGCAGAACAAAACAAGTAGGCTGGCATCAATACCATCAAAATAAATAGAATCATAGATATGTACACATCATTAATAAAATCGAGTAATAATATATACACATATGCACAAGTGCTCTGCGGAGGGGAAGGGAGAAGAGCAGAGGGAGGGAGAAGGGGGAATGGGGAGGGCTCAGTCTGGGCAGGCCTCCTGGAGGAGGTGAGCTCGCAGTAGGGCTTTAAAGAGGGGAAGAGAGTCAGTTTGGCGGAGGCGAGGAGGGAGGGCGCTCCGGGACCGCGGGGGGACGTGGCCCGGGGGTCGACGGCGGGATGGGCGAGAACCGGGGACGGTGAGGTGGCGGAGGAGCGGAGCGTGCGGGCTGGGCGGTGGAAAGAGAGAAGGGAGGTGAGGTAGGAGGGGGCAAGGTGACGGAGAGCTTGGAAGCCAAGACGGTCGCCGGGGCCCGCAGGCCTGGCACTTAGTACTCTGCACACAGTAAGCGCTCAATAAATTCCTCTGACTGGAATAGGATTGCCAGACATGGCGGAAGTGGGAGCGGGGCCAGGGACAGCATCTCCTCTAGCTGGCCTTTGACCCCTCAGCGGCATCCTGTTTCTGGCCCGGAACTTCTTCCACTTCATATCTCTAGAATGTAAGCTCCCCCCCCCCCCACCCAGACTGTAAACGCATTGTGGGCAGGGAAGGTTTCTACCAGCTGTGTTATGTCGGACTCTCTCGAGCTCCGGGCATGGAGCTCTGTACACGGTAAACACTCGGTAAATATGACTGATTGATCCGACAGACTCCTTATTAAAATCATGTCTCCTCTAAAAGGCCTTCCCCAACTAAGCTCTCATTTCCTCTTTGCCCAGTCCCTTCTGCATCATCCTCGAGCTTTGATTGCCTCCCTTTACTCACCCCTCCTTCAGCCCCGCAGCACCAATCTCCAAATCTGGAATATATCTATTCATATCGATCTCGGTCTCTCCCTGTAGACTGTAAGCTCTGCACCCAGGAAGAGCTCAATCAGTACCATTGATTGACTGATTCATTCATTCAGTAGCACTTATTGAGCGCTTACTATGTGCAGAGCACTGTACTAAGCGCTTTGAGAGCAGCCAGTCAGGTATGGGAGCTAGAAGGAGGACAGAGCTTCTCAGTCTACTGAGAAACTTTTGGGGGGCGTTTTAATCAAAGAATTAGCCTAAAATACCCTCCAGGGAGGGCAGCCTGGGAACCATGAGCGCGCTGAGCTTCTTTTAACGAGATCGCTCTTCTGTTGTCCAAAGAGCTAGAGATGCTCTGGATTTATTTTAATGTCTGGCTCCCCCTCTAGTCTGTAAGGTCCTTGAGGAGAGGATTGTGTCTTCCACCTCTATTGTATTCTATTCTCCCAAGAGCTTAGTACAATTCTTTACTTGCAGTAAACGCTCCCTCAAGACCATTGATTGATTGATTGACTGATTGAGTTGCACTGGCAAGAGGAAAAGAAACCAGAGGAAACAGAGTTCAGGCTGGCAAAGGTCAGAGAGCTCAAGGTGGCAGAGTTTCAGCCACAGTGGCTCCGTTCTGTACCTGCTTTCTGGTCCGACACTAGACAGGCCATGACTATAATCAATCCGTGGAACTTAGCGCTTACTGTGCGCACGGCACTGTGCTGAGCACTTGGGATTTTGTAATAGAGTTAGTGGACCCAATCCCTGCTCTCAAGGAGCTCACGATCTAGAGGGGGAGGCAGACATGACAGAATGGAAAAGTGTTGATCGATTCTGTTGCTATTATTCATATTTATGTCTCTGTCCCCCTCTGGACCGCAGACTCACAGTGGACGTGGAAAGTATCTACCAACTCTGCTGTACTGTGCTCTCCCAGTGGCTCTCTGCTCCCGGTAAGTGTTCAAGAAATGCCCTTGATGATGAGCTGGAGGAGGAGGAAGGGGACGCAATCATAATAATAATCATATTGGTACTTGTTAAGTGCTCACTACCTGCCAAGGTCTGTTCTAAACGCTGGGGCAGATGTAAGTTAAGCAGGTTGGCCACAGTCCCTGTTCCACATGGGGCTCACACTCCTAATCCCCATTTTACAGCTGAGGTAATTGAGGCTCAAAGATGTGAAGTGACCTGCCCGAGGTCACATGGCAGACCTGCGGCAGATCAGGATTAGCCCCCAGGAACGTCTGACCCCTAGGCCTCGTCTGCTTCCCCAGCCGCTTGTCAGCTGTGTGACTTCGGGCGAGTCACTTCACTTCTCTGCGCCTCAGTTACCTCATCTGTAAAATGGGGATTAAAAGACTGTGAGCCCCACGGGGACAACCTGATGACCTTGTATTCCCCCCTCCACCCCAGCGCTTAGAACAGTGCTCTGCACGTAGTAAACGCTTAACAAATGCCATCATTACTATTCTCGGGATTAAGGCTGGGTTTAAGGAATTACGCCTGGAATGTGGTTTTATCCCTCATTTATTACCTCTGCAGAAGCCCAACCCTCAACGTACTTGCAGGGGAAGTTTTCCGGGGTCCTGGAATGCCTGTGGGGAGTCTGCTCGCTCCAGCGCTGACAGGTCTTTCCAGAAGCCGTGACGGCTATTTTTCCTCTGTAGCTGTCTCCTTTCCCAACCAGGCACTGGTATGTCGGGCCGGGCTGCGGCGGTGGGGTAGCTTTAGCAGGAGGAAGGAATCAACACACATTCCTTAAAGATGTAGGCCAACCGTATGGAAAAACCATCGGTCTCCGGCTCCTCCCATGCCTGTAATTTGGCAAGGGCGCTCATATTAGGGAATCACTGATCTCCAAAAATCTTGTCTCCGCCAGGACTCTCCTGGCTCACACTAGTTGAGAACTACAGTGAGACACCGGCAACAACAAGCTGAGAGAAGCAGCATTATCGAGTGGATAGAGCACTTGAACAGCACTTGGAAGCAGCATGGCTTAGTGGTTAGAGCACTAGAGTGCTCCTGGCTCACACCAGTTGATAACTAAAATAGTACACCGGCAACGACAAACTAAGAAGCAGCATGGCCTAATGGAAAAAGCATGGACTTGGGAGTCAGAAGGACCTGGGTTTTAATCCTGGCTCCACCTGTGTGACTTTGGGTAGCTCACTTCACTTCTCTGCGCCTTCCTTACCTCACCTGTAAAATGGGTATTAAGGCGGTGCGTCCCATGTGGGACATGGACGGCGCACAACCTGATTAGCTTTGTCTACCCAGCACCTAGAACTGTGCCAGGCACACAGTAAGTACTTAAATGCCATTTAGAAAGCAAAACCACTTAACAAATCCCCCAGTGCTGTTCATTCATTCATTCCATCTTATTTACTGTGTACTCTGTGCCTCAGTTACCTCATCTGTAAAATGGGGCTTGAGACGGTGAGCCCCAGATGGGACGGGGAGTGGGTCCAACCCGATTTGCTTGTATCCACCCCAGCGCTTAGTACAGTGCCCAGGACATAGTAAGCACTTAACAGATCCCACAATTATTATTATTCTTATCATTCAGTCAGTCAGTCATATTTATTGAATATGATTGATTTATTGAGTGTCTACTATGGGTAGAGCATTGCACTAGGTGCTTGGTCATGATCCCGGTCTGGACCCCGAGGACCGAGGGACACTTACTGCAACGGGGAATGTCACAGAAATCCCAGCGCTTGTTCTCACTGGTGGTGAAACACCATGGGCGAGGCTCCCCGTCAGGATTCCGGCAGTAGTTCTTCCTCAGGTTCTTGGAGGGAAACCTGCGTGGAAGGGAAAGGTTTCATTGGATCGAAGACTTCCGTTCACTTTCGTCAGAATTAATTTCTTCTCAGGCGTGCCAAGAGACTCTTCTAATTCTAGGTGAAAAACCTGCCTCTCTCCAACTCACACAGAGCGGTCAGTCAGTCGTATCTACCGAGCATTTACTGTATGCGGAGCACTGTCTTAAGTGCGCGGGAGAGTACAAAAGAACAATACAACGGACACATTCACCGCTCACGGTCTGGAGGAGAGACGGACGTTAATAGAAATAAAATTACAGTTACGGACGTCAGGGTTGTGGGAATGGGAGGGGGGTTGAATAAAGGCAGCTAGTCAGGGCGACGCAGAAGGGAGTGGAAGGAAAGAAGAAGAGGGCTTAGTTAGGGAAGGCCTCTTGGAGGAGATGTGTTTTCAGTAAAGCTTTAAAGGTGAGGGGAGTAATTATCCATTGGATATGAAGAGGGAGGGCATTCCAGGCCAGAGGCGGGATGCGGGCAAGAGGTCGGGGACGAGTTAGGAAAGACCAAGTTACCGCGAGCAGGTTGATATGAGAAGACCAAAGTTTGCGGGCTAAGTTGTAGTAGGAGGGTAGCGAGGTGAGGTAGAAGGAGGCGATGTGACTGAGTGCTTCAAAACCGATGGTAAGGAGTTTCTGTTTGAAGCAGAGGTGGATGGGCCTTGAAGAGTGGGGCCTGAACTTTTCGGCAGAAAAAGATCCGGGCAGCAGAATGAAGTACGAACTGGAGTGGGAAGAGGCAGGAGGCCGAGATGTCAGCAAGGAGGCTGATACCGTAATCAAGGCGCTATAGGAGAAGTGCTTGGATTAGCGTGTTGCGGTTCGGATGGAGCGACGTCGTGAACGTGGAACCGACAGGAATTAGTGACGGATTGACTCTGTGGGTTGAATGAGAGCGAGGAGTCAAGGATGATGCCGACGTTACGGGCTCGTGAGACAGGAAGGATGGTGGTGCCGTCTACAGTGATGGGAAAGTCAGGGGAAAGAAAGCGTTTGGGGAGGAAGATAAGGAGTTCTGTTTTAGACATGTTAGAGTTGAGGTGATGGCGGGACATCCACGTCTTGAAAGCAGGAGGAAATGTGAGACCGCAGAGGGAGAGGGAGAGATCAGGGCCGGAGATGTAGATTTGGGTGGCATCCACCTCGAGGTGGTATTTGGAGCCATGTGAGTGAATGAGTTCTTCAAGGGAGTGGGTGTAGATGGAGAATAGACGGGCACCCAGGACTGAACTTTGAGGGACCCTACAGTTAGGGGGTGAGAGGCAGAGGAGGAGCCTGTGAAAGAGACCGAGAAGGAGCAGACAGAGATAGGAGGAGGACCAAGAGAGGACAGTGTCAGTGAAGCCAAGGTTGGATCGTGAATCCAAGAGAAGGGGAAAGTCTCCGGTATCCGACCCAGCTGAGAGGCCGAGGAGGATTAGGATGGAGCGGAGGCCATCGGATTTGGCAAGAAGATGATCGCTGGTGACCTTCGAGAGGGCGGTTTCTGGGAAAAGAAAGGGACGCAGGCCAGGTTGGAGGGGGTCAAGGAGAGAATCGAAGGCGGGGAACTTGAAACAACTGGATCGAGAGCAACAGCGTGGCGTAGAAGAAGGGGTTCCATATGTCACTTTCCCTTCCTCTGCCAAATGCTCACTGCGGTGAGTAACACTTACTTGTAAGGTATGTATCCGTGAGAATGCGGCATCTGAGAACTCCAGGCTTGACATGTGTACCCAGACTTGGTGGTAGAGATTTTACCTTGGTAATTTTCGCCACTGCAGTGCATGCACTCCTCTGGGTTCATGGGGAGGGAAAGAGAGAAAGGTTGAGACGGCTGAAGCAGAAAAGGCAGGAGGAAAAAATCAGAAATCGGCAAAAGCTTCGGCCTTTGAGTTCTCGGGCCCTGGTATCTCCTCCAGTCCGCTGAAATACAGAGAAAATCTCCTTTGGGAACTGGCCCTGTAGGGCAGTCTGGGTTGCAGCTGACAAACACGGTGGTCTAGTGGACAGAGCACGGGCCTGGGAGTCGGAGGACCTGGGTTCTAATCCTGGATCTGCCACTTGTCTGCTGTGTGACCCTGAGTAAGTCACTCCCCTTGTCTGTACCTCATTTCTCCGACTCTTCATTCATTCATTCATTCAATAGTATTTACCGAGCGCTTACTCTGTGCAGAGCACTGTACTGAGCGCTTGGAATGGACAAATCGGTAACAGATAGAGACGGTCCCCGCCCTTTGACGGGCTTACGGTCTAAGCGGGGGAGTCTGTCGACAAGTCTCCATCCCACTTAGTCTGTGAGCCCCATACAGGGAGAGGAACTGTGTCCAACCTAATTTACTTGTAGCTAACCCAGTGCTTAGAACAGCATTTGACCCAAAGTAAGAGCTAAACAAATATTATAAAATATTATTATTATAATGAAAAATCCAGCACTTAGTACACTGCCTGGTACGTAGTAATAGCTTAACAAATACCGTCATTATAAGGAGAATAATAATGATGATAATGTTAGCATCTGCTTAGCACTTACTCTGTGACCAGCTTTGTTCTAAGCACCGGAGTGATAATAACGTTGGTATTTGTTAAGCGCTTACTATGTGCCGAGCACTGTTCTAAGCGCTGGGGTAGACACAGGGGAATCAGGTTGTCCCACGTGGGGGTCACGGTCTTAATCCCCATTTTACAGATGAGGTAACTGAGGCACCGAGAAGTTAAGTGACTTGCCCAAAGTCACACAGCTGACATGTGGCCGAGCGGGCATTCGAACCCATGACCTCTGACTCCAAAGCCCGTGCTCTTTCCACTGAGCCACGAGTAGATACGGAGCTATCAGGCTAGACCCGGTCCCTATCTCACACGGGGCTCAAAATCTAGGGAGGAGGAAATAGGATTTAATCCCCATTTTCAGATGAGGAAACTGAGGTACAGAGAAATTACATGACTTGCCTAAGGTCGCACAGCAGACAACGGGCAGAGCCGGGATCAGAACCCAAGTCCTCTGCCTCCTAGGCCCATGCTCCTTCTACTAGGCCACGTTGCTCCTCATGCTTATTACGCCGATTCCAGTATTGGATAACCCCTTATTATATGCCAAGCGCTAAGGGTTAGGATAAAAACAACATATTCGGATCAGGCGCTGTCCCTGATCTCAGAGTCTAAGCGGGAGAGCGGGTATTGAATCCCCATTTCACACCGGAGGAAACTAGGGCACAGAGAGGTCAAGTGACCTGTCCAAGGTCACGCGGCGGCCAAATGGCGGATCTAGGATTCAAACCCAGGTCTCTTGCCTGCCAGCCGCGCTCTTTCCACTCAGCCAAGCCTCTTCTCGCTAAGCCATGCTGCGACTGTAGTCCAGTCGTCTAGTAGACTCTTCCTCCAGACCGAAAGCTCTCTGAGGGCAAGTCTACCCATTCTGTTGTACCGAACCCTTCCAAGTGGTTTGTAAAGTGCTATGTCCTGAATGCCCACGGTAAGCACTCAGTAGGTACCCCTGATGGAATGATTGCCTCCTTTCGTTCATTCGGTCGTATTTATTGAGTGCTTACCGTGTGCGGAGTACCGTACTAAGTGCCTGGGAGAGTACGCTATAACAATAAACAGGTACATTCTCTGCCCACCACAAGGTTACAGTCCAGAGGACTCTGCCTCAGTCTAGCCTGAGCTTCTATCTCAGTGTGGAGCTCCTCTGGGCTAAGCGTTCTAGCGCCGGGGAAGCGTGTAGTGACTCATACCGGCACTGTTGGACCATTCAATCTGCTCAATTTTCCTCACAGTCGGAAGGGTGAGGAGAAGGGAGAACAGGCCATCAGGATCTAAACGTGACCACAGCCTCGGCGGGGAACATGCCTACCAATTCTGTTGCCCTGTACTCTCCCACTCGCTTAATACGGTGCCCTGCCCGCAGTAAGCGCTCAGTGAAGCGTCATGGCCCAGGGGACAGAGCGCGGGCCGGAAGGTCAGAAGGACCTGGTCTCTGATTCCCGATCTGTCACTTGTCCGCTGTGTGACCTTGGGCAAGAGTATTCCCTTCTCCGTGCCTCCGTTACCTCATCTGTAAAATGGGGGTTAAGACTGTGAGCCCCATGTGGGGCGGGGACTGTGTCCAACCCGATTAGCTTGTAATAATGATAATGTCGGTATTTGTTAAGCGCTTACTTTGTGCCCAGCACCGTTCTAAGCGCTGGGGGAGACACGGGGGAATCAGGTTGTCCCACGTGGGGCTCGCAGCCTTAATCCCCATTTCACAGGTGAGGTAACTGAAGTACCGAGAAGTTAAGTCACCTGCCCACAGTCACACAGCCGACAAGTGGCCGAGCCGGGATTCGAACCCCTGACCTCTGACTCCAAAGCCCGTGCGCTTTCCACTGAGCCACGCTGCTTCTCTACCCCAGTGCTTAGTACAGTGCCTGGCACATAGAAAACACTCCACGAATACCGTAAAAAGATCTGATTGATCGTCCAACTGATCTTTGTCGGGGGGGAATGGTCCTGGGCTCCTTCTCGGCCCTCAGCCAATCTCGTCCTGTCTAGTAGCGAAACACCCAGGAGCCCGGGCTTGGGAGTCAGTGGTCGTGGGTTCGAATCCCGGCTCTGCCACTTGGCGGCTGGGTGACCGTGGGCATGTCACTTCACTTCTCCGGGCCTCAGTTCCCTCATCTGCAAAATGGGGACGAAGACCGTGGGCCTCACGTGGGACAATCTGATGACCCTGTATCTCCCCCCCAGCGCTTAGACCAGTGCTCTGCACATAGTAAGCGCTTAACAAGTACCAACATTATTAAAGACCGTAAGCTCACTGTGGGCAGGGAATGTGTCCATTTACTGTAACACGGTATTCTCCCAAGCGCTTATTACAGTGCCCTGAATATGCACTCAAGAAATACGACGGACGGAATGAGTGAACGAATGAACTTGGTCGGGGGCTTTCTCACCTTCACATTCTGGAATGTCACAGTATTCGTATCTCTTTTCAGGATCCGTCGTGTAACACCACGGGCCCTGAGGATCTTGATCAGGATTTCTGCAGTAGTTTTCTTCGAGCCCTTTGGAGGGGTAAAGCTTAGGCGAGTACCTGTGAGGAAGGAGAACGGAGGCTGGGTTTACTTGACTGAAATGAAGAGAAGCAGCGTGACCCCAGTGGACGGAGCACGGGCCTGGGAGTCAGAAGGATCTGGGTTTTAATCCCGCCTCTGTCACACGTCTGCTCTGTGACCCGGGCAAATCACTTCACTTCTCTGAGCTGAGTTACCTCATCTGTTAAATGGGGACTAAGACGGTGAACCCCGAGTAGGACATGGATTGTGTCCCCAACCTGATTATTTTGAATCTACCCCAGCATTGCGGACGGTGCCTGGTCCACGGTGAACAATTGACAAATATCACATAAACCAAAGTCATCGAGCCAGAGGAAGACTCTCTTCAGTACCCTTTGGACTTCCTGAGCGCTTGATCCAACTCCTCAAGGACCCTCAGATGGGCCAGAAGCAGCATGGCGTAGTGGATGGAGCACGGGCCTGGGAGTCAGTACGTTACGGGTTCAAATCCCAGCTCCGCCACTTGTCTCTTATGTGACCTTGGGCGGGTTATTTCACTTCTTTGTGCCTCATTTGCCTTTTTGGGAAAAAAGGGGTTTGAGACTGTGAGCCCCACATGGGACAAGGACTGGGTCCAACTTGATTTGCTTGTACTCACCCCAGCGCTTAGTACAGTGCCTGGCACAGAGTTTAGACATTGAGCCCGTCATTGGGCAGGGATTGTCTCTATCTGTTGCGGAATTGTACATTCTAAGCGCTTAGTACAGGGCTGTGCACATAGGAAGCGCTCAATACATACTGTTGAATGAGTGAATGAATGAATGAATGAACAAGGACCGTATCCAACCCGATTTTCTCGTCTCCACCCCAGCGCTTAGTACAATGCCTGGCACACAGTAAGCGTTTAACGAACACCACGATTATTATTATCTGTCATTTCTGTCATTCAAAAAGGATCTCCAAGAAGAAAAGCTTGTCTCCAGCAGTCGATGCCCACTGGGCACTGGCCATTTAAGAGGCGCCCATTGAGGGAGCATGTGGAAACTTCAACTGGAAAGGTGCAGTCTTGGTTTCCATTCCCTGTTTTGGGAAAACAGTTCTATTTAGTTGCCATTGTTTTTACGAGCTGTTCTTCCCCTCACTCTATTTATCGCCATCGTTCTCGTCCGTCCGTCTCCCCCGATTAGACCGTGAGCCCGTCAAACGGCAGGGACCGTCTCTACCTGTTGCCGACTCGGTCATTCCAAGCGCTCAGTACGGTGCTCTGCACATAGTAAGCGCTCAATAAATACTACTGAATGAATGAATGAATGAATGAAAACAACTTCCCTTCTCTAGCCCTCAGTTTCTCTTTTGTCTAATCGGGCCGCTATTCTCTACCTGCTCCCTGCATTATGGAGCCTCACCAATGACTCAGGGAGATGGGCTTGAGGCAGGTGTGGGGAGATGGGGGGCGACGAGCGGGAACTGGGGCACGAAGCCTAGTGGGAAGCAATCTCTCCAGGAGACGGCTGACGCTGAGACAGGTGGCAGGAGCCAGAGGAAGGCAGGTTCAGTCGGTGGTCCCTGTTGGGAGGGGACGGTGGGGGGGCGGGTGGGTGAGGGCTTTCAGCCGGACACAGGGGGCGGCCCCCGTGGCGGCTTCTGGCCGCGGCCCGAGGCCTGGCTCCTCCCTGCCCCGCCAGAACAGACCCCGGGCCGCGGTCCGAAAGCCCGAATCCGGCCCGGCCTGCGCTCCTGGATCTCTCCCCAGCGGTAGCGGGGTCTCGTCTCATCGGGCAAGCAAGCACTGGGTAAGTTGAGCCATCGTCTGTGATGCTGTCTTCTTCCAGGTGCTCAGTACTGTGTTCTGTGCATAGTAAGCACTCAGTAAATACCACCGACTGATGGGTAACCACCGGGCAGGGCTTAGAAGACCGAGCACTCGAAACGGAACTGGAACTCAGCTGCTAATTCTGTTGTATTTTCTCCTAGACACTTGCTACAGTGCTCTGTGTATAGTGAGCACTCAATAAATGCCATTAGTTGATTGACTGATTGATATCCACCAGGCAGAGCCTAGAAGCCTGAGCGTTCAAAACAAGACTGGAATGCCCCTGCTAATTCTGTTGTGTTATGCTGTGCTTAGTACAGTGCTCCGCGTATTGGAAGTGCTCAATAAATACCATGGATTGATCGATTAGACCGTGAGCCCGTCAGAGGGCAGGGACCGTCTCTCTCTGTTACCAATTTGTCCATTCCAAGCGCTTAGTCCAGTGCTCTGCACGTAGTAAGTGCTCAATAAATACTATTGAATGAACGAATGAATGGTTTGATTGATCCCTATCAGGCAGAACTTAGAAGGCTGGGCACTCAAAACAATAATGAAAGTGCCTGCTAATTCTGCCACACTATACCCTCCTAAGTGTTTTGCACATAGTAAGTGCTCATTAAATCCCACTAAGTGAAACCCACAGAGGTCACAGTTTTCTGTCTCTTTTTCTGCCTGTCCATCTGAACAGCTCTCTTTTTTTAAAACAAAATCTCTTTTATCTTCCTGGTTCTGTGTTCTCCCTCCCTGAAACCCCCCGGGCCCCACGGCGGGGAGGGTCACCCCTCCCCCTGCTCCCCATTTCCCAATCAGTCAGTATTTATTGAGCACTTACTGGGGGCAGAGCACTGTACTGTGCGCTCAAGAGAGTGCAATCAAGCTGATAGACCTGTTCCCTGCCCACAGGGAGCTTCCAGTGACTCTGCTCCAGTTTTTCAGTTGGGCTAAGTCTCACTTGAGCCCCATGTTGGACGGGAACCTTCTCTAACCTGTCGTCCTAATATTGAGCCCAGTGCATATCACCGTGCTTCACACATGGTAAACTCTTAATAATGAGAACTGTGATGTCTGTTAAGCGCTTACTATGTGCCGGGCAGATCGAGGATAATCAGGTCCCACGTGGGGCTGATAGTCTAAGAAGGAGAACGGGTATTCAATCCCCATTCCGCAGATGAGAGAACCGAGGCACAGGGAAGTTAGGTGACTCGTCCTAGGTCACGCAGCAGGTAAGTGGCAGAGCCAGGATTAGAACCCAGGATCTTGGACTCCCAGGCTTGTGCGCTTTCCACTAGGCCGTATGACTTCACAAATGCCATTACTCTTGTTCTTAATAATGGCAGCATGGGCTACAGTTAAATTCCAGTCCCAGTTCTACACTGGTCCTACTATGTGACTTTGGGGAAGTCACTTCTCTTCTCTATGCCTCAATTTCCTCACCTGTAGAGTGGGGATAATAAAATAGATTGTGAACAGACAGGGACTCGGAGAAGCAGCGTGGCTCAGTGGAAAGAGCACGGGCTTGGGAGGCAGAGGTCATGAGTTCGAATCCCAGCTCTGCCCCTTGTCAGCTGTGTGACTATGGGCAAGTCACTTCACTTCTCTGTGCCTCAGTGACCTCATCTGTAAAATGGGGATTAACTGTGAGCCTCCAGTGGGACAACCTGATTACCCTGTATCTACCCCAGCGCTTAGAACAGTGCTCTGCACATAGGAAGCGCTTATCAAATACCAAGATTATTATCTCATAGCTCTATATGGAAGCCATCACTTATCAATCACATTTATTGAGCACTTACTAAGCGCTAAACATTGTACTAAGTGCTCAGGGGAGTACAGCATAGCAGAGTTGGTAGATACATTACCTGCCCACAATAAGCGTAGCATTTATGGCATATTAATCACATAATAATAATGCTACCGATGATCAGTCAGTGTCATTTGAGTGCTTATGGTGTGCAGAGCACTGTACTAAGTAGGCACTAGTATATATTTTTTTTCTTCCTTCTTTTCAGTCGCCCCCACTTAAAAATAATAATAATAATGTTGGTATTTGTTAAGCGCTTACTATGTGCCGAGCACTGTTCTAAGCGCTGGGGTAGACACAGGGCAATCAGGTGGTCCCACGTGGGGCTCACGGTCTTAATCCCCATTTTACGGATGAGGGAACTGAGGCACCGAGAAGTTAAGTGACTTGCCCAAAGTCACACAGCTGGCAAGTGGCAGAGCTGGGGTTCGAACCCATGACCTCTGACTCCAAAGCCCGTGCTCTTTCCACCGAGCCACGCTGCTTCACTTAGTATGGGTCCCCCCAGGCACAAAGCATACGTGGAAGAAGGGTGATTTTTAGGGTCTATATTTTCAAGCTTTCAGCCTTTGTTATTCCCCCAAAAGACCAAAGATGTCACCAAAGATAATAAAGCCTGCGGCAGGCACTTGGTTTCTCTATTATTTAGTTCTCGATGTCGAGTGAGGGAGTGAGGAGTGAATGAGTGTTCCTCAGTGAGTGCCAGCAAGAGTGACCCCTCCACCTCCTTCTTCTCCCGTCTCTAAGTCACTGCCAAGGAATTTCTCAGAGTTACATCTACACCGGAAACCTCTCTAAAAATGATGCTCTAGATTGTAAAGTCCTTGAAAGCGGGGATCGGGGCTAACTAGAATTGTGATATTTGTTAGGTGCTTACTCTGCGTCAGGCACCGCACTGAGCATTGAGGCAGACACAAGAAAATCAGGTCCCGTGTGGGCTCACAGTCTAAGTAGGAGGGAGAATAGGTATTGAATCCCCATTTTGCAGATTGAGGCCCAGATTAGTCAAGTGACTTGCCTAAGGGTTTTTTGTTTGTTTGTTTTATGGTATTTGCTAAGCACTTATCATGCATCAGGCACTGTACTAAGTGCCGGGGCGGATGCAAGCTAATCAGGTTAGACACCGTCCGATGTCCCACGTGGGACTCTCGGAGTCTTAATCCCCATTTTAAAAAATGAGGGACTGAGGTCCAGAGAGGTTAGGTGACTTGCCCAAGGTCACACAGCAGAGACGTGGCAGAGCCGGGATTAGAACCAGGTCCTTCTGACTCCCAGACCTGTGCTTTTTCCACTAGGCCGTGTCATTGTACTCTTCCCAAGTGCTTGGTGCAGGGTCCTCGAGGAGCAGCGTGGCTCAGTGGAAAGAGCCCGGGCTTGGGAGTCCGAGGTCATGAGTTCAAATCCCGGCTCTGCCACTTGCCAGCTGTGTGACTGTGGGCGAGTCGCTTCACTTCTCTCGGCCTCAGTTACCTCATCTGTAAAATGGGGATGAAGTCTGTGAGCCCCACGTGGGACAAACCTGATTCCCCTGTGTCTACCCCAGCGCTTAGAACAGTGCTCTGCACGTAGTAAGCGCTTAACAAATACAAATACCATCATTATTAATAATAAGCACTCAATAAATGCCACTGACTGATACAAGAAAAGATGACCTCCTCCAGGAGGCCTTCCCAGACTGAGCCCTCCCTTTCCCTCTGCCCCTCCTCCCCCTGCTCTGCCCCCTTCCCCTCCCCACAGCACTTGAGTATATTTGTATATATCATTTATTACTCAATTTTATTAATGATGTCTATATATCTATGATTCTATCTATTTTGATGGTATTGATGCCTGTCTACTTGTTTCGCTGTCCGTACCCCCCTTTTAGACTGCGAGCCTGTTGTTGGGCAGGGATTGTCTCCATCTGTTGCCGAATTGCACGTTCCAAGCGCTTAGGGCAGTGCTTCGCACACAGTAAGCGCTCAATAAAAACAGTGAATGAAATGGGAAGGAGGAGACAGTGGTTTTCTGGCCATAGCTCGGAACTGTAAATGCTCCATTCATTCACTGGGATTGATTGAGTACTTATTCTGGACTAAGCGCTTGGGAGAGTACAATACAACAATAAACAGACACATCGCCTGCCCACGACGCGCTTACAGTCTAGAGAAGTGCCCGTGGCCGTATCGATTTGGCGAATCTGAGGAAGAAGGTGCAATACTTAGGCATGTGAGGAGAGTCAGCACTCCACTTCTGACAGGTGACACCAGTCCTGGTCTTCGCCATGGTTCCTCGGTAGCTTTCGCCGTTGCCAATTTTACACTCTGAGAGATAGACTGAAAGGAAGTAAACATTTTTGTCATGCCATGTCGTCCACAGCGAGAGAGCCAGCGACAGAAATGTATCGGCCCCTTCATCGTCCTGGTTGGCTAGTGAGAGACTTCGGGCTGACCGAACCTAGCACAAACTTCCCTGGGCCTCAGTTTCCTCTTCTGCAAAATGGCGATTCAGTACCGGGTATTCCCTCCTACTTATACCGCGGTCCCCGTGTCGACCTGGTTTTCTTGTGATGATTCCCTTCTGCGTTGCCCTGACTTGCTCCCTTCGTTCATTCCCCCTCTGAGCCCCATGGCCCTTATGTGTATATCCGTAATTTATTTATTTACGTGTCTCCCCCCTCTAGACTGTGAACTTGTTGGGGGTAGGGAACCTGTCTGTTTATTGTTGTATTGTGCTCTCCCAAGTGCTTAGTAATAATAATAATAATAATGTTGGTATTTGTTAAGCACATACTATGTGCAGAGCACTGTTCTAAGCGCTGGGGTAGATACAGGGTAATCAGGTGGTCCCACGTGAGGCTCGCAGTCTTAATCCCCATTTTATAGATGAGGGAACTGAGGTACAGAGAAGTGAAGTGACTTGCCCACAGTCACACAGCTGACAAGTGGCAGAGCCGGGAGTCGAACCCGTGACCTCTGACTCCGAAGCCCAGACTCTTTCCACTGAGCCACGCTGCTAAGTGCTGTGCACACAGTAGGCACTCAGTAAGCATGATTGAATGAATGAAGCGTCTCCCTCAGCGCATAGCAGTGCTTTCCTCTTTCCTAACTGGTGATTCCACCCCGAAATGTGAATAACTGTAAATTCCCTATGGGAACTCTTACTATTTTGATCAGTGCATGACACACAGTAAGTGCTGAACAAATATCATCACCATAACTCTGTCACACTGTGCTATCCCTGGCTTTTAATATAGTGCTCTGCACACAGTAAGTGCTCAATAAGTACCATGGTTTGGTGTGATACCCCAAACGGTGCGGTCGGAGATGCACCAGAGGGACTTGAGTGGGTTGAAAGCATCTTTAGGAGATCCTTTCTGAATCCCTGGATCCAGTGGGAGGAGGAGGAAGAGAGGACAGAGAGAAGGAAGAGGAGTGGCATTCAGAGACCATCTTGGCCTAGTGGAAAGAGCATGGGCCGGGGAGTCAGAGAACCTGGGCCCTAAGCCTAACTCCGCCAACTTGTCTGCTGTAGGATGTTGGGCAACTGACAACTTTTCTGGTCCTTAGTTCCCTCCTCTGAGAAATGGGGATTCACTACCTGTCTTCATCATACTTAGATTGCGAGCCTCTCATGCGGGGCAGGGCCTGTGTCTGCCCTGACTCGACGAGCGCTTGGCTTGGCACAGAATTGAGCACTTAAAAGATAGGATAGGCGTAAAAAATTGGCGTGGTTTGCAGTTCCAAGTTCTTAGGAAGTTCATAATAACAAAGTGGCAGGCTGCCTGCCCGTAAGGCAGCATAAGCTCCAACAGGGGTGACAAACATAAGATCAACCCTAGCTCTGGGACTTTTTTTTTAATGGTATTTAAGTACTTACTATGTGACAGGTACTGTACTAAGCACCGGGGTAGATGCACGTTAATCAGCTTGAACCCAAGCCATGTCCCACATGGGAATTACAGTCTTAATCCCCATTTTACAGGTGAGGTTACTGAGGCACAGAGAAGCGACTCGACCAAGGTCACACAGCAGACAAGTGGAGGAGCTGGGATTAGAACCCAGGTCCCTCTGACCCCCAGGTCCATGTTCTGTCTGCTAGGCCTCGCTGCTTCCTCTAGACTTCCCAAGAGCTAGGTCAGATCTAAGTGTTCTAAAGTCTTGGGAGATGTAGACAAGGAGATGTACTCAAAAAGGTAGAAATCAACGCCTGTGGCTATCAAAACCCAGGGCAGAGAGACCCAGAACTGGCCCAAATAGGTTGCCAAATCCGACCTGGCCTGCACTTGCAGACTGGAACCAGTCCACCAAGCCCTCCTGAGACTGGTCTGCCCCCCAACCCTTACTCCCACCAGAGTGGACCAATGGCTTTGCAGTTATTCACCAGGTATCATCATCATCCGGGGTACTTATTTAGCACTTGCTGTGTGCAGAGCACTGTACTAAGTGCTTGGGAGAGTACAATCCAACAAAATTGGTAGACACGGCCCACAGTCAGCTTCCAGTCTAGAAAATCCCATTTACTCAGTGGTCAAGGGCAAAATCTGCCCCAAAGTATCACTTATACCTAGGCAACACTGGACAACTCATGTGGCGTGATTTGTGAGGGGTTATAACGCAGATGATTTGGTGGTTAATTATAGAGTTTTTAACATTCTGATGCAAATGTCAAATGATTTAGGCTTCACGTTGGCTTTTGTTTTTATGATTCCCTTAAAAAAAAGGTGTCCTCAAACCTCAAAAGGTCCTCCTCAGACCCCTTGTCCCCCCGCCTCCCTCATCCCTTAAGCCTAATGGCTCTCTGTGGTCAGGAAATGTGTCTGTTATATCGTACTCTTCCAAATGCTTAGTAGAGAGTTCTGCGCACAGTAAGCACTCAATAACTGTGGTCGACTGGCTGACTGGCTCTATTGAGAAAATTGAAACTGTCATTCGTGATCTCCCTAAAATCTCCCCTGCCCCTCTCCAGTCCTTCCCTTCTCCTGCCCTGTCTTCAACTCTCCCATCTTTCTCAGCAGTATCTCAAGAGGAGACCTCCCTCTTTCTCTCAAAATCCACCCCCTCCACCTGCACATCTGACCCCCTTCCCTTAGCACCTTATCTAAGCACTTGCCTCTTTCCTCCTTCTTTCCCTGACCTCCATCTTCAATTATTCACTCTCCAATGGCTTCCCCACTGCTTTCAAATATGCTCGTCTCCCCTATTATGGAAAAAAAAGCGCCCTACCTTGACCCCACGGTTTCCTCCAGTTGTCACCCCACCTCCCTCCCAGTGTTCCTCTCCAAACTCCTTGAACAAGTTGTCTACACCACCTGTCTCAAACTTCTCTCCTCCAGTTCTCTCCTAGACCCCCTCCATTCTTGCTTCTGTTCCCTTCACTCCACAGAGACTGCGCTCTCTAAGTTTACCACTGATTTCCTTCTTGCCAAATCCAAAGGCCTCTACTCCATCTTAATCCTTTCAGAACTCTCAGTTGTCTTCGACACTGCCGACCACCCCCTTCTCCTGGAAACATTAGCAGCCTTGGCGTCACTGACACCGTCCTATCTTGGTTGTGACCCCCCAAGTGAGACAGGGCCTGCGTCCAACCTGATTAACTTGTATCTACCCCAATGCTTAGAACAGGGCTTGGCACATAGTAGGTGCTTAACAAGTACCATAATTATCATTATTATTATTATTCAAGGAAAGCAACCCGTCGAAACTATCACATCTGAAACAATTTCCAACCTGGCTTGTCTTTTTCCAACATCCTTTTTCACTTGTTTTGAACTCTGCTTGAATCTGCCGCTTTGTTACAATTGTGATATTTGTTGAGAACTTACTATGTGTTTGTTTGCATGGTAGACTGTAAACTTCTTGATCTCTACCAACTGTACTGTGCTCTCCCAAGGGCTTAGTACAGTGCTCCGCACAAAGTTAAGCGCTCAGTAAAAACCACTGGTTGTTTGATTCACTGGTGGTGTTCCCAACTAGAACTAGTTTCTCCCGGGTCCTCAATATAACTCAGAGACCGATCCCCCAAATAGAAAACACTTGTGTAAAAGAACATGCAAGAGATCTCAACCCTGGATTCCCTTTCAAAGTGCTCCTTTCTGAGAATCACAAAAACCTGGTACTTCCCCATATCCATTCGCTAAGGTCAGCTGTTAGCACATTCCGTGGCTTGAAATAGGTAAAGGAATGCGATCTTTTTCCCTCTTCTGGTAAAGTCATCCAAAGTTTTCAAGAAGTATCCAGTCAATCAAGCAGTCGTACTTATTGAGCGCTTGCTGTGTGCAGAACACGGTACTAAGCACTTGGGTGTCAACAAATGTCAACTATCCCCTGACAAATGCTATGTTCTTTGTTATGGTTAGCTCGTATGAGTAATCATAGATCAAAATAGGTATGTACTTTTTTTCTCAAACAAAATTACATCTCTCTTCTTGGTGACTGTTGAAGTCTTGTGGTTTTCAGCCATTGTTTCACATTGCTGGTCTTCACTGTTGAACTGGAAGGACCTGGGGAGATTAAGGGAAAAGAAAGAGTCTTTTTGTTTTGTTCATTTGCTCTAGATACATAACTACTATATACACTTAAGATGCTTCCATATAACGAGGGTATTTATTAAGCACCGGGCGACGCGCTGCAGTAGATACAAGATAATCCGATAAGACATCATCTCTATCCCACAAGAAGCGAAGGAGTCAGAAGTGTTGATATCACCTCCCCACTTTACACAGGAGGAAAGTAAGGCATGGAACCGTTTAGTGACTCAAAGGTCACACGGCAGGGCAGTTGCGGAGCCGGGATTGGAACCCAGGCCTGACCACACTGCCCCTTTGAGATAGTCAGCCACCCTATATATCAAAGGGGTGTGTATATATAGCTACAGTGCCTGGCACGTAGCAAGCGCTGAACAAAAAGCCTTCAGAAAAAAGTTGTCCCTACAGAGGATGCAGATTCTTCACCTTTACATATTTGGCTAAATCCGGTCTCCTTTTTGTGCCCATGAAAAACCTCTTGGAAAAGGGGGAAGCTTCTGCTCTTTGCAGAGACTGGTGAAGTTTCAACTCTGCCTCAATATCACCCTTTCCCCAAAGCCTCTGCCTGAGGAGAGCCACACTGTTCAGGGATGATCCAGGGAGGATCTGGCATTGGCTCCGTCTTGGCCTCAAGCAAGAAATGGTCATTCCAAACCCTGCCTCGGGCCAGAAAACGGCATCTTTCCTCACATTATCTGTTTCCTCTATGTCTGACCCTTTTTAACTGCTTCTCTGACTATGGGAGTGTGAACCGATATATCCTCCTCTTTGACTCTGTGTATATGTTGCACCACCCTGGTTTTAGGTGTGTACATATTCATATTTCATTTATTTCTAATAATGTCTATCTCCCCCTTTAGATGTAACCTCGTTGTGGGCAGGGAATATGTTCGTTTATTGTTACACCGTACTCTTCCGAGCACATAGTACGGTGACCTGAACGTAGTAAGTGCTCAATAAATTCAACCGAATGAGTCAACGAATGGCCTCAGATCAGGAAACGGCATCTTTCCTCGCATTCTCTATTTCCCGCCTCTGTCCTCTGTGTATGACCTCCTTTATCGGATTTTCTGACCATGAGTGTGTGAGCCAATATATCCTCTTTCTGACTGATCGTGTGGGTGCACCACCCTGGTTTTATATGTATACGTATTCCTAATTGATTTATTGATAATATTGTCTGTCTCCCCCTCTGAATGGTGAGTTCACTGTGGTCAGACCTACCTACCAATTCTATTGTGTAGTATTTTCCCAAGTGTCTAGTACATATAGTGCTCTGCACACAGTAGGTGCTCAGTAAATACAATTGATCAATTAAGTGTATGTATCCACCTCTCTGAGTGTGTGTGTGTATGTGTTGGTATTTGTTAAGCGCTTACTATGTGCAGAGTGCTGTTCTAAGCGCTGGGGTAGATACAGGGTACTCAGGTTGTCCCACGTGGGGCTCACAGTTAATCCCCATTTTACAGATGAGGGAACCGAGGCACAGAGATGTTAAGTGACTTGCCCACAGTCACCCAGCTGACAAGTGGCAGGGCCGGGAGTCGAACCCATGACCCCTGACTCCCAAGCCCGGGCTCTTTCCACTGAGCCACGCGTCCACCTCTGTGGTTTCAAGTGTGGGTATGCACGTTTCCCTCCCTCACTCTGCTTGTGTGTGTATGTATGTGTCTGCCTCCCTGGTTTAAGGTGTGTCTCTACATGCCCCCCCCCCCCGATCTGTGTGTATGTTTGTGTTTGTGCGTGTGTGTTTGTGTGTGCATACGTGTGTACACCTCCTTGGCCTCACATGTTTGTCATTGTGTCCGCCTCCCCGGGACTCCATGTGTCAATTTTTCCTTGCCTCCTCCCCACTCTCACCCCTCGGCACTCAAAAGACCTCGATTTTGGTGGAAGGCTCAATGCCATTTAATCAGCACACTCAGTCTCCTAGAGGACTCGCTGGCCTTCATGATTTATTTGTCTGTTGCCTTGGCAATCCTAACATCACTGGATTGACATTGCCTAGGTAGCACAATTGGATGGCAGCATTCAGATCTGGGTTGCCAATGGAAACATTTGTTCCTCTAGACCGTGAGCTGTAATTCTGCTGTACCGCACTTTCCCGAGCACTTAGTACAATACTCTGCATATAACACATGCTCAATAAATACCGTTGGTTGGGAGTAGGTTTCCCTATTCTGGCTCTGCTAATTAATCTTAGTCTTCCATGACTCACTGTTGATTCTGAAAGTGGTTCGTCATCATCTGCCTTCTTAAGCCCGTGCTTCTGGAGCATCTGCCAACTCATGGATAGACTGTCTTTAGGAATTTCAATCAGTCAATCTTCGGGGTGAACCGAGTGCTTATTCTGGGTCCAGAACTGAACTAAATGCTCGACTGTGAGCTCATGATGAGCAGGGAACTTGTCTGCTCACTCTATCATGTTGTACTCTCCCAAGCGCTCAGTACAGTGCTCTGCACATAGTAAGAGCCAAATAAATACCATTGATTGAGTACAAAGCAATTTGATTTTAACTGAGCAGGGAAACAGACTTAAAAACGAATGATGAATTGCAGGCGATGTTGGGGCAAGTACAGTGATTTGTGGACAGGGAGAGGAAATGGCATGAAGAGATGAGGGATTAGTTAATACCTGCTGGTCTGACTCGTCTCTCAGTTCCTCCCCCTATTTTCTATCCCTTCTGCGTCACCTACACACATACATCTCGGGCACTCGGATACTCACTCATCCCCCTAGCACCTCCATCCATCCATATCCTGGGACTCTGGTGCTTACCCCTACCTGTGATCTGTCTTAATGTCTGTCTTCCCCACTGCGCCACCCTATCTTCATCCACTCGCTAATTTGGACACATGCTCAATCTCGTCATCTCTGTTCACTATACAATCTCTATCCTCACCCATTCTGAAATTCCTCTAACCACCTCTCTGTCCCCCACACACACCCTGCAAGTCTCTCCTGCTCCCTCAGAGATCTCCAAACTTCGGACCTCCACCAGTTTTCTAAAGACATCACGCCCCATTTGGTCTCCATGCCCAAATTACCTTCTCGACCCACACATGAACAATCTTCAACATCACCCTCTCCAATGAACTCAACTCCCTGGCTCCTCTGTTTCTCTGCTGATCTCATGCAACTAAGCCGTAACCCCGGATCACCTCCACAGTACCTCTCCTCTGCTCCCGTGCGTGAGCTGCAGAGAGCTGCCGGAGGAGATCTAGACACCAAGCCAACCTCATCCGTCTCAAATTCACCCTCTATGAATGCCTGGTATCATTATTTCTCTATTCTTTTGGGTTCCCGTGCCCGTGGCCCACACCAGGTGGCTGTTTCAGATGTTTAATTCCTTCCTCAAATCCCCTGTCCTCCTCCCTGACCGTACCCCCGACCTCTTGCCCCTCATGGCCTGGTCACGTACTTTATTGATATAATTGAAACCATCAGGCATGATTTCCCTAAAATCTCCCCTGCTTCTCTCCAGTCCCTCCCTTCTCCTCTTCCTCCTCCTCCTTCTGTGACATTCCCAAGTCCTCCAGCTTCCTCTCGCAATCTATTGCCTAGACCTGCCCTTCCAACCCCATCCCTTTGCACCTCATCAATACTCTTTCTTCCTCCCTTCTTCTCTCCCTGACCACCACCTTCAGCCATTCTCTTTCCAGTGACTGCTTCCCCACTGTTTTCAAACATGCCAATGTACCTCTATCCGAAAAAAACCCCAAACCCTCTCTCTTGACCCCGTGGCTCCCTTCAGTTATTGCTCCATTTCCCTCTTATCATTTCTCTCCAAACTCTTGGAGCGAGTCATCTACACCCACTACCTCACTTCCACTCCTTCACTTATCTCCCTAACCCACTTCAATCTCACTTTTGCCCCCTTCCTTCCTTGGAAACTGCCCTCTCCATGATCATCGATGATCTCCTTCTTGCCAGATTCAATGGTGATTACTCCATCCTAATCCTCTTTGACCTCTCTGCTGCTGTAGACACTGTGGACCACCCCCTTCTCCTGGAAACATTACGTAACCTTGGCTTTACTGACGTGGCTCTCTCTTGGTTCTCCTCCTATCACTCTGACTGCTCCTTATCATTCTTTTTTTGCCAATTCTTCCTTTGCATCTTCTAGACTGTGAGCTCGTTGTAGGTAGGGAACACATCTACCAACTCTATTACGTTTTATTCTCAAAAATGCTTAGGACAGTGCTCTGCACACAGTAAGTGCTCAGTAAATACAATTGATGGATTGCCTCCTGCCCTATAATTGTGGGGGTTCCTTTAAAGCTTAGTTCTGGTTCCCCATCTCTTCTCTTTTTCCATGCACTCACTATTTTATGGTATTTGTTAAGTGCTTACTATGTGCCAGACACTGTACTAAAGCAGCGTGGCTCAGTGGAAAGAGCACGGGCTTTGGAGTCAGGGCTCATGAGTTCGAATCCCAGCTCTGCCACTTGTCGGCTGTGTGACTGTGGGCAAGTCACTTAACTTCTCTGTGCCTCAGTTCCCTCATCTGTAAAATGGGAATTAAGAGTGTGAGCCCCACGTGGGACAACCTGATTCCCCTGTGTCTACCCCAGCGCTTAGACCAGTGATCGGCACATAGTAAGCGCTTAACAAATACCAACATTATTATTCAAGCTAATCAGTTTGGACACAGCCCACGTCCCATTTGGAAGCATGAGGAGCAGCGTGGTCTAGTGGAAAGAGCATGGGCCTGGGAGTCAGAGGACCTGGGTTCTATGCAATGTGACCTTGGGCAGGTCACTTAACTTCTCTATGCCTCAGTTCACTCCTCTGCAAAATGGGGTTTCAGTTCCCGTTCTCCCTCCTGCTTGGATTGTGAGCCCAGTGTGCGGCAAGCAACTGGATCTTGAAGTGTACATCGCCTTGATTCTATTTATTGCTGTTGTTTTAATGAGATGTTCATCTCCTTGATTCTATTTATTGCTATTGTTCTTGTCTTTCCGTCTCCCCGGATTAGACTGTAAGGGCAGGGACTGTCTCTATCTGTTACCGATTTGTACATTCCAAGCGCTTAGTACAGTGCTCTGCACATAGTAAGCGCTCAATAAATACTATTGAATGAATGGATCTGACCCTTCTCTTCCCCGGTGCTTAGAACAGTGCTTGATACATAGTAAGGGCTTAACAAATATCTTAATTATTATTTCCATTATTATTGGGCTCACAGTCTTAATCTCCATTTTACAGACAAGGTAACAGAGGCACAGAAAAGTGAATTCATTTGCCCAAGGTCACAGAGCAAGGATTTGAATTCAGGTCTCTTTCACTCCCTGGCCCATTTATTTTTTTTTTCCTTGGTATTTGTTAAGCACTTACTATGTGCCAGGCACTGGACTAAGCACTGGGGTAGATACAACCTAATCAGGTTGGACACAGTCCAGGTCCCACGTGGGACTCACGGTCTTAATCCCCGTTTTACAGATAAGGTAACTGAAGCACAGAGAAGGGAAGTGACTTGCCTAAGGTCACACAGCTAGACAGATGGGCAGAGCTGGGTTTAGATACAGTGGCGAAGCAAGGATTAGATACAGCCCATGCTGTATCGATTAGGCCATGCTGCTTTCTTTAGAGGACTCACAGCTTCAACTATCACCTCTACACAGATGATTATCAAACTTACAACCACACCTCTTTCCTTCTCTGCAGTTTCATTCTTCCGCTTGCCTTAAGGCATCTCCACTTGGATTTTCCACTGACACCTCAAACTAAACATATCCATAATAGAATTCTTCATCTTCCCACCCGATTCCTGACTTTACCCCTGTCTTTCCCATAGCTGTGGACAGCACTTCTATCCCACCAGCTCACAAGCCCTTAACCTTGGCATCATCCTCGACTCATCTGTCATTCGATGCGCATATTCAGTCCGTAACTTAATCGTGTCGTTTCTACCTTCACAACATCGCGATAATCTGTTTTTTCCTCTCCATCTAAACGGCTACCGTGCTGATGTGAGCACTTATCCTATCCTGCCTTGATCACTTCATCAGCCTCTTCACTGACTTCCCAGTCTCCTGCCTCTTCCCCACTCAGTCCCAGGTCATTCATTTGTCGACGAAAACAATCAGGCCACGTTTCCCCACTCCTCAAGAACCTCCAGTGGTTGCCCACCCACCTCTGCATCAAACAGAAACTCCTCACCATTGGCTTTAAAGCACTCGATCACCTTGCTTCCTCCTATCTCACCTGAGTGATTTCCTACTACAACCAAGCACGTTCACTTCACTCCTCCAGCACCAGCTTACTTACTGGCCTCATCTATGACGACACTGACCCCTCGTCCACATCCTCCCTCTGGCCTGGAACTCCCCCTTCATATCCGACAGACCAGCACTCTCCCACCTTCAAAGCCTTTTTAAAAATCCCATCTACTTCAAGGGAAGCAGCGTGGCTCAGTGGAAAGAGCCTGGGCTTCGGAGTCAGAGGTCATGGGTTCGACTCCCGGCTCTGCCACTTGTCAGCTGTGTGACTGTGGGCAAGTCACTTCACTTCTCTGGGCCTCAGTTACCTCATCTGTAAAATGGGGATTAACTGTGAGCCTCACGTGGGACAACCTGATTACCCTGTATCTACCTCAGCGCTTAGAACAGTGCCCTGCCCATAGTAAGCGCTTAACAAATACCAGCATTATTATTATTCAAGAAGCCTTCCCTGACTAAGCCCTCATTTCCCTATTCCCTCTCCATTCTGCATCACCTGTGCATTTGGATTTATACCCTTTAAGCACTTGCCATTCACCCCACCCTCCCCTTAAATATATATCTGTACTTATTTACAGATTTGAGATTCTACTGTAATTTATTTCAAGGTCCATCTCCTCCTCTGGTCTTTAAGTTCATTTTGGAGAGGAAACATGTCTACCAACTCTACTGTATTGTACTCTCCCCAGAGCTTAGTACAGTGCTCTGCACAGAATAAATGCTCGGTAAATATGGCGGATGGAGGGATGGAGGGATGGATGGATGGATGGATGGATGGATGGATGGATGGATGGATATTGTCTTCATGCCAGTTAGGCAGTATCTCAGATATCTGCCATTTGCCAATCATGTTGGTGCTCATAGTGGAAAGAGCAGGGAACTGGGAGTCAGAAGGACCTGGGTTCTAATCCAGACTCCACCGCTTGCCTGCCGTGTGACCTTTGGCACGCCACTTCACTTCTCCGTGCTTTAGTTACCTCATCTGCAAAATTTATTCACTGACATATTTATTGGGTGCTACTCTGTGCAGAGGACCGTACTAAGCACTTGGAAAAGTTCAATGCATCAGTAAAGGGTGACAATCCCCGCCCACAACGAGCTCACAGTCTAGAGTGGGGGAACAGTCTAGAAGTGGGGATTAGGACTGGGTAACCCATGTAAGACAGGGACTGCGTCCAACCTGATTGCTTTGTACCCTACCCTAGCACATAGTAAGTGCTTAACAAATGAAATTTAGGGAAAAAAAAAGTTGTGGCCGACAGCAGAAACCATATAGTGATTTTCACATGCCTGCAGTGGGGGAGAATTCAAGCTCATTAAGGGCGGGGAACATGTTTGGGGAAGCAGCGTGGCTCAGTGGAAAGAGCCTGGGCTTGGGAGTCCGAGGTCATGGGTTCGACTCCCGGCTCTGCCACTTGTCAGCTGTGTGACTGTGGGCAAGTCACTTCACTTCTCTGGGCCTCAGTTACCTCATCTGTAAAATGGGGATTAACTGTGAGCCTCACGTGGGACCACCTGATTACCCTCTATCTACCCTAGCGCTTAGAACAGAGCACATAGTAAGCGCTCAACAAATACCAACGTTATTATTATGTTGGCTGATTCTGTTGTACTCTCCCAAGTGCTTTGAACAGTGATCTGCACATAGTTAGCCCCCATGAAGTATGATTGACTGATTAATTTGCTACCCATTGTTTTTCCACCTCCAGATGTGCAAAGTCATAAAGTCGACGATATCATTTTTGAACATGAAAGGTAAGAACTGTACACCTAAATACAGTGTGCTAGCTTTATAAAAAAATGCAATGCCTCCCACCCAAACCACATTCTTTAAAAGAGAAACAAGCCTTAGTTTAGTAGAAAATGCTTGAATTTTTAGAGGATTGTTCAAATTTGCAGCACTGTGGTAATTTTGATGCTTTTTTTCAATGAAAAGGTCTTAAGACTTTGATTTGATTATTCATACCATTGACTGACTGACCCAAACAATTCTGTGTGCATCCATTCTGCCTGGGGTCCCCAAGAAAGATTTTACCTGCACTGAAAAGAGGTTTCTTCATCACATTTCTTTGCACATTCTTCTTCCCCAGTCAGTTTATATTGCTTGCTCAGCTGACTTTGGATCCAAGCACCCTTTGTGCTTTCATAGTCATCAAGGAGTTCTCCTCGCCCTAAATGGGGAGAAAAAGTGAGGAAAGGGGTTAGAAAAGCCAAAATGGCGTCATCAATCTTGTTGACACCAGAAATTGCGCCTTCTTTTTGAGACCCATGTTTGGAAAACCCAAAATGGTTTTGGGTTTACCATTGGAAAACCCAATGGTAGGCTTGTTGGTGTCATAAATCCCACCTTCTTTTTGTGGCCCTTTTTTATGGTATTTGTTATGTGCTTACCCTTGCGAGACACTGTAACAAGCACTGGGGTAGATACAAGACAGGCAGGTTGGACAAAGTCCGAGTCTTAATCTCCATTTTACAGGTAGGGTGACTGAGGCACAGAGAAGTTAAATGACTTGCCCAAGGTCACACAGTGGAGAAGTGGCGGAGCCGAGATTAAAACCCACGTCCTCTGACTCCCAGGCACTGTGCTCTTTCCACTAGGCCATGCTGCTTTTCTTACACCGTATACCGTCTCTTGCAGTGTGCTATCCCAAGTGCTGAGTACAAAGCTCTGCACATAGTAAGTGCTCAGTAAATACTGTTGAATGATTGCTCTCTGGCGATATTGATTTTTTCTTTTTTATATTAGACTGGACAACCAGAACCATTTCTGAGCAGAGCGCAGGTTCCTCTGGTAGGCTCTGGTAGGTTAATAATAGTTATTTATAATTATATTTGGGGAAAACAACCAAGTACATAAGTGCTGTGGGTGGAGAGCATGGGTTAAGTACCTAATTCCTTAGGGGATGAGGGCCTGCATGCTTCGCCGATGCAGTATGGGGAAAAATTAGTAACCTCGGCAAGGTTTCCATGATTTGATGAGTTCACGCCCAGCCTCATGCCTGGAACTACATATCCTACAGACCACTGCTCTCCCCATCTTCGTCGCGTGACTTAGAGCTGAGGCTTGGGAGTCAGAAGGACCTGGGTTCTAATCCTGCCTCCACCACTTGTCTGCTGTGTGACCCTGGGCAAGTCATTTCACTTTTCTGGACCTCAGTTACCTCAGCTGTAAAATGGAGATTAAGAGTGTGAGCCCCATGTGGGACAGGAACTGTGTCCAGTCTGATTAACTTGTATCTAACCCAGCCCTTAGAGGAGTTCTTGACACATATTAAGTGCTTAACAGGTACCATAGTTATAACTGTTATTCCGGAATCACGTAGCCTCCAGAAAACCTTTTCTGGATGATCTCTAATCTCCCCACAAAATTTTTCCCCATATTGCTTCAGCGAAGCATGTAGGCCCTCATCCCCTAAGGAATTAGGTAGTCAACCCACCCACAGCACTTATGTACATGGTTCTAATGAAATTTTCTTTATCACATAATAACTATTATTAATTTATAATTCATAATTTTATAGCCTCCACTAGACTTTAAGCTCCTTGAGGGCAGAGATTGTATTGAACTCTCCCATGGCTCTTAGTAAAATGCTTTACCCAGAGTATGTGCTCAATAAATCCTGTTGATTCATTAATTGATATTATACCCGATTATGACTCTCTTTATTCCCCATTACATTGCTCTGCTGCCTATTTCTACTGTTCCATCAATGGTATTTATTAAACACTTACTCTGTGCAGAGCAGTGTACTAAGTGCTTGTGAGAATACAATACAACAGTGTTGGTTGACACGTTCGCCGCCCACAGAGAGCTTATAGTCTAACGACTGATGAATGAACAGCTGGATAATTTCTAAAAACTGTAAACAAGGAATGGTTCCTTGGCTGAAGATAGCAATATGTCTTTCACTTTTGTGAGCTAATTAACTTCAGGGCAGTCATCTAAAATATCAGTTTTGAGGGAATGTTCCTTCCTATAATGATTTGGTGGTACTTTTCCGTCTCTGTAGAAACAGCAGCAGAGGGGTTATCATCAAACGGAGTACTGATGAAGTTTTATACTATAAAAATAGTGCAGGCCACACTTGACTTCTTGTAGTGCTTTTCAAAAATCTTATTGCCTTCGTAAATACCGGATCTCAAAGCATGCTGTTCTTGGGTTTTAGAGCAACATAAGCTAGTGGCTAGTGCATAGGCCCGGGAGTCAGAAGGATCTAGGTTCTAATCCTGACTCCACCACATGTCTGTTGTGTGACCTTGGGCACGACGCTTAACTTCTCTGAGTCTCTGTGATGTCATCTGTAAAATGGGGCTTAAAAGTGTGAGCCCCCTGTGGGACAAGGACTGTGTCCAACCCGATTTCCTTTGAACCGTGCCTGGCACATAGTAAGGGCTTAATGGATAGCATTATGGTGTTACTATTGTTATTATTTACAGAGAAGTTAAAGGTTAGCGGCCTAGAGTCTGATCTGTCCTTCAAAGCAGAGGAAGGGGCAGAATCTCGTCAGCTCCCCAGACGAGCTAAGGAAATCTGGAGTCAGATTGTTCTCCTTTAGAAAGGGGTAAGACAATTCCCAGGAGGTAAGAATTGGACTCTTGGTTTTGAATCAACTTTATCCTGCTTGTTGGGTGACCAGAGCTCTTCAGATGAAACATTTGCCTTTGTAAAGAATTCAGCCATTTACTTATAGGCCGGGTAGCAATGGAGCCCGGAGGGTGGAGAGAAGGGAGGGGAATGAGGGAGGAGAAGGAAGGGGAAATGAGGAAGGGGAGGGAACGGGGGTTGGTGGGGGAGCAGTATGGAGAAGATAAAGGCCTCAGCCCCCAAGAAGCTTTTGGGAAAGGGGAAGTTCTCATCCTAGTCAGGGAGACTGAGGCCCATAATGGGGGCTTTGGGAAAGCTCTGGCCTCATGTTAGAAACAAAAATTCTGGAAATTAGTAATTTTACAAGCTGCAGAAGCCACTGAAGTGAGCCCCAAACCATTGCCCTGGTGATCATCTCCTTTATCTGACTCCAAAGCCCCTAGAAAAATAGTTGGCCTAGGTGATTTTTAGAGATTTTCCTCTTCCTTCTTTCTCTTTTCTACCTTGGCTCTGCCTTTCACTGTCACTAGTTCATCCGGTTGCCCTGGGCTAAAACAGACTTGCGCGAAATATTGCATAAGACATTAAATCCGAGTTTATTTACCGGTTCACCCTCCCTCTTAGACTGTGAGCCCCTTGTAGGACAGGGATGCGTTTGATCTGCTTATATTAAATCTATCCCAGCGCCTAGCACCGTGTTCGGCACGGAATAAGCACTTTATTATGCCACAGTTATTGCAGCTATTGTTCGTATGTCGAGCTGCTGTACTAACTTCATACACAACGGGAGAGGAAGGCCTATTTTTCCCTGCTTCGGGGTGGCCGAATGTGAAGCAGGTGGGCCCGAACCCCTAAAATCTAAAAGAATGTTTCCAGCTCCGGCCTTCAGAGAGTGAATGCCCGCCAAGAATGATGAGCTCTGGGGTGCCGGCCCCCAGATATTCTCCCCAGTGCCCCTACTTTAGATCTTACCTACTCCAGATATACTGCAAAACTAGGCGGGCTTAGCTGAAGACCCCGTCCCCTTCCCCCCAGCAAATATGCGAGACCCTGAGAGAGGGTGTAGGCCTAAATTATTAATATTAGTAGTAGTAATAACAATAATTCTTGTATTTGTTAAGCACTTACTATGTGCCAGGCACTGTACTAAGCACTGGAGTGGATACAAACAAAGCAGATTAGACTAAGTCCGTCCCAAATAGGTCTCACGGTCTTTATCCTCATTTTATAGATGAGGTTACTGAGGCACAGCAAAGTGAAGTGACTTGCCCAAGGTCACACAGCAGACAAGTGGTGGAGCCAGAATTAAAATCCAGGTCCCTCTGACTCCCAGGCCTGTGCTCTATCTAATAGGCCATGCGGAGCAGAAAGCTGGGAATCAGAGGACCAAACTTTATCTTCTAGCTCTGCCACTGCCTTGCTGGGCCATCTTGGGCAAGTGGAGTCTGTACCTTCATGTTCTCCTCTGTAAAATGCGAATGTTAATCCCTTCCTCACAGGATAAAATGAGACAATTGTTGAGCAAATACCTAGGAAGAATAAACCTATTCTAGTCAAATATTGCTAAAATGTAATTACAGTACAACTCCCTTCCTTAATGCAGTTGTTTTTAATGCAACCGTATGTAAAATCAATATTCTCCCAGGAATCATAACCACTACTTTGTAGTCAAAATCCTCTCTTATTCTCTATTCTCTTCAGGGTGTCTCTGGATACCACAAAATTGTTGATTGGGTTCTAAAACACCATTTGTATATCTTGCCACAATACCTTAGAGAATATTCTGTTTACTTCATTTATGCCATGATCATTTGGGTCCCATTGTTAATGATTCCATAGCAGCAAAACCTAGTGGATAGGCTAGGAGTCCAAAGGACCTGGGTTCTAAGTCCGGCTCTGCCAGTTGTCTGCTGTTTGACCTTGGGAAATCACCTGACTTCTCTGTGCCTCAGTTCCCTCATCTGTAAAATGGGGGCTAAGACTGTGAGTTAGATGTGGGACAGGGACTGTGTTCAGTATGATTCATTTGCATCTATCCCGGGGCTTAGTACAGTGCCTGGCACATAGTTCACGCTTAACAAATACCATGGTTATTATTATTATTATTATTATAATTCTTAAGACTGTGAGACTTTGAAATATGAAAATATGAGAGGAATATGAACCAGATCTCATACCATCTTTATTTGCTAAATCCTTTTACATTCGTCTTTGGTAAAAGCCAGATGGTTCACCAGATTTCGCTCTAACCCACTCAACAATTTCATATGGCTTGCAGCAACTAAATGCCATAAAAAGCCCAACTAATCTGGCAGGTCAAAGAACCAAGTTCTTCAAAGGAGGCTTCTGTGGGTTTAAACTATGGCCTGAAGAGAGAGAAACTGCGAACTAGCCAGGGTGACCCACACACCATGATGGGGGACTAATAAGAATAATAATAATTACGGTCGTTGTTAAGGGCTTACTGTGACAAGCACTATACTAAGCACTGGGGTAGATACAAGTTAATCAGGTTGGACCCAGTCCCTGCCCTACGTGAGGCTCCCATTCTTAATCCACGTTTTACGTGTGAGGTAAGTGAGGCACAGAGAAGCTGTGACTTGCCCTAGGCCACACAGCAGAATGCGGCAGAGCCGGGATTAGAACCCGGGTCCTTTCGACTCCCGGGCCTGGGCTCTATCCAGTAAGCCGCACTGCTTCTATTTTAAGAAGTCAACATTGAAGAGCATGGACATTGAAAGACTATTCATTCTGGTACCGCTTATGTCTCCCATAGCCAGCCCATATCCTTGCTACCCTTACGGTGGAATGGAAAACCACCCTAAAATGGGCTGCTCACTTTGGGCCAATTTCAAATGCTAAAATTAAAAAAAAAAAAAAAGAAGATTCCTGTTGGAAGAAGCCTCCTCTTCCTCCAATACCACCATTCTAACCATCAGTCCTACCGTCTCTAGAGGCCTAGGGCTTCTGTGGCCTCGCCATATACAACCCACCTTGTCCCAGCCAACCTATTAGCAAAAATCTTGACCGTGCAATGAGATGTTCCGAGAAAATATATCGTGGAAAAGTCTTACCTGTGTTAAGGAATACAAGGAACAGGAAAGCGATGTTCCTAGGACCCATTTTGGGGTGAGCTGGGAGGGACCGGGAGGCTGGTATCCCAGAGTCCCCCAAGTTTTATGGACTCTCCAAGGGGGAAAATAGAGGGTCCGCAAACAGGACAGTCAAATTGAGTTAATGATTCTCCCAGAAACCCCCACCACTGGGCTGCCGTGCTCAAACATTACCTTGACTAGGGAATCTTTCAACATGTTTGATTCCAGTATTTGTATTAGATACCGGGAAGTGGGCAATGCATTCTGTCACCCCACTCCGAAGGGGCATGGGGACTTGAAAACACCCTGGCTTTGCCCATTCTAGACCTACAGTGAAGCCTGCAAATTGGCCATTAGAAAGTTCCCCCGATTTGCCAAACGTGATAGATATTGGTGGTCAGGTCGGAGAAGCCCCCCTCTGAGCCAGACAGAAGCTCCCGCCTCTCCGAGCCAGAAAACAGCTCCAGTGGTTGCTATCAGTTTTGCAAACACTGCTATCGGTTTGGTAATATTAACTCTTGTTAGGGTGAATGCCAGCAACTTCCCAAATTAGTTTACCAGAGAAAATAATTTCCACCCTCCATTTCCCCCCTTATTGTATGCCTGATTCTGTGTCCGGTCAGTGTATCAATCTCAGATTCCTAGGTTTGTCTCCCCTCTTAAAAAAGCAAGCTCCTTATGTGTAACCTGGTTATTCTCTCTATGGTATTGGTAAAGTATCTACTCTGTGCCAGGCACTGTACTAAGCAATGGGATAAAAACAAGTTAATCAGGTGGACACAGTCCCTGCCCCGCATAGGGCTCCCATTCTTAATCCCCATTTTACAAACGAGGTAACTGAGGCACAGGGGAGTGAAGTGACTTGCCTAAGGTCACACAGCAGACAAGTGGCAGAGCCGGGAATAGAACCCAGGTCTTGCTGACTCCTGGGCCGTTGCTTTCTCCACTAGGCCATGCCGCAGTCACCCAGCATAGTGCCCCATACCAAATGAGTGTTTAGCCGCTTGTCAGCTGTGTGACCTTGGGCGAGTCACTTAACTTCTCTGTGCCTCGGTTACCTCATCTGTAAAATGGGGATGAAGACTGTGAGCCCTACGTGGGACAACCTGATTACCTGAACGGTGCTTGGCACAGAGTAAGCGCTTAAGAAATACCAACATTATTATTATTATTACTAGGAAAGAGAGCGTTCCCCAAACCGCCTGTGACTCTGAGAACAGGTCAAGGAGAAGCAGAGGGGTTTGAAGGAAGGTGGTGATGATCCTTGGGAGTGAAGCTCCCTTGGTCCCCAAACTCTTCCTTTCTCATTCCTTTCTCTCCCTCACATTCAGAGGCCTCCTCCCCGAGCCCGTCCCGTCCGGTCCACTTTTCTTCATTCAGTAGTATTTATTGAGCGCTTACTATGTGCAGAGCGCTGGACTAAGCGCTTGGAATGGACAAATCGGTACCAGAAAGCTTCTACTAGAACCCCTGTCAGGTTCCCCAGTGTCCTTTGCTACCGGACTGTCCTTCTCTCCGATTTCTACCCTACCTAACTCAGTCCTTAATTTAGAAGAAAACCAGACTAGAGCTCAGGGGAGAACCTGGCTTTTTCTGGGGTGAGGGGTGGTGGTGGGGTGTGTGTGTGTGTATGTACACAGAGAGGTAGCGTGGCTCGGTGGAAAGAGCCCCGGCTTGGGAGTCAGAGGTCATGGGTTCGAATCCCCACTCTGCCGCTTGTCAGCTGTGTGACCTTAGGCAAGTCACTCCACTTTTCTGTGCCTCAGTTAACTCATCTGTAACATGGGGATGAAGACCGTGAGCCCCAGGTGGGGCAACCTGATGACCTTGTATCCTCCCAGCGCTTGGAACAGTGCTTCGCACATAGTAAGTGCTTAACGAATACCACCGTGATGTACGTTGGGGCCGGGGGGCAGCACTGGCGTGATTGGGAGCAGCCAGGTATTCTGACACCCTTCTGGAGACACTGCTGCATCTGACATTGCTTATGCCCCTCCTCCATCTCCTCCATTAGAGTGGCAGCTCCTTAAAGGTAGGGTTTGGATCTTTTAATTTTGGTAATTATTAAACCCTTTGCTTGTACTACTGACAGTAATAATGTCGGTATTTGTTAAGCGCTTACTACGTGCAGAGCACTGTTCTAAGCGCTGGGGAAGACACAGGGGAATCAGGTTGTCCCACGTGGGGCTCACAGTCTTCATCCCCATTTTACCGATGAGGTGACTGAGGCACAGAGAAGTGAAGTGACTTGCCCACAAGTCACACAGCTGACAAGTGGCAGAGCTGAGATTCGAACTCATGACCTCGGACTCCCAAGCCCGTGCTCTTTCCACTGAGCCACGCTGCTTCCCTAAGGACTGAGGTAGATACAAGGTTATCAATCAGTCAATTAAGAGTATTTTTTGAGTGCTTACTCTACACAGAGCGCTAAACTAGGCACCTGGGAGAGAAGCAGCATGACATAGTAAAGAGAGTATGGGCCTGGGAGTCAGAAAGTCATGGGTTCTAATTCTGCCTCTGTCACCTATCTGCTCTGTGACCTTGGACAAATCATTTCTCTGGGCCTCAGCTACCTCACCTGTAAAATGGGCACTGAGACGGTGAGCCCCACATCAGACAAGGACTGTGCCCAACTCGATTCTCTTGTATCCACCCCAGCGCTTAGTACAGTGCCTGGCACGTAGTGAGTGCTCAACAAATACCATATTGTTATTATTAGGAGTAGTAGGAGAGTAAGTAGACACCATCTCTGCCCTGAAGGAGCTCATAGTCTAGCACCGGTTCCGAGATTGGACACGGAGATCCCCCGTGATCTCTCTTGGCCCCTCTTTACAGATGAGGAAACTGAAGCCCAGTGAGGTAAGTGACTGACCAAGGGTACATGAAAGGCTCAGGTCTCCTGACTCACACTCTTGGGAATCTTTCTAATAGGCAACTTTTTTTTTTCTAGCATTTGTGAATCACTTACTATGCGTCAAGCACTGTACTAAGCGCTAGGGTATATAAAAGGTGCTCAGGTCGGCCAGTTCCCGTCCTACGTGGGGCTCACAGTCTAAATAGGAGGGATAGGATAGAACCCCATTTTATCCATTAGGAAACTGAGGCACAGAGAAGTAATAATAATGTTGGTATTTGTTGAGCGCTTACTATGTGCAGAGCACTGTTCTAAGCGCTGGGGGAGATACAGGGTAATCACGTTGTCCCACGTGAGGCTCACACAATCCCCATTTTACAGATGAGGTAACTGAGGCCCAGAGAAGTTAAGTGACTTGCCCGCAGTCACACAGCTGACAAGTGGCAGAGCCGGGAGTCGAACTCATGACCTCTGACTCCGAAGCCCAGGCTCTTTCCACTGAGCCACGCCGCTTCCCAGAAGTTAGGTGACTGGTGCAAGCTCGCATAGCAGACAAGGGGCAGAGTAAGGACTGTTGTTGAGCAGGAAGAGGAGAAGAAGAAGGGGAAGGAGGAGGAGGAGAAGGGAAAGGAGGAGAAGGAAGAGGAAGGAGGAGAAAGAGGAGGAAACCAGTGAACTGTGGACGAGTTGAGGCCTCCAACAGCATTAATCTATCTCTAGGCTCCACTGATTGATATCTCACAAACCCTGGCCCATCAAGAAGCAGTGTGGTTTAGTTACAAGAGTCCGGCCTTGGGAGTCAGAAGATGTGGATTCTAATCCCAGCACCACCACTTGTCTGCTGCGTGACCTTGGGCAAGCCCCTTAACTGCTCTGTGCCTCAGTTACCTCATCCGTAAAATGGGGATTAAGACTGCGAGCTTCACATGGGACAACCTAATTGCCTTGTATCTACCCCAGTGCTTAGAACACTGCTTGGCACATAGGAAGCCCTTAACAAATACCATTATTATAATTATTACTATTAGTAGTATTCCAGTCCACCGCCCCGCTCGGGAGTGGGAGAGGAATGAATTGTCTCCTGCTCCCGACCATAAAGATGCTGAGGTGCCCTGCATTTTGCCCCCTAAATGCCGACTGAGGAGAAGCCTGGCTGGGTTTTGTCCCCAACCCCTCCCGCACCAAATGGGGTCAGCGTCATGAGGGTCATGAGATCGCCTTCACCCAGGAGCCAGTCCCCTGTGAGGCAAGGCACTGGATCTGACTTGACTGTCTTGGATCTACCCTGGTGCTTAGTACAGTGCTTGAGCTTAACCAGTACCACGGTTACCGTCATTATTAGAACCCAGAACTTAAAAGGAGGGACCGAGGCCCCCTCACTCTCTTCTACACCCGTGGAGTGGACCTCTCCCGGAGTAGAGGGGAGAATTAGTCGCTGTGTTCATAATGGAAGGTCTCCACTTTTTGAGAAGTGCTGTGCCTTCATTTAAGTAAGGGTAGTGTATCAGGGAGAGTAGATTCTGATCTGATTGTTATGTGTCTGCCCCAGCGCTTAGAACAGTGTTAGTGCTTAACAAGTACAGTAATAATAATGATAATAATAATAATGACTACTGTTTGCAGAATGGAGTGACCCTCACTGATCTTGGAACCGGAAGATACGACTCTCTGTGGGACGAGGACTGTGCCCGTTGATGCTCAGTCAATCAGTGGTATTTAGTGAGCGCTTACTGTGTGCAGGGCGCTGTACTAAGTGCTTGGGGAGAGTACAGTATAGCAGTGTAACAGAAACATTCGCTGTCCACATTGAGCTTTCAGTCTGATGATCCTGTATCTATCCCAGTATTTAGTCCAGGGCTTGGCATGTATTAATGCTTAACAAATACCACAAATTGACTTGATTCCATAGTTCTCTCTCTTTGCCCTCTGAGAAAGGCTCCGATACGGCACCCCATTCTGCAAGCTGATTTTTCCTTTTTTTTTGTTTCTGAGATAGTATCTGAGTACCCAGGCTTCCAGATTGTAGGCCAAGGAACCTTAGAAAGTATCTCTCACTTTTCTGGATTTGATCTTTTCTCCTTCTGAAATATCACTTTAATGCTGGCTGTTTTCCATTTTTTAGGATCACCCTCAGGGGCCCTGGAGCGGCTGCTTATCAGCCTGATTCCAAGAGGCATAGATAATGATGGCTCCATTAGTACAGTGGTTAAAGTATAATCTGCCAGAGGAAACTTTTGAAGTAAAAGTTTGGGGATTCCAGTTTCTGTAAATTCATTTTTTGTTAATGGACTGTTTTAAACACAACCATATCTTTATGGCTTTTCATAAGCTGTTTTGGTTTTGCTCAGGAAGCACCAATGTTTCATATTTTGGCTAATTGGAGTAGGACGAGGAGAAGGAGGGGGAGGAAGAGGAAGAAGAGGAGGAGAAGGGGAAGAAGGGAAAGAAGAAGAAGAGGAAGAAGGGAAGAAGAGAGGGAGGAGGAGGAGGAGAGAGAGAAGAAAGAGGAAGAGAAAGAAAAGGAGAAGGGAGAGGAGGAAAAAGAGGAGGTGGAGGGGGGAGGAGAAGGGAAGGAAAGAAGGAGTAGAGGGAAAGGAAGAGGAGGAGGAGGAAGATCTGAGGGAGAATAGGATCCGTTGAGGAACCCAAAGGGTGTGCAGTGATCTTCCCAAGGAGAGTTGTACTGTTGCAACAACAATCCTTTCTTTTTCGAAAGTCACTCTCCCCTTTGCCCCTAACCAAGCTCTGGCCATCTGCCTGGCAAGCAAGGACTTTAGACTCTACCTTTGCCTCCTCGCTGGCCTTCTGCCCTGTCCCCCAGTCCATGATTATACATCGCCTCCATCCATTGTGTCCTTCCCTGCTCCCTCTTCAGCCTTATCCAGGCCTGGTCGGAGCCACGGCAGATCACTGCAGCCTCTCCTTAGATCAGGAGTGAGGGGTTGGGTGGCCTCAGACTAGCCTGCAATTTATCCACTAGGCCCAGGGGGATGGAGGAGGCTTTGGGATGCCGTTCCATTCCTTGTATCCACCCTGCCTTTTGATTTCAATGGCATTTGTTAAGCGCTTCCTATGTTCCAGACACTGTACTAAACTGTACTAATCAGGTTGGACACAGTCCCTGTCCCACATGGGTCTCATTGTCTTGATCTCTATTTTACAGATGAGGTAATTGAGACACAGAGAAGTTAAGGGACTCAACCAAGATCACACAACCGATAAACGGTGGAGCCGGGATTAGAACCCAGGTTCTCCTAACTCCCAGGCCCTTGTTCTATCCACTAGGCTACCTTGCTTCCCAGGAGAACAGGCTTCCAGAGCTTATGTTACCTTTCCACCCTAGTAATAGTAATAATAATAATAATAGCACTCGCTAAGTGCTTATTATGTGCCAAGCACTGGGTAGATACAAGTTAATTCATTCAATAGTATTTTTATTTTATTTATGGAGCGCTTACTATGTGCAGAGCACGGTACTAAACCCTTGGAATGTACAAATAGGTAACAGATAGAGACAGTCCCTGCCTTTTGCTCGGCCACTTGTCACCTGTGTGACTTTGGGCAAGTCACTTAACTTCTCTGTGCCTCAGTTACCTCATCTGTAAAATGGGGATTAAGACTGTGAGCCCCACGTGGGACAACCCGATTCCCTTGTGTCTACCCCAGCGCTTAGAACAGTGCTCAGCACATAGTAAGCGCTTAACAAACACCAACATTATTACTTGGACGGGTTTACAGTCTAATCGGGGGAAATGGAGAGACAAGAACCATACCAATAAATAGAATCAAGGGGATGAACATCTCATTAAAAGAATAGCAAATAAATAGAATCAAGCCGATGTACATTTCATCAACAAAATAAATAGGGTAATCAGGTTGGACAGAGTCCCTGTCCCACACGGGGTTCATACTCTTAATTCCCATTTTACAGATGAGGTAATTGAGGCCCAGAGAAGTTGAGTGACTTGCCCAAGGCCACACAACAGACATGTAGCAGTGCCAGAATTAGAACCCAGGTCCTCAACAATCCCTGTACACTCAAAGCTCCTCGTGAGCAGTGATGGTGTCTACCAACTCGGTCGTACTGTGCTTTTCCAAGCAGTTAGAAGAGTACGCACTGTGTGTGCTCAATAAATGCCACTGATTGAGTGATTGATTAACATCCTGGGAGGGGAAATAGGAGGGGTGGGAGGCTCTGGATCTCCTACAATTATGGCCAGGACAATCCTGATCTCCCAAACTCCATCTAAAAAAACAGCCAGCCTCGCCAGCCCGGACCAGTCTCGGGCTACTGGCTCCCTCCATCGTCCCTTCCTCGCCGATGGACACAACCGCGAAGATGCGGGGTGGCCTGGTGGATAGAGCTCGGGGCCCGGTAGTCACAAGGACCTGGGTTCTAATCCCAGCTCTGCCACCTCTGCTGTGTGACCTTGGGCAAATCACTTCTCTTCTCGGGACCTCAGTTACCTCATCTGTAAAATGGGGATTAAGATTGGGATCCCATGTGGGACAGAGACTGTATCCAATCTGATTAGCTCGGATCTACCCCGGGGCTTAGTACAGTGCTTGGCACATAGTAAGAGTTTAACGAATACCATTCATTAAAATAAAAATCGCCCGGCATCTCACCCAAGAACTCACTCCCACGTAGCCCAAGAGAGGGCAGCAAGTGATCCACATTTGACAGGCAGCGGCACCTGCAGCCCTGCAATCCCCTACCCCTGCAGCGGCCCAAGGCCAGCAGACCCCAGAAACCTCACAAAAAAAAAAAAAATAGGACAGGGCCGAGGGAGTGTCTCTATCTGTTGCCGATTTGTCCATTCCAAGCGCTTAGTACAGTGCTCTGCACATAGTAAGCGCTCAATAAATACTATTGAATGAATGAATGGAGGGCCAGGTACTGGGAGAAGCGTGGGAAGTGGCTCCTGTTTAAAATCTGGGTTTCTGCATGAGGGAGAGACCCAGAGAAGCATGGCCCAAGAATCAGAATGGCATGGGTTCTAATACTGCCTCCACCACTCGTCTGCTGTGTGTCCCTGGACAAGTCATTTCACTTCTTTGTGCCTCAGTTACGTCATCTGTAAAGTGAGAATCAGGACTGTCAGCCCCACGTGGAATGGGGACTCTGTCCAACTCGATTTGCTTGTATCCCACCCAGTGCTCAGTATAGTGCCGGCCACATAGTAAGCGCTCTACACATGCCACCATTACTATTATTATAGAGATAGAGAGGGAGGGCCTGATGATAATCAAGTTAAGCCATTTGCAGATTTGGATTCCTGCCAAGTTACAGTATCTTCTCAGAGACAAACACTGAACCCAATTCGTCCCTTAATTTGTTCCTGTAGCCCCTTAAACCAACAGGAGAGCTTCAGGGAGCAGGGAGCTGTCAACAGCATCCTGAAGAAACCTAGGATCGGGCCTCTTAACCCTGTCGTACTCTCCCAAACACTTAGTACCGTGTTCTGCATAGATGCGGTGATCTGTGAATACTGTTGATTGATTATCCAGTCAGGAGGTGAGAGGTGACAAATCTGAGTAGAGAGGATAGCATGAGAGGGAAAGAGTGTTTGGGGGTGAGGGGGATATGTATGAATATGTGTGTGTGAGAGAGAGAGATGAGAGATTTAGGGGTAAGACGCATGGGTTGAGGGCAGAGTACTGTAAGCCCCATCCAACCTGATTATCTTGCATTTACCCCAGTGCTTACCTCAGCTGAGTTCCCTGAAGTAAAGATTGTAAGATTTAATAAGTGTTTATACACAAATGACTGAGTCAGAAAGCACAAGAAGAGAGACAGTGGAATGTGCTCTTTTGGGAAAGGACCCTGGTTAGGGGTGCGGAGCGTTTCTTAGGCTAATTCAGGGAAAATTGGGGCTAGCTCTTCCTTTCCCGGCCCGCTCTACTAGTCCATAAATGGTCCCGCTCTGTCGGCCCTCCTAGTTGAGGATTATTGTGTGTGGAAGAAAATTTCCGTTCCTTCTTCAACCGCTCAATCAGTCAATCGGTGGTATTTACTGAGCGCTTACTATTTGCCGAGCACATTTCTAAGTGCATAGGAAAGCATAATACAAGAGAATTTTTCATTCAATAGTATTTATTGAGCGCTTACTATGTGCAGAGCACTGTACTAAGCGCTTGGAATGTACAAATCGGTGACAGATAGAGACAGTCCCTGTCCTGTGACGGGCTTACGGTCTAATCGGGGGAGACGGACAGGCAAGAACAGTACCAATAAATAGAATCAAGGGGATGAACATCCCATTGAAACAATAGCAATAAATAGAAACAAGGCGATGTACATGTTCCCTGCCCATAATGAGCTTCCAGTCTAGAGGGGACAAGCAGGGAGAGAACAAAAGAAACATCTATTCTTGTACTGAGATGTCCCAGTTAGAATTGGGAAAATCTCTCCCTCGAACTTCAGCAGCTCAGGGCAATAAACTGTACAGGTTAGCTTTGTAAATCTGAAATAACACCGGCAGAAACGAATAGGTAAGAAGCATTAGACGTCTTCAAATGCAAGTTGATATCCCACTGGAAAGTGTCGGTCAGTCTCTAAGCCCCTTCAGGGCTGGGATCAAGTTTACTAATTCCATTGCATTCTCTCAGTATTTAATTTAGTGCTCTGCACACAGATTGATTCTGTTTTTTCATTTTGTGTTTTTTTTTTAAGCGAAGCAGCGTGGCTCAGTGGAAAGAGCACGGGTTTGGGAGTCAGAGGTCATGGGTTCTAATCCCGGCTCCGCCGCTTGTCGGCTGTGTGACTTTGGGCAAGTCACTTAACTTCTCTGTGCCTCATCTGGAAAATGGGGATTAAGACTGTGAGCCCCACATGGGACCTGATGACCCTGTATCTCCCCCAGCGCTTAGAACAGTGCTCGGCACATAGTAAGCGCTTAACAAATACCAACATTATTATTATTATTATTTTTATGAATTGCTCCCGTTTACCATGAATTTGGTGACTTTCCCGGATCGGCCCCGATCAGCTACGATCTCGTTGTGGGCGGGGACCGTGTCTGTTTATTGTTGGATTGCAGAGTAAGCGCTCAGTAAATATGATTGGATAAATGGATGAATGAAATGAAATCCCAAATTGCCGTAGTTGTAGAAGTGGGAGTGGTGGAGGTAATAGTAGCAGTAGTGGTTAGGAAGCAGCATGGCGTTGTGGTTAGAGCACGGGCCTGGGAGTCAGAAGGGTATGGGTCCTAATCCCGGGTCTGCCACTTGTCTGCTGGGTGGCCTTGGGCAAGTCGCTTCACTTCTCTGTGCCTCGGTTACCTCATCTCTAATATGGAGATTAAGACGGTAAGTCCTATGCGGGGCAGGGACTCCGTCCAACCCCATTTCCTTGTAATAATAATGTTGGCATTTGTTAAGCGCTTACTGTGTGCAGAGCTCTGTTCTAAGCGCTGGGGTAGATATAGGCTAATCAGGTTGTCCCCCGTAGGGCTCACAGTCTTCACCCCCATTTTACAGATGAGGGAACTGAAGCCCAGAGAAGTGAAGCGACTTGCCCACAGTCACACAGCTGACAAGTGGCCGAGCCGGCGTTCGAATCCATGACCTCTGACTTCCAAGCCCGGGCTCTTTCCACGGAGCCACGCTGCTTGTATCCGCCCCAGCGCTCAGTACAGTGCCTGGCATATAGTAAGTGCTTAACAAATGCCATCATTATTATTAGTAGTAGCAATAGCAGTGGTCTTTATCGAGAGTTCACTGAGTGCAAATGCACTGTAATAAGTATGTGGGAAATCACTAGAAATGGCACAAGACATGATCCCTGCCCAAGGGGAATTACTTTCTAGTAGGAGAGACAGACGCAAAGATATTTACAAATAATGAAACCAGAAGAATCAAATGAACAGTTATCTATATGAGATAAATTTATAAAAATTATTGTATTTATTAAGTACTTACTATGTGCCAAGCACAGTACTAAGCACTGGGATAGATACAACATCATAAGAGCAGAGTCAATTGCTGTCCCACCCGGGGCTCACAGTCTAACTATTCATTCATTCATTCAATAGTATTTATTGAGCGCTTACTATGTGCAGAGCACTGTACTAAGCGCTTGGGATGAACAAGTCGGCAACAGATAGAGACAGTCCCTGCCGTTTGACGGGCTTACGGTCTAATCGGGGAAGACGGACAGACGAGAACGATGGCACTAAACAGCGTCAAGGGGAAGAACATCTCGTAAAAACAATGGCAACTAAATAGAATCAAGGCGATGTACAATTCATTAACAAAATAAATAGGGTAACGAAAATATATACAGTCGAGCGGACGAGTACAGTGCTGTGGGGATGGGAAGGGAGAGGTGGAGGAGCAGAGGGAAAAGGGGAAAATGAGGGTTTAGCTGCGGAGAGATAAAGGGGGGATGGCAGAGGGAGTAGAGGGGGAAGAGGAGCTCAGTCTGGGAACGCCTCTTGGAGGAGGTGATTTTTAAGTAGGGTTTTGAAGAGGGAAAGAGAATCAGTTTGGCGGAGGTGAGGAGGGAGGGCGTTCCGGGACCGCGGGAGGACGTGACCCGGGGGTCGACGGCGGGATAGGCGAGACCGAGGGACGGCGAGGAGGTGGGCGGCGGAGGAGCGGAGCGTGCGGGGTGGGCGGTAGAAAGAGAGAAGGGAGGAGAGTTAGGAAGGGGCAAGGTGATGGAGAGCCTCGAAGCCTAGAGTGAGGAGTTTTTGTTTGGAGCGGAGGTCGATAGGCAACCACTGGAGTTGTTTAAGAAGGGGAGTGACATGCCCAGATCGTTTCTGCAGGAAGATGAGCCGGGCAGCGGAGTGAAGAATAGACCGGAGCGGGGCGAGAGAGGAGGAAGGGAGGTCAGAGAGAAGGCTGACACAGTAGTCTAGCCGGGATATAACGAGAGCCCGTAATAGTAAGGTAGCCGTTTGGGTGGAGAGGAAAGGGCGGATCTTGGCGATATTGTAGAGGTGAAACCGGCAGGTCTCGGTAACGGATAGGATGTGTGGGGTGAACGAGAGGGACGAGTCAAGGATGACACCGAGATCGCGGGCCTGCGGGACGGGAAGGATGGTCGTGCCATCCACGGTGATGGAGAAGTCTGGGAGCGGACCGGGCTTGGGAGGGAAGATGAGGAGCTCAGTCTTGCTCATGTTGAGTTTTAGGTGGCGGGCCGACATCCAGGTGGAGACGTCCCGGAGGCAGGAGGAGATGCGAGCCCGAAGGGAGGGGGAGAGGACAGGGGCGGAGATGTAGATCTGCGTGTCATCTGCGTAGAGATGGTAGTCAAAGCCGTGAGAGCGGATGAGTTCACCGAGGGAGTGAGTGTAAATGGAGAACAGAAGAGGGCCAAGAACTGACCCTTGAGGAACTCCAACGGTTAAAGGATGGGAAGGGGAGGAGGCTCCAGCGTAGGAGACCGAGAATGATCGGCCAGAGAGGTACGAGGAGAACCAGGAGAGGACAGAGTCCGTGAAGCCAAGGTGAGATAAGGTATGGAGGAGGAGGGGATGGTCGACAGTGTCAAAGGCAGCAGAGAGGTCAAGGAGGATCAGAATGGAGTAGGAGCCATCGGATTTGGCAAGAAGGAGGTCACGGGTGACCTTAGAGAGAGCAGTCTCGGTAGAGTGGAGGGGACGGAAGCCAGATCGGAGGGGGTCTAGGAGAGAATGGGAGTTAAGGAATTCTAGGCATCGATTGTAGACGACTCGTTGTAAGATTTTGGAAAGGAAGGGTAGTAGGGAGATAGGACGATAACTGGAGGGGGAAGTGGGGTCAAGAGCGGGTTTTTTTAGGATGGGGGAGACGTGGGCGTGTTTGAAGGCAGAGGGGAAGGAGCCCTTGGAGATTGAGTGGTTAAAAATAGAAGTTAAGGAAGGGAGGAGGGCAGGGGCGATGGTTTTAAGAAGGTGAGAGGGAATGGGGTCCGAGGCGCAGGTGGAGGGGGTGGCACTTGCGAGGAGGGAGGAGATCTCCTCTGAGGATACTGCAGGGAAGGATGGGAAAGTAGGGGAGGGGGTCGTTGGGGGGGAGGGGAGAGGCGGAGGGGTGACTTTGGGGAGCTCAGACCTGATCGTGTTGATTTTCGTGAGGAAATAGGTGGCCAGATCATTGGGGGGTGAGAGATGGGGGAGGGGGAGGAACAGGGGGCCTAAGGAGAGAGTTAAAGGTCCGGAACAATCAGCGGGGGTGACGGGCATGGATGTCGATGAGGGAGGAGAAGAAGCTTTGCCTGGCGGAGGAGAGGGCAGAGTTAAGGCAGGAAAGGATAAATTTGAAGTGTGTGAGGTCGGCTCGGTGCTTGGACTTTCGCCAGCAGCGCTCGGCAGCTCGAGCATAGGAGCGTAGGAGGCGGACGGAGGAGGTGATCCAGGGCTGTGGGTTAGTGGAGCGAGAGCGGCGGAGGGAAAGGGGGGCGAGAGAGTCGAGATGAGTAGAGAGGGTGGAGTTGAGAGCGGAGACCCGCTCGTCGAGAGTGGGAAGAGAGGACTAGGGGGTAGTAAGATTTAATCCCCATTGTGGTGCTGAGAAGGGAGATAAATATCACTGGGTTTCGAAGAGTCACAGGACCTGGGTTCTAATCCCAGCTCTACCACATGTCTGCTGTGTAACTTTTGGCAAGTCAAGTAACTTCTCCCTGCTTCAGTACCTCATCTGTAAAATTCATTCATTCATTCAATAGTATTTATTGAGCGCTTACTATGTGCAGAGCACTGTACTAAGTGCTTGGGATGAACAAGTCGGCAACAGATAGAGACAGTCCCTGCCGTTTGACGGGCTTACAGTCTAATCGGGGGGGCTGCCAGGCGGGGGTAGGACCCGCTTCTCGCTGCTCCCGGCTCACGGAGGACACCCTCAGAGAGGTCGCGCCAGAGACTAAGTCCCACCAAAAAACGCGTCGCCGAAAATCTCCGCACACATTTCTGACCCTTGGTGTGAAAAAACTGCCACCCGCCTCGGCAGCGGGGACACACGACAGGTGGAGGCCGGGTCCACCTGTTTAAAATGTTGTTTAAGACTGTGAACCCCAAGTGGGACAGGGACGGTGTCCATACTGATTACCTTTTATGAGAGGCAGCGTGGCTCAGTGGAAAGAGCACAGACTTGGGAATCAGAGGTCATGTGCTCCAGTCCCGGCTCTGCCACTTGTCAGCTGTGTGACTGTAGGCAAGTCACTTAACTTCTCTGTGCCTCAGTTACCTCATCTGGAAAATGGGGATTAACTGTGAGCCTCATGTGGGACAACCTGATTACCCTGTATCTACCCCAGCGCTTAGAACAGTGCTCTGCACATAGTAAGCGCTTAACAAATACCAACAATAGTGTTATTATTATTACCTACCCAACTCTTAGTACAGGGCTTGGCACATAATAAGCACTTAACAAATGCCACAATTATTATTAAAGCTACAGTAGTAGTAGTAATAGTATTGAGAAACCGCATGGTGTATTGGAAAGAGCATAACTTGTGAGTCAGAAAAACATAGATTCTAATCCTAGCTCCACCACTTGTCAGCTATATGATCTCGGGTAAGACATTTCACTTCTCTGTGCCTCAGTAAGTGCTCAATACATATCAGTCAGGAAATCAATGAGTAGTATTCATTTAGGGAGCACTTACTGTGTGCAGATCATTCATTCATTCATTCATTTAATAGTATTTATTGAGAGCTTACTATGTGCAGAGCACTGTACTAAATGCTTGGAATGTACAATTTGGCAACAGAGACAATCCCTGCCCAATGACGGGCTCACAGTCTAATCAGGGGAGATAGACAGCAGAACAAAACAAAAACAAGACAAGACTATCAAGATAAATAGAATCAAGGGGATGTACACCTCATTAACAAAATAAATAGGGTAATAAATAGTATATACAAATGAGCACAGTGCTGAGGGGAGGGGAAAGGGGAAGGGGGAGGAGCAGAGGGTGGGGGGAAGGAAGGGGAACGGGGCTCAGTCTGGGAAGGCATCTTGGAGGAGTTGAGCTCTGGGTAGGGCTTTGAAGAGGGGAAGAGAGTTTGGCGGATGTGAGGAGGGAGGGCATTCCAGGACAGTGGAAGGATGTGGGCCAGGGGTCGACGGCGGGATAGGTGCGAATGGGGGACGGTGAGGAGGCGAGCAGCAGAGGAGCGGAATATACGGGGTGGGCAGTAGAAAGAGAGAAGGGAGGTGAGGTAGGAGGGGACAAGGCGATGGAGACCTTTGAAGGAGTGAGGAGTTTTTGTTTCATGCGAAGGTTGATAGGCAACCACTGGAAGTTTTTGAGGAGGGATTGATATGCCCAGAGCATTTCTGTAGGAAGATGATCCAGGCAGCGGAATGAAGCATAGACTGGAGTGGAGAGAGACAGAAGGAAGAGAGATCAGAGAGGAGGCTGACGCAGTAATCCAGTGGGGATATTATGAGAGCTTGTACCAGCACGATAGCCGTTTGGATGGAGAGGAAAGGGCGGATCTTGGCGATATCGTAAAGGTGAGACCGGCAGGTGTTTGGTGATGGCTTGGATGTGTGGAGTGAATGAGAGAGCTGAGTCAAGGATGACACCAAGGTCGCGGGCCTGTGAGACGGGAAGGATGGTCGTGCCGTCCACAGTGACGGGGAAGTCAGGGAGAGGACAGGGTTTGGGAGGGAAGATAAGGAGCTCAGTTTTAGACATGTTGAGTTTTAGATGGCGGGCAGACATCCTGGTGAAGATGTCCTGGAGGTAGGAGGAGATACGAGCCTGAAGGGAGGTCAAAGGCAGCTGAGAGGTCGAGGAGGATTAGGATAGAGTAGGAGCCATCGGATTTGGCAAGAAGGAGGTCATCGGTGACCTCTGAGAGAGCAGTTTGGGTGGAGTGGAGGGGACGGAAGCCAGGTTGGAGGGGGTCCAGGAGAGAGTTGGAGTTGAGAAATTCAAGGCAGCGAGTGTAGATGACTCATTGTAGAAGTTTGGGAAAGAAGGGTAGTAGGGAGATAGGACGGTAACTGGAAGGGAAAGTGGGGTCGAGAGAGGGTTTTTTTTTAGGATGGGGGAGACGTGGGCATGTTTGAAGGCAGAGGGGAAGAAGCCATTGGAGAATGAGTGGTTAAAGATGGAAGTTAAGGAGGGGAAGAGGGCAGGGGCGATAGTTTTTATAAGGTGAGCGGGAATGGGGTCCGAAGCACAGGTGGAGGGGGTGGCACTTGCGAGGAGGGAGGAGATCTCCTCTGAGGATACTGCAGGGAAAGATGGGAAAGTAGGGGAGAGGGTTGGCGGGGGGTGGAGGCAGAAGGGGGAGGGGTGATTTTGGGGAGCTCAGACCTGATTGGGTTAATTTCCGTGATGAAGTAGGTGGCCAGATCGTTAAGGGTGAGGGATGGGGGAGGGAGAGGAACGGGGCCCCTGTCTGGAACGATTGGTGGGGGTGATGGGCATGGGTGTCAATGAGGGAAGAAAAGTTTTGCCTGGCAGACGAGAAGGCAGAGTTAAGGCAGGAAAGGATAATTCTGAAGTGAATAAGGTTGGTTGGTGCTTGGACCTCTGCACTAAGGGCTTGGGAGAGTACAATATAGCACAGTTGGTAGACATGTTCTCTGCCCACCACTGATTGGTTGACTGATTGATTGCTAGGCCACACTGCCTCTCAAGTTGGCAAGTAGAAGAAGACGACAAATCAGCTGGAAATGAGAGATTATAAATGGAGCAGAGGGCCGGGAAGATTGTGACACCACGAGGGGGAAACACAGATAGTGACATGGCCAGGCACTGCAGGACTGCAACACACACACAATGGAACACACACACACAACATGCAAGGGACTGTCACGTTGGTTTTCACGCTTCAATCAATCGTATTTATTGAGCACTTACTGTGTGCAGAGCACTCTACTAAGTGCTTGGGAGAGTACTATATAACGGAGTTGGTAGTCACTAGGGCTTACACATGCAGACAAAATTCTCATTTTTAGTAAAGGTAGCTCTCCTTCAGGTTTGAAGATGATGGGAGTAACGATGAGATCGTTTTAATGTGCATAATAGGCTGAATAGTTAAGGCAAAACGCACCCGTTTGCTCTCAGAGATAAGGCTCATCCTATCTCAAATCTATTTTGGAAAATCTGCGGCTTGCAGAACACAGCTCCTCTTTTGATTTCCTTTCATTACAGGCACTTCAACAGAAATTCATACAGAAGTTCAGTTAGACTTGTTAATGAAGCAGCCCCCAAAGTTTTAAAAAGCTGCATTAAAAGCAAAAAACTAAAATTTTCTGGCAGTGAAGTTGGACAAACATACCGCATCGTCCCCGCCCCCCCTTCAAGTCTTCATATTATTAGGAAAAAGAGATTTTTCATTAGAACTATTTTTAGATGTTCCGACTCGGGCTCAGTTTTTTTAAAGGGTAATAATTCATTTTAAAAATATAAAATGTACTGGAGCCTTCTTGGGAGTAATCCAACAGTCTTGTTGAGCCTTTTTAAGGTTAAAGAAATACAGGGAGGAGATTCAGACTCATGCAGAAAGACTGCTCTTAAATAAAACCGTATGTCCCTTTGACTTTGAAGTAATCGTTTGTCATAATTTGACAAGATACCTCATTTATTTGCTTGCAAGTATAGGTTAAACTGTGGTCCCGGGAGAAAGCGAGGGCCAAAATGTGATTTCAGTAGAGCTACCCCAAATGAAAATTATACTATTTTCCCTTCCGCCCATATTTTAAATAAACGTGCTAAATATGCTAACGTGTGCAGGCTCTACTGAGTTTTAATCGAGGTAAGGGTAATGTCATGACCATCCATCCTGCCTCCAGTGGGATGGTCATGGATTTCACTCCCTAGTCCAGCCAATTGCCCAAAACGTGACAAGTAGAAGTAGTAGTATATTAGTAGTATACAATAGGACTGAATATAAACTTCTTGTGGGCGAGGAACATGTTGTGTGCTACTTTTGTGCTTTCACATACACTTAGTAGAGTGCATCAAACTGAGTAGGCACTCAATAAATGTCATCACTTCTTCTGGCAGGTATCCTGGCAGCAAGAGCTTGACCAAGGGTAAGAACTCCTGCAAGCAGAGCAGCAGCAATAGGAGAAGGAGGAGGAGGAAGAGGAGCAGAAGGAAAAAGAGGGGGAGGAAGAAGAGGGAGAGAAGGAAAAGAAGGAGAAAGGAGGAGGAGGAAAAAGAGGACAAGCAGAAGGAGATGAAAATGAGGAGGATGATGATGTAAGTCAAGGCAGTAACTGGTAAATTATCCCATTAGCCAAGCTGTTCTACCAGGATAGCCGGCTCAGAGATGTTCCAGTGTCTGCTGGCTCCAGAAGAGAGCGGCCTAGGGACTTGGCCTTGGGCAGTCTTACTCGAAACACAAGGGAGCCAGGGGGGAGTCAGCTGCTGTTTTACAGCCTGGACCGCCACCCGAGCCTGTGAGAGGAGCTGGGGGCTTCTGGGTGAGAAGTTCTTTCCAAGGAAGTGTCCCTCCGTCTGCCCCAGTGTGTGAGTGTGCCTCTCTGCGTTTGTTTCGGGGGTCTCTATGAATATGAGTTTGTGTGTTTGGGTGTGTGACTGTCTCTCACCTCTACTTTGATGTCCTCCTCTGCTGGTGCCCTCCCCCCAACCCCCCCCCCCCCCAGATCTCTCTACATCTCTCCTCCCTTCTATTTTTGCTCCTCTCTGTCTCTCTCTCTGCCCCTCTCTGCATCTTGCTCACTCTATCTCTGTCCAAACCTGGAATCCCCCACCATGAAATCCTCATCCCACAGAACCACCTCAGAGCAAGCATTTAACAAATACCATAAAAAATTAATGCCTCTCCCAGCCCTTTTTAATGGTATTTCTTAAATGCTGAATATGTGCCAGGCCCTGTACTAAGCACTGGGGTAGATACAAGTTAATCAGGTTGCCCACAGAGCAGTTCTGGGTGGGTGTGTCGATTCACCTGATTCCGACCCCAGACAAGTAGGAATTACTCGCTTTTCCTTTGATGAGTCTAACTCGGCTGCAGGCAGTATTCAATCAACCAATCACATTAATTGAGCACTTGGAAATGAAACCACTCCTACAGAGTCCATCTGAGCATCAGAGTTCTCTCTGGCTCCATAGCTTTGCTTATTTTTTCGTTTCTGGGTGGTATCTGTTAAGCATTTACTATGGGCCGAGCTCTGTACTAAGCGATACAAAATCATTAGGTTGAGTATAGCCCCCCCACCCCTCGTCAGGCTCGCTGCCTAAATAGGAGAGAGAACAGGTATTGAATCCCCTTTCTGCAGATGAGGACACTGAGGAACGGAGAAGTGACGAGACTTGTCCAAGATCACATAGGCAGAGATGGGATCAGAACCCAGGTCCTCTTGACCTCCAGGCCCGGGCTCTTTCCACTTGGCCTGTTTATCCACAGCCACATCCCTCTTTTGAAATCTCCTGCAGGGACTGACAAGGGTGAGAGGGTAATTTCTCTGTCTTTTCTTTCAGCGACGTTGCAGGAATGCTACTGAAATTGAGGGACTTTTTTAGATTTGGATCTTCAAGAGAGCTGCGCTGAGTTCTGGGCCAGTGCCGACGACAGTTTGGCCTCTGACGTGATAAGGTGCAGCTTTTTGCTGGATTCTTGTCCTTCATTTCCCCTGCTTTTCTGTTTGTTCTCCTCCTTGAATTCCCATTAATCCAGAGTCATTTGTCAAATACTAATTAAAACGGTTCAACCCTGCCAAGGGTGTGAAATTAATCATATCAGGCCAAAAAGAAAGTCGGGTAATAGGTCAAAAAGCAAGTGGTGGACATAATCATTAAGATCTTTTTTGAGCACTTTTCATGAGCCCAAACACCCTGCTAAATGCTCCCTGTGGGCAGCGAATGTGTCCGTTCATTCAATATTACTCTCTCCAGTGCTTAGTCCAGTGCTAAGCACACAATAAGTGTTGTATAAATACTACTGAATGAATGAGTGCTGGGGTACAAAAATGTTCATACCTGGACTCGGACTCTATCCCACCTAATAATAACAATTATGGTACCTGTTAAATGCTTATTATGAGCCGAACACTGCTCTGAGCGCTGGGGTAGATACAAGTTATTTAGGTTGGACACAGTCCCTGTCCCACTTGGGACTCAGAGTCTTACAGATTTTACAGATGAGGTGACTGTGGCTCAGAGAAGTGAAGTGACTTGCCCAAGGTCACACAGCAGATGTGAGGGCATGGGGGGATTAGAACTCAGGTCCTTCTGACGTCCAGGTCTATGCTCTATCCGCTAGGAAATGCTGCTTCTCCTACGGGGCCCACAATCTAGAACAGGGACTCAAGACTTGATCTAGACCGTGAGCTCATTTTAGGCAGGAAATATGGCTGTTTATTTTTACATTGTACTTTCTCAAGCACCTAGTACAGTGCTTTGCACAGACATAGGAGAAGCAGCATGGCATAGTGGATGGAGCTTGGGCCTGGGTGTCAGAAGGTCATGGGTTCTAATCCCAGCTTTGCCGCTTGTCTGCTGTGTGACCTTGGGCTCATAAAAAGTGCTCAAAAAAGATCTTAATGATTATGTCTACCAGTTGCTTTTTGACCTATTGCCGGGCTTTCTCTTTGGCCTGATCTGATTAATTTCACACCCTAGGCAGGGTTGAACCGTTTTAATTAGTATTTGACAAATACTTCACTTCTCTGAGCCTTAGTTCTCTCATCTGTAAAATGGGGATTAAGACCGTGAGCCCCATGTGGTACAGGGACTGTCCAACCTGATTTGCTGGTATCCACCCCAGTGCTTAGTACAGTGCCTGGCACATAATAAGCGCTTAACAAGTACCATAATTATTATTATTTTGATTATTATGGTAAGCACTCAATAAATTTGAATGAATGAATGGCCCCCAAGGTGCTCAGAGCCTTAATCCTCATTTTACAGATTAGGTCACTGAAACACAGAAAAGTTAAGTGACCTGCCCAAGGTCACACAGCACACAAGTCCTTCTGACTCCCAGGCCCACGTTCTATTAGGCCACGCTACTTCCCTGCCACTTGAGGTGCTGGATTCACAGTGGAAAGGCAATAACTGCCCAGTCCAAGCCAAACAGCAGCTGGGCTTCAGGGTCTGACTGAGAAAGCCAAATCAAACCGTAGGCTCCAAATTTTTGAGTATCGGAACTACCCAGGGCTCTCGTTTGTTCACATGTCCTATCACTGTCAGTCCATGTATGAGTGGGGAGGAGGTCGAAACTTTTAGTTAAAACGAAGTTGTGTCTCCGGGGCTGAACCCGCAGTTGATTTCTTTTTTCTTTCCTTCTTTTTTATGGTGCTGTGTTCTCAAGCACTGTTCAAAGTGCGCGGGTAGATACAGATCAATCAGGTCCCACCTAGAAAAGGTCAGGGTTAAGCAGTTAAAAAAAAAAAAATAGACCCTGCCTTTGGAGTTTTCGGAATTATTACCAAAGTCAAAGCCTGTCCCTTACATTTAGGCAGCGGCATGGCCTAGTGGATAGAGCGTGGGCTTGGGAGTCAGAAGGACCTAAATTCTAATCCTCATTCTGCCACTTGTCTGCTGTGTGACCTCAGCCAAGTCATTTTACTTTTCTGAGCTTCAGTTACCTCATCTCTAAATGGGGATTAAGACTGTGAGCCTCCTGTGGGACAGGGACCGTGTACAAACTGATTAACCTATCTACCCCGGCACTTAGAACAGTGCTTGACACACTGAAAGGGCTTTGCAAATACCTTCATCATTATCATTTGTCTGCTGTGTGACCCCTTCTAAGTCCCTTCATTTCTCTGCTTCTCAGTTCCCTCATCTGTAAAGACTGCGAGCCCCATGTGGGATCGGTACTCTGTCCAACCTGATTAGCTTGTATTTACCCCAGAGCTTGACATATTGTAAGCACATAACAAATACCATCATTATTATTAAGCAGCATGGCTCAGTGGAAGGAGCATGGGCTTAGGAGTCAGAGGTCATGGGTTCGAATCGCGGCTCTGCCACTTGTCAGCTGTGTGGCTGTGGGCAAGTCACTTCACTTCTCTGTGCCTCAGTTCCCTCATCTGTAAAATGGGGATGAAGACTGTGAGCCCCACGTGGGACAACCTGATTACCTGTATCAACCCCAGAGCTTAGAACAGTGCTCTGCCCATAGTAAGCGCTTAACAAATACCGACGTTATTATTTGGGGTGAGATGCTGCACAGCGGAAAAGGCTAATTCTGTACCCTGATTTATTGGTGGTCTTCCCCGGAATGGGAGGGGCATTTTAATAGCGGGATGCTAAACAAGCTTGGGCAATGTCCTGCTGTGGCTCCCATGGCTCCCAGACTTCAGGCCAGGTGGGCTCCTGGGGCTGCGGGCTCAGCTGGTCCCATTGTCACTGAGGTCCAGCCAGGTCGCTCACCTGCGAGTTAGGCCGTGACGAGGGCCAGAATCACTCTCTTATGGGACCGGAGTGATTCCATTATTGCAAGTGCACTCCCACCTAAAGTGACAGACAATTACTCTAGATCTCTTCAAAGTCTTATTGAAGGCGCATCTCTTCCACGAGGTCCTCCCTAAGCCCTCCTCTCCCTTCTGCGTCACCCTGACTTGCTCCCCTCATTCACGCCCCCTTCCCAGCCCCGCACCATTTTTGCACATATCTGTAATTTATTTCCATTAGTGGCTGTCTCCCCTTCTAGACCGTACACTTGTTGTGGGAGGGGAACTTGTCTCTTGTTGTATTGTACTCTCCCAAGCGCTTAGTACAGTGCTCCGCACATTAAATGCTCAATAATTATGATTGACTGACAGACAGGCCAAAGTCAGCCTAGGGAGGCTGGTGGGGTGGTCTGTAGAGTGTCCTGGACCGGGGCTCCTCAGATTCCAGATGAAATCCCGGTGCCTGCAACTGGGATGGGGGCTGCATAGGAGGGGAGGGAAGAGGGGCAGCAGGAGGCTGCTGCGGAGGGGAGGCAGCCATCGTTTTCTTTTTTACGGTATCTGTTAACCACTTGCTTATGTGCCAAGCACTGTACTAAGCACCAGAGTAGATACAAGTTAGCCAGGTTAGACACAGTCCATATTCCATACGGGGCTCCCGATCTTACTCCCCGTTTTACAGATGAGGTCACTGAGGTACAGAGAAGTTAAGGGACTTGTCCAAGGTCACCCAGCAGACAAATGGAAGGGCCAGGATTAGAACCCAGGTTCTTCTGATTCCAAGGCCCATGCTCTACCCACTAGGCTGTGCTGCTTCTCTGAAAACCCTCACTGCACCCGCTCAGCCCTGACCTCCTGCAGCCGAGGGAGAAACCTCCTTGACCTTCTCACTCTTCTGATACCCGTGATATCTGTCATTCCGTCAACCAGCCAATGAGCGAAGGGTCTATGGAGATCTTACTGGGCTCAGAACACTGTAGTAAGCGCTTTAGAGCATACAATAGATATGGTAGACCCTCCAAATTTAAATCCTAGTTTTGAAACTTGAAAACATAGGTTAATTTAAAAACTAAACCCACCTTGGGGATAGAAGTGGTATTTGATAATTAAGGACCAGGAAAAGGTGGAAAAACGATAGCTCAAAATCTTGGAACTTTTCCACCTTGCCTATCTAATCCTTTGAAGAGCATAGTTAATGTATAACACACATAAGGCAGCTCTCCCAGATAACTGTTCACTGAAGCATCAAAATAAAAATCAGAAATGCACAGCGTGATTTTATGTTTCTTTATTCGGGAAAAGGATGAAACCCTTGCAATCGTGAGAATTGGGAGGAGGAGAAGGAGAAGAAGAAAATGAGGAGAAAGAAGAAGAATATGGAGTGGTATTTGTTTAGCATTTACTATGTGCAAGGTAAGCACTGGGGTAATTATAATAGTAGTAATAGTATTTATTAAGCACTTAACGCATGCAGAACACTGCACTAAGCACTGGGGGAGGTGGAGATGATACTTGGTCCCAGTTTCTCTGGGGGCTCACAATCTAGGAGTATAAGTGGGGAGAAGGGACTGCAGACAGACACATCAGGGATGATCCATCACTTGCTTTTACTGAGCGCTTACTGTTTGCAGAGCACTGTACTAAGTGCTTGGGAGAGTATAGTACATCAGAATCAGCCGATACGTCCCCCGTTCATAACGAGCTTACTGGAAATCAGAAGGACCTGGGTTTTCATCAGCCAGTTGTCTGCTCTGCGACCTTGGACAAGTCGCTCACCTTCTCTGTGTCTCAGTGACCAAAAACAGTGTGGCCCAATGGATAGAGCATGGGCCCTGGAGTCCGAAGGACCTGGGTTTGAGTCCACCACTTGTCTGCTGTGTCAGCTTGGGCAAGTCACTTATCTTCACTACATCTAATCTGTAAAATGGGGATCAAGATGGTGAGGCCCATGTGGGACGTGGACTGCGTCTAACCTGATTAGATTGCATTTACCCTGGTGCTTAGTACAGTGCCTGGCACGTAGTAATTGCTCAACAAATACCACAAAAAAATTAAAACACAACACAAAGAGACAAAGTCAAACCAAAATCGATAGAGAGCTGCAGCTGGAGCAGCAGAATTTCAGGCTCCGAGGGGCTCAGAGTTCAAGGTACACCTGCAGCCTCCAGTGCGTCGTGCTGAGGGTCAGTGGGAGCAGCTTTCATCCCCAGCCGAGAGCGGAGATCTCGGGCGACCAGAGGGCAGTTACTGCAGATTATTTTCTCAGATAATCAGGTTGGACACGGTCTCTGTCCCTCATCGGGCTCACGACCTAAGTAGGAGGGAGAACAGTTATTTAATACCCTTTTAGCAGATGAGAAAGCTGTGATGCTAAAAAGTTAAATGACTTACCCAAGGTGACTCAACAGGCAGGTGGCAGAGCCGAATTAGAACCCAGGTCCCCTGTCTCCAAAGTCCGTTCTCTTTCCACTGTACTGGACCAGACTGCTTCTAAAGCTCTTGAGGCAACCGGTGGCACAGCTCTCCTGGAGCCAAAAGCAATTCCTCCCCAGGAGTCCTTCAGCAGCCGGTACTTAAAGAGTTCCATTTCCTGGGAAGAAGGAAGTCCATTTTGGTAACACTTTCAAAATGGAAGAAAATTGTATCTGGTTTTGTTTCTCACAGCAGTTTTAGCTCCACCGCGTTGCAGCCAATAAAGATAAAATATCTAAGGAATCTGCTGCTCACTGTGGGCAGGGAATGTTGTCTACCTACTCTGTTAGTAATAGTAATAATAATGACGGTGTTTGTTAAGCACTTACTATGTGCCAAGCACTGTTCTAAGTGCTGGGGTAGATACGAGGTAATCAGGTTGTTCCACGTGGTGCTCACAGTCTTAATCCCCATTTTACAGATGGGGCAACTGAGGCACAGAAAAGTGGCTAGCCCAAAGTCACACAGCCGACAGGTGGTAGAGCCGGGATTAGAACCCACGACCTCTGACTCCCCAGCCTGTGCTCTTTTACACTAAGCCACGCTGCTTCTGTTATCCTCACTCAAGCTCTTAGTACAGTGCTCTGCATACAGTCAGCGCTCAATTGATATGACTGATTGATTGACTGGCTGATCTGTTCAAGGGAACTCAGGGGCGGGAGATACATTTGAGGCAGAAAGCTATTGTGTTTCAGCTTTCCGTAATTTTTTTAATGGTGCCTGTCAAGCACCTACTATGTGCCAAGGATTGTACTAAGCACTGGGGTGGCCTGTATCTACAAGCTAATCAGGTTGGACAAAGTCCCTGTCCCACGAGGGACTCACAGTCTTAATCCCCATTTTACAGATGAGGGAACTGAGGCCCTGAAAAGTGAAGTGTCTTGCCCAAGGTCAACCAGCAGACAGGTGGCAGAGCTGGGATTAGAACAATGTCTGTCTCCCCCTTTCAGACCGTGAGCCCGTTGTTGGGCAGGGATTGTCGGCGGTCCGTTGCCAAATTGTACATTCCAAGTGCTTAGTGCAGTGCTCTGCACACAGTAAGCGCTCAGTAAATACGACTGAATGAATGAATCAATAAATGAAAGGTCCTTCATTCAGACCCCTCTCTATCCACAGGGCCGTGCTGCCTCTCCGTACTTTTCCAGTCTGCTGTACAAGAGAAGCAGAGTTAGTCCATTTTTTGCTATCTGCTATATTCTGCTGCAAGGCACTCCTTCACCCGCAGACAAAAAATGAATGACTAATAAGGTTTTATGGTTCCGGTGTTCCGTTACATAAAAAGAAAATACCAATGAAGGTTCTGAAATAAACAAACATGCATTGAATTTGGCATGTGCGTGTGTTTTATGAGAATTAGATTCAATGCCTAATGCAAACTCTTTTGTTGTGAATGCCTCTCGGTCTCTAAGAAATCCTACGCTGATTCTGCTTATAAATCATTTCCTCCTTTTCGTAAAGCTGCATTATATGACCTAGGAAAGAATCCGACTCTCAGAGGCGTCTCTGTAAGGAGAAGACTTTGAAGACAAATTCTTTTAACATTTTAGCATTTAACAGTCAGCAGCCTCTTCTCGTCACTGACATGGGCCTTAACTCTGACGGGAACATTTACTCTGGTGGGAACCTTCTACATATTTTCTCCCAAAGCTGGGTTTATGGTGGCTTTCCCTGGACGCTACACTGCTGAAAGTTTAACTGGCAAAGCAAATACTTCTTGGTGTGGCCAGGATTTATTATCTTTTGGGAGGAACTAGTCTGTTTTCTCCTTGACTCTGAGCGGTTTAATAAGGCAAGTATGGTAAGCGGAGCATATTTTTGTGCATTGAGCTTTTTGGAGTATCATATAGGACAAACATGATAATGGCATAGACTTGCTATAGTGCAAATATGGGTACTTCCAAATGGCTGAAAAAGACCCTCTTAGTCCACCCTTCTGCTGAACAACTATCCCGTTAATATAAGTGATTGTTATTTTTATTTAATCTACAGCAACACTAATAGTAGCCATATTTCTAGAGCGCTTTTTCTTCCAAGAGTGTAGGGCCTGATGATAATTCTGAAGTCTGTGCCTAAATCTTGCTTTAGGTTGTTTTAGTATCCTCTCACTAGCACTTAGTAATAATGTTGCTATTTGTTAAGCGCTTACTATGTGCCGAGCACTGTTCTAAGCGCTGGGGTGGACACAGGGGATCAGGTTGTAGTACAAAGCTCTGCTCAGAGTAAGTGCTCAATAAATAGGACTGATGAATATTACCCCAGCTGAATAGCTTTATTGTCTCTTTTCCTTCTCACTTCTTGCTTCCTTTTCAGATTTCACTGGTTCAGGGCTTTGACCACTTCAAAGGGAAGAAGCGAGTTCCTGAAATCGAGACCTGTAAGATTCTTTTTGTCGCCCCCGTGTTTTATAGTATTTGTTAGGGGATCATTAGGTACCAGACACTGTACTAAGCACCTGGGTAGATACAAAATCATTACATTAGACAGAGTCCTTGTTCCACAAGATGCTCTCAGTCTTAATCCCCATTTTACAGGTGAGGTAACTGTGGTACAGAGAATTTGACTGATTTGCCTAAGGTCACTCAGTAGACAAGTGGCAGAGCTGGGATTCGAACCGCTCACTCCCAGGCCTGTGTTCTTTCTATTAGGCCACGCTCCTTTGCAAGATTTTTCAATCTTTATAGAGCTTACAGGTTTTGAGCAGTGAGTAATTGTCTGGACAGTATGCTCGTTGTGGGAAGGGAACATATCTACCAACTCTGTATTATACTCTTCTAAGCGCTTATTATAGTGCCCTGCACACTCAAGAATAATAACAACTGTGGTATTTGTGAAGAATTTACTGTGTGCCAGTCACTGTTCCAGGCACTGGGATGGATACAAGCAATTCGGTGGAAGACAGTCCCTGTCTCCTGTGGGGCACACAGTCTTCATCCCCATTTTACAGATGAGGTAACTGAGGCCCAGAGAAGACTTCCCCAAGATAGCACAGCAGACAAGCGGCAGATCTGGGATTAGAACCCAGGTCTTTCCGACTCCCAGGCCCGTGCTCTATCCACTACACCATGTTGCTCAATAGGTACCCTCAACCAAACGATTGAGTCCGACATCACTAAACACAAAGTCAGCCAGACTCCAATTTTCTTGGTCCCAAATGGCAGAGAATGTTCCTCGACCTTCTGAACAACTGCACTGAAAAACTCGACGGGCCAGAGGAAGCGATGTAGCCAAACTGACCGTGGCTGGGAAAACCATCACCGATCCACTTCCTTTTTATTTTCTGTTGAAAAGAATCCCATCGTCTTTAAGCAGGCCTTGCAAAAATGAGTTAGCCCAGGTGAGGGCCTAAGGAGAAATTGTGTCTATTTACTTTCTTGTTCTTCCCAATCAATCCATCAGTCAACTGAATTTACTGAGGGCTTACTGATCTCTTGGGAGAGTACAATATAACAGTATAACAGAAACATTCCCTGCCCACAACGAGCTTATAGTTTACAGGGGGATACAGACAATATGAAAAAATAAATTACAGATATGTACATAAATGGAGGGGACATGAATAAAGGGAGGCAGTGCTCAATACAGTAAATGCTCAGTAAATGACAATGACTGATTGATGTGCCAAGTTTATTCATTCAGTCGTATTTATTGAGTGCTTACTGTGTGCGGAGCACCGTACTAAGCACTTGGAAAGTACAATTCAGCAATAGAGACAATCCCCGTTAATCGCTTCAGGCTTACTGCCAGTATGTTAAAAGAGATTTTAAAAGCCAAGCTAAAAGACCTGCTTCTTGTGACTCACGGGCTTCTTTTCTGACTCAGCTCCTGTTCCGTGAAGGTGCCAAAAGTTTTACTTTATGCAGGGGGACAAAATGAGCTGATTTTTCTCAAGAGTTAGAATTTCTCTTTCTGTAATTAAAAAGGAATAGGGGAGATGTCTCTCCTACAGAATCCCTCCCTCTCTAAAGTGGGAGGTGGGATTAGAACTCAGGAGCTCTGACTCCCGGGCCCGTGCCCTTTCCGATGGGCTGTGTCCTCTACAACTTGCCCTTGTCTCACTGCGGGGGCAGAGGGATGGGGCAAGGAGGCATCTGGACAGCAAAAATCCCAAGGTCACACATCCACCATCCTCTCTTTTTTCTCCAGTCATCCTTGATGATAATCACCGTGCTACTTCTTAAATTGTTACTCCCTACCAACCCCTGTTCTAAGCCCTGGGATGGGTAAAATATATTTCAATGGACTCAAGGTCCAAGGGAGAAGGAGAAAAAGCATTTTATCCCCATTTTTACCTGTGAGAAAACTGAGGCACAGAGGAGATCATTTTTTAATGGTATTTGTCAGGTGCTTACCAGCTGTGTGACTGTGGGCAAGTCACTTAACTTCTCTGGGCCTCAGTTACCTCATCTGTAAAATGGGGATGAAGACTGTGAGCCTCACGTAGGACAACCCGATTTCCCTGTATCTACCCCAGCGCTTAGAACAGTGCTCTGCACATAGTAAGCCCTTAACAGATACCAACATTATTATTGTTATTATTACTAATCGCTAGGGTAGATCCAAGACAATCTGGCTGGACAGAGTCCCTGTCCCGCATGGGCTCACTGTCCAAGTAGGAAGGAGGGCGAGTGTTGAATCCCCATTTGAGAAATGAGGAAATGAGGCTCAGAGAAGTGAGTTGCCCGAGGTCACACAGCAGACATGTGTCGGTCAGGGTTAGTAAACCAAGTGCCCTGAATCCCAGGCCTGTGCTCTTTCCACTAGGCCGCGCGGTCTAGTCATCCTGCCGGTGAAATAGCGGGGTCCCACCTCAGTTAAGGTCCGAGGACGGGCAGGACCAAATTCCCCAGCTGTTTCACCTAAAATCCTCCTCTCCTAGTTCTTTGAGGCTGCAATGAGATGAGCATCTGACAGACAATGACTCTCCACCCATTCATAGCCTTATTGAAGGCACATCTTATCCAAGAATCCTTCCCTAAGCCCTCCTTTCCTCTTCTCTCTCTCCCCTCTGCATCACCCTGACTTGCTCCCTTTATTCATTCCCCCACCAAACTCACCGCACTTATGTATATACCCGTGATTTATTTTTATTAATGTCTGTTTCCCCCTCTGGACTCTAAGCTCACTGTGGGCAGGGGATGTGTCTGTTACATTGTTAAATTGCACTCGCCCAAGAATTTAGTCAAGTGCTCTGCACACAGTCGAATCATTAAAATCATTTAAAATCATTAAATATGATTTACACATATTTATTGTATAAATTCCATTTACACAGAATTTCCTCACTTTGGGGGATTTGGGAAACCATAAATGCCCAAATGATATTCCTCCTAGGGCGCTTTGAGCCGGGTGACCTTCTGTCTGGAAGAGAAGCTGGCTCTTTTTCTTTTATTTTAACGGTACTCGGTAAGTATATACTATGTGCCTGACACTCTTCTAAGCTCTGGGGTAGATACAAAATAATTAGGTTGGACACAGTCCCTATCCCCACATCAGTCTTAATCCCCATTTTACAGATGAGATAACTAAGGTACAGAGAAGTTCGGTGACTTACCCAAGGTCACACAGCAGATCCTTGGGAAGGACAGAGGAGGAGGGATTAGATGATGGAGGAGGTATTAGAACCCGTATCGTTCCAGCACGTAGTAAGCGCACAATAAATATGATTGACTGATTCCCAGGCCTGTGCTCAATCCACTAAGCCAGACAGCTTCTCTAGGCTCTAGGGGAAAGTGAGCACCTTCTTTCTGCCTCTTCCTGCTGCTGCTGGCAGGAGTTCCAGGCCGAGCCAAGCCGGCACTGGGATGAGGTGGTGAGCTGTAGAATCAATCGATCAATCGATGGAATCTACTGAGCGCCTACATGCCTAAGCACTGTACTAAAGACTTGGCAGAATGCAAGACCACAAATAATTGAGAAGCCGCATAAGAAGCAGCATGGCCCAGTGGATAGGGCACGGGCCTGGGACTCAGAAGAATCTGGGTTCTCATCCCAACTCCATGACTTGTCTGTTGCGTGACCTTGAACAAGTCACTTCACTTCTCTGGGTTTCAGTTACTTCATCTGTAGAATGGGAATGAAGACAGTAAACCCGCTGTGTGACAGCAATTGAATCCAACCTGATGAGCTTGTAACTGCCCCGCACTTAGTACAGTGCCTGGTGCATAGTAAGTGCTTAACAAATAACGTTAAAAAAACCCCCAAAAGAACTTGTAGACACTTTCCCTGATCTGCTCAAATGCTCTCATCGGCCATACCCTGGAACGACCAGCCCAGATGGGATGGTTTCCTGGGATGGGGCACTGGGTGGGGAAGTGACGTGGCCTAGTGGAAAGAGCTCGGGCCCAGGAGTCGGATGATGTAGGTTCTAATCCTGGCTCTGCCCCATGTTTGCTGAGTGACCTTGGGGAAGTCATTTCACTTCTCTGTGCCTCAGTTTCCTCATTTGTAAAATGGGGATTAAGCCTGTGAATCCATGTGGCTCAGGGACGGTGTCCAACCCGATTACCTTGTAACCAGTCCAGTGCTTAGGACAGTGCTAGACACATAGTAAGCACTTCACAAATACCACAGTTAATTATTATTATTATTGGAGACTAGGCCCGAAGATTGCTGCAAACATCAGTCTCCCTCCTGCCTCTAACAGAGGATCACCATGCCTTGTAAGAAGGGGCTTTAGAAAGAGCCAACATTTGGGCATTTGGATCCTTTTTTAATGTTTCCTTTGTATAGTGGACCCCCAAGTGTTTAGTAATGATAATAGTAGCCATATAAACCTGGCTTACTATAAGCCAGGCACTGTATTAAGCACTTGCCCAAGGGGAAGCAGCGTGGCTCAGTGGAAAGAGCTTGGGCTTCGGAGTCAGAGGTCATGGGTTCGACTCCCGGCTCCGCCACTTGTCCGCTGTGTGACTGTGGGCAAGTCACTTCACTTCTCTGGGCCTCAGTTACCTCATCTGTCAAATGGGGATTAACCGTGAGCCTCCCGTGGGACCACCTGATTACCCTGTATCTACCCCGGCGCTTAGAACAGTGCTCGGCACGTAGTAAGCGCTTAACAAATACCAACATTATTATTATTATTATTAAGGTCTCACAGTGGACGGGTGGCAGAGGCGAGATTAGAACTCAGGTCCTTCCGACTCCCAGCCCAGTGCTCTGCGCACAGTAAGCACTCAATAAATGTCACTGATTGATTGATTTAACCTGCGGAGCCACTCCAAAGTGTTCCCGAAACGAATGAGCGTTGAAACGAACAGTTAGGACAGCAGATCGGGGATATCGAAATGCCGGGAGCCGAGCCACCCGAGAAACGTGTGAGCCGTGTAGCAGCAGAGGCATGGAGGCAGGGGTTGCCCTCTCTCCAGAAGGGCGATGACCATGCGCTGCTGAACATCTGCTCTCCCTCTTCTTCCTTTCCACTGCTCCTACTTCACCTCTTCCTCCCGCCAGGGCTGTGGGGCTTGGGCAGAGATGGCCCCAGACCTGTCTGCCTCCATTTTGCTGGCACTTTCTCCATCAATCAATCAGTCAATCAATTGTATGCTTATTGTGTGCAAAGCACTGTACTAAGCGCTTGGGAGAGTTGGTAGATATGTCCCTTGCCCACAACGAGCTTACGGTGTGGCCTAGTGGATAGAGCACGGACCTGGGAATCAGAAGGACCTGGGTTCTAATCCCTGCTCCACTACTTCATTCATTCCTTCATTTATTCATTCAACTGTATTTACTGAGCGCTCACTGTGTGGAGAGCACTGTGCTAAGGGCATAGCAGAGTACAAAATAGACACAGTCCCTGACCGCTTCGAGCTTAGGGTGGTCTACGTAAGTCACTTGGATAAGTCACTTAACTTCTCTGTGCTTCAATTCCCTCATCAGGAAAATAGGGATTAAGACTCGTAAACCCTACGTGGAACAGGGACCGTGTCCACCCCAATTACCTTGTACCCACCCCAACACTTAGAACGGTGCCTGGGATATAGTGAATGCTTAATAAATACCGTATTATTATTACAGTCTACCGGCATTTAGCTGTCAAAGGAACATTAAGCTTTCCTCTTGTCTATTAACTCATTATGGGCAGGGAACGTGACTGCTAATTCTGTTGTGCTAATCCCTTGGGAGAGTTCAGTGTTCTGACAGAGTGAGTGTTCAGTAGATACCACTGACTTGAATGACTGGTTCTGAGATGAAAAGCACCTTCAGGATTTAAAATATAATAATGTTTCCAGGCATTTGTTTGGTTACCCAGCCCAGGTGCTACGGGAAAAAAAAGGTAATGCCGGGATCACTACAAAGGAGCAGTCCACACTACAGCCTGACTGTCCCTGGTGGACTCACACATGTAACTGTGAATCGGAAGGAGCTGGGTTCTAATTTCTCCTCCACCATTTGTCTGCTGGGTGACCTTGGACAACTCACTTGACTTCTCTGTGCCTTGGTTCCCTCACCTGCAAAAGACGGATTAAGACCGTGAGTCCCACGTAGGTAGGACAGGGACTGTGTCCAAATCGATCAGCTTGTATTTACTCCAGTGCATAGTGCAGTTCAGGGCACATAGTAGATGCTTAGCAAATACCACAAAAAAGAAGTGACTTGCCCAGAGTCCCCCAGCAGGTAAGTGACGGAGATGGGATTAGAAGCCAGATAGGCAGAAACAACTAGAGAAGGGCAGACCGGAAGGGTGCCTGGACCCACTTTGAGAATTTGGAAGGCTCTGGTCGCGTGTAGCACTGGGAGCTTTCGGAGTAGGTTTGAAGGAGTCATTCTTTGTGATTTTCCAGACAGGCTTTATCTGCATCCCAACGTCTGGTGCCTGGAGGATGTTTTGTTAGAGGATTTCAAAGTGCATTACAGTCATAAACTTGTAGCTCCTTTCAAATTAAGCACAAGTTGTGCTGTCTTTGCACTTAGACGACACTAAGAGAAGCCCATTGTGTGTAGGGATTGTCTCTCTTTATCACCGTACTGTACTTTCCAAGCGCTCAGTACAGTGCTCTGCGCCCGGGAAACGATAAATACGATTGAATGAGTGAATGAAAGTGAAGGGCCTGATGACAGAATCAATAATGAAACAGGAACAAAATACGGGCTTTTCCCCACACATACCCCCTCAACAAGATATTAAAAACAAAACAAGACCCTTATATTGGACTTCTCAAAGTGATGAGGATAGCTCTGAAAAATCTGGAACTGACCCAAAGCTGGTAATTCTAACTGCCAAGGGATCAGAAGCATTAAGGTTTTCGAGCTAGAAAGCGCCAAACAACGGGTTCTGTGAGAAGTCCAAATTTTACTCTTTATAATGCCCACTTGAACTCTCCCTGAAGTCAAGGGAAACAGAATACAAATGCTGTAATTGAGTTGGGGATTGCTGTATGTTATTTTCAGGATAAACAATAATCTTTCTGATTGTGCTCCCAGATTTTAGTCAGACATATTCAAGTTTGTTTGGTCTGTGTCAGTCATGGTTCAAGGAAATAATTATATAGGAATTGGAAGGGGAGGAGGATTTTTTTTAATTTTTTTAAGTGGTTTTTGTGCTTACTATTTGCCAGACACTACAGAAAGCATTGGGGTAGATAGGGGATAATCAGGTTGCGCACAGGCCCTGTCCCAAATAGGGAGGTTTGGGAAGGATCTGCTATTGCCTCCCCCGCCCTCATAATCCCACCTGGTCTGTGCCCCATCCCCGTGGCTTGGATGTAGGCGGTGAGGGGGGAGTAATTTGTTCTTTCATTCAGTCAGTCATCTATCTAGCAGTATTTACTGAGCCCCTCCTAAGTGCCGAGCAGGACACCCTTATTGAACTGTCCCAAGAACCTCCCACAACTATTGAACTCTCTTCCCTTGATGAATTTATAAGAAGCCTTCCTTGACTAAAGCCTCATTTCCCCTCCCTGCTCTCCCCTCCGCATCGACTGCGCACTTGGCTGTGTACCTCTCAAGCACTTGGATACTCCCCCTAGCCCCTCAGCATTTTTATGCTTTATATTTTATTTATTTTATTTATATTTTATATTGATATTTTTATGCTCTATCATTTCCCATCTCTGATTTATTTTAGTGCCTGGCTTCCCCTATAGACTGTAAGCTCCCTGTGGACAGGGTTCACATGTACAAATTCTATTTTATTGTACTTTCCCAAGTGGCTAGTATAGTGTTCTGCACACAGGGAAGCACTCAAGAATTCCCACTGAGTGACGGATTTAATTAACGGAGAGTCCCGGACAGATGAACTGTAAGGGAACTCTGTGCGGGGAATAATAATTAAGCATCTAATAGCTGCTAAAGGCTAGATTCAAGGGAACCGGATCAGGCACAGTCTCTACCCACATGGGACTCACAGTCTGTCATTCAGTCCATCAGTCATATTTACTGAGTGCTTACTGTGTGCAGAGCACTGTACTAAGTGCTTGGGAAAGTAAGGGAAGCAGGGTGGCTCAGTGGAAAGAGCCTGGGCTTCGGAATCAGAGGTCATGGGTTCGATTCCCGGCCCTGCCACTTGTCAGCTGTGTGACTGTGGGCGAGTCACTTCACTTCTCTGTGCTTCAGTTACCTCATCTGTAAAATGGGGATTAATTGTGAGCCTCCCGTGGGACAACCTGATGACCCTGTAGCTACCCCAGCGCCTAGAACAGTGCTCTGCACATAGTAAGCGCTTAACAAATACCGACATTATTATTACCATATAACTGGCCCATCTTACACCCATTTTACAGATGAAGGCTGGAGAGGTTAAGTGATTTGCCCAAGGTCACCCAACCAGTAAATAGCAGAGCCAGGATTTAAACCTGACTCTCTTGACTCCAGTCCTGTGCTTTCTCCTTTAGGCCACACAGTTTCTAATGTACAGGCAACAGACAAGGATGGCAGTGGAAGGATGCTCGGTTGTAGTGGATAGAGCACGGACAGACCTGGCAGTCGGGAGGTCACGGGTTCTAATCCTGACTCAGCCCCTTGTCTGCTGTGTGACCTTGGGCAAGTCACTTTAATTGCTCTGTTCCTCAGTAACCTCATCTGTAAAGCGGGGATTGAGAATATGAGTCCCACGTGGGACGGGGACTGTGACCAACCTGATTTGCTCGTATCCACTCCGGTGCGTACTACAGTGCCTGGCACATACTAAGCGCTTACCAAACACCACAGTTATTGTTATCATTGTGATTAAGAATAAGGTCAGAAAATAAAAGCAGGTAAGATTGGCTAAGAGAATGGGCCCTGCCGAACCAAGGGAGGGAGGACAAGGAGAAGGTGTGGGGATTGTGGAGAGAGGGAGAGAGGTCAAGTTCCAGCGTGCGGGATCTTGGGGGTTGTGGGGGAGACAAGGGGCAGAAGTGTTCGAGAAATATGTGTGGGGATGGAAGATGGGTAGGGTAGAGGTATAGGTGTGGAGCGCACGAGGAAAAATTAAATATGTGGTCAAGGGGTGATGACAGGATTGGGAGTCAGGAGACTTGGGTTCTGATCCCAGCTCCGCCCCTTGCCCGCTAGACGACCTTGGGTACCTCACTTCATTTCTCTGTGTCCCAGTTGCCTCATCTATAAAATGGATTAAAAACCTGTTCGCCCTCTCCCTTAAATTGTAAGCACCGTGTGGGACAGGGGATGCATCCGACCTGAGCATAGTGATTCTACTCAAGCACTTAGCACAGTGTTTGGCGAATAGTGAGGCAGCGTGGCTCCGTGGAAAGAGCCTGGGCTTCGGAGTCAGAGGTCTTGGGTTCGACTCCCGGCTCGGCCCCTTGTCAGCCGTGTGACTGTGGGCGAGTCACTTCACTTCTCTGTGCCTCAGTTACCTCAACTGTAAAATGGGGATTAACTGTGAGCCTCCCGTGGGACAACCTGATGACCCTGTATCTCCCCCAGCGCTTAGAACAGTGCTCTGCACGTAGTAGGCGCTTACCAAATACCACCATTATTATTATTATTATTAGTGCTTAACAATTTCCAATAGTATTGCTGTTGTTATTGTTATGAATTATCATTCGAGGCCTTCCGAGAAGCCTTTCCTGACTAAGCCCTCATCTCCTCTTCTCCCACTCCCTTTTGCGTCACCCTTGCACTTGGATTTCCTCCCTTTATTCACCCTTCCCTCAGCCCCACAGCACTTATGTACATATCTGCACTCGATTTATATTAACGCCTGTCTTCCACTCTAGACTGTAAGCTTCCTGAGGGGAGGGAACTCTGTTGTAATCACCCAAGCAGTTGGTACAGTGTTCTGCCCCTAGTAACTGCTCAATACATTCAATTCACTGATTGACTGAAATCCCAGAACTGCAGCCCGGTTCAGAGTAAATGCCCTTTGTGAGAATGAAGACTTGCTTGATCAGTCGGGAGTATTTACTGAGCACTTACTGTGGGCTACGCAGTTGCAAGAGTATGAGAGACCAAGTAGACACATCCTCGACCTCAAGGAATGTTGGTATTTTGTTAAGCGCTTACTATGTGCCGAGCACTGTTCTAAGCGCTGGGGTTGACACAGGGGAATCAGGTCGTCCCACGTGGGGCTCACGGTCTTCATCCCCATTTTACAGATGAGGTAACTGAGGCACCGGGAAGTTGAGTGACTTGCCCAAAGTCACACAGCTGACAGGTGGCCGAGTCGGAATTTGAACCCATGACCTCTGACTCCAAAGCCCGTGCTATTTCCCCTGAGCCACGCTGCTTCTCTAAGCAGTAAGGAACACTTACTGTGTGCTGAGCACTGTCTTAAGCTCATCGTGGGCAGGGAATGTGTCTGTTGTGTTGTTGAATTGCACTTTCCCAAGCGTTTAGTACAGTGTTCTGCACACAGTAAGCGCTCAATAAATAAGACTGACTAAGCACTTTCAAGGGTAGAAGGGTGGGTTTTTTTTAGGCACACACTGATTTTAAGGATCTTGCAATTCAGTAGGGGAGACAGGCAGTGAAATAAATTTCGGGTGGTCTAAAGATACGTACTTAAGTGCCGTGGAATAAGTACATAATAATAATAACGTTGGTATCTGTTAAGCGCTTACTATGTGCCGAGCACTGTTCTGAGCGCTAGGGTAGATACAGGGTCATCAGGTCGTCCCACGTGAGGCTCACAGTTAATCCCCATTTTACAGACGAGGGAACTGAGTCCCAGAGAAGTGAAGTGACTTGCCCGCAGTCACACAGCTGACAAGCGGCGGAGCCGGGAGTCGAACCCATGACCTCTGACTCCGAAGCCCAGGCTCTTTCCACGGAGCCACGCTGCTTCAAGTGCTTAGGGGTTAAGGGAGACACAGAAGGGAGAAGTAATAGAATGGGGAGAGGAGAGGAAGTCAGGGAAGGCTCCCTGGAGGAGATATGATTTTAAAAGGGCTTTGAAGATGGGGAGAGCAAGAGTCTGTCAGATTCACTCTTTCATTCATTCATGTTTACTGAGCGCTTACTGGGGGCAGAGCACTGTACTAAACGCTTGGGAGAGTACCATATGACAATGAACAGACACATTCCCCGCCCACGATGTTGTGGAGGTAGTTCCAGGCGGGAGGGATGGTGTGACCAAAGGGTTGACAGCGAGAGAGATGGAAGCGAGACACTGTGAGTACATCATTGGTATTAGAGAAGCGAAGGAGAGGAGTAAAGGTACGTGTGGGGAGAGAACTCACAGAGAGTCTTTTAAGCCAATGGGGAGAATATTTTGGCTTGAGGTAGAACTGGGAAGACAAAACCCTTGGAGGTTTTTGAGGAGTGGGAAGAGGTACGCGGGACAGTTTTTTAGAAAAGTGATCCGGGGCAGTGGGGGATCATAGGAGGTGGGGACAGGAAGCGAGCGGGACACCAGGGAGGCTTAAGCACGAGTCGGGGAGGGAAATGATAAGTGCCGGAACCTGCGTGGTGGCGGTTTGGGTGGAGAAGAAAGCTGTTTAAGGTAGAAGCGACCGGACGGATTGAACGCGTGAGTCGCATGAGAAAGATGAGTTGCGGAAATTGCCAAGGTGGCAGGATTGTGAGGCGGGGAGGATGGTGGTGCTGTCTCCAGTGACGAGGAAGTCAAGGGGAGGAGAGAGTTGAGGAGGGGAGATGTGTTCAGGTTTGGACATATTGAGCTGGAGGTGTCAGTGGTAGAGCTATCTTGGGGGCAGGAAGAGATGTGAAGTTACTCAGGCCTGCCTCGACGCTAGCCTAGGACTTGAGGGTCAAGGTAGGACTGGCCTGAATTGCAAGAGGGGCAGGGAGAGACAAGGAGGGGATGTGGGAAGCGGTCTTTGGGATATTAGCCCAAGGGCTGAGCTGTACTTTTACTGTTTTCTAGAGCTAAATGGGACACTCAGCAGCAGAGTGAGCCTACCCCTAATTTGTTTGTTAAGCGCTCACTATGTGCCAGGCGCTGTTCTAAGCGCTGGGGTAGAGACAAAGTATTCAGGTTGTCCTTCTGCCCCGCCCACCTGTTCTATCGTACTCTCTCAAGCACTTAGCACAGTCATCGGCACGTAGTAAGCATTCAATAAATTCCACCGATGGATGAACTGATTGATTGTTGTCATGCCCAACAACACCCCAGCCCTGAAGCCTCATACCTAAAAGGGCCTTCCAATAACCTGACTTTCCCCCCCTCTAGACTGGAAGCTTGTTGTGGGCGGGGGATGTGTCCATTATATTGTGCTCTCCCAGTTGCTTAGTACAGTGCACACAGTAAGCGCTCAATAAATGCGACTGAGTGACTGACAACTGGCCCGGCCTTGTGGAGAGAGGCGGCCTTATTCTGCTCAAGGCTTAGGGCCTGTCAGACAATCGAGCCTCTGGCCCGTTCTCCACCCAGTACATCAGGGATAATGGACTAGTATGGCGACTCTGACCTACTGCCAGAGATGGCCAGAATCTGCCTGGGGCAGTGGAAAGGAAACAGTTCAGAGCTCCAGGTCCAGCTCCGCCTTGTAATAATTACAGTATTTATTAAGCACTTACCATGGCTCTGTAAAAACACTGGGAGAAAAAAACAGTCCCTATCCCTTGTGGGGCTCATAGATGCCTTCTAATGGCCTTGGGCAAGTCACTGGAATTCTCAGTGTCTCTGTTTCTTCGTTTCTAGATGGGGATTAAATGTGTTTTCCTTCTCAGACTGTGACTCCCGTAGGGAACGGGCATTGTGTCTGATCTGATTAGTGGTTGGCTCATAGGAAGCACTTAATAAGTATTATTATTAACTTCGCTCCCCAGAAACCGCCCTCTTAAAGGTCACGGATGAATTCCTCCTTGTCAAATTCAGTGACTTCTACTCTAACCCAGTCCTCCACGAACTCTCAATTGCCTTCAAGACTGTCGACTAGATGCTTCTCCTGGAAACGTTATCCATCCTCGGCTTCGCTCAAACCATCCTCTCCTGGTTCTCCTCCCGTCCCTCCGGCCTCCTATCCCTCAGTCTCCTTTGCAGTTTCCTCCTCTGCTTTCCAACCCTTAATTCTGGTTGTCCCTCGAGGTTCACTACTGACTCCCCTTCTATTTTCCATCTACACCCACTTCCTTGGAGAACTCATTCGCTCACGACTTGAACCTCTTTGTGGATGATTCCCAAGTCTATGGGAAGTCCGAGGGGATGCGCCTCGGACCCCATTCCCTCTCACCTTCTTAAAACCATCGCCCCTGCCCTCCTCCCTTCCTTAACTTCTATTTTTAACCACTCAATCTCCAAGGGCTCCTTCCCCTCTGCCTTCAAACACGCCCACGTCTCCCCCATCCTAAAAAAACCCGCTCTCGACCCCACTTCCCCCTCCAGTTATCGTCCTATCTCCCTACTACCCTTCCTTTCCAAAATCTTACAACGAGTCGTCTACAATCGATGCCTAGAATTCCTTAACTCCCATTCTCTCCTAGACCCCCTCCGATCTGGCTTCCGTCCCCTCCACTCTACCGAGACTGCTCTCTCTAAGGTCACCCGTGACCTCCTTCTTGCCAAATCCAATGGCTCCTACTCCATTCTGATCCTCCTTGACCTCTCTGCTGCCTTTGACACTGTCGACCATCCCCTCCTCCTCCATACCTTATCTCACCTTGGCTTCACGGACTCTGTCCTCTCCCGGTTCTCCTCTTACCTCTCTGGCCGATCATTCTCGGTCTCCTACGCTGGAGCCTCCTCCCCCTCCCGTCCTTTAACTGTTGGAGTTCCTCAAGGGTCAGTTCTTGGCCCTCTTCTGTTCTCCATTTACACTCACTCCCTCGGTGAACTCATCCGCTCTCACGGCTTTGACTACCATCTCTACGCAGATGACACGCAGATCTACATCTCCGCCCCTGTCCTCTCCCCCTCCCTTCGGGCTCGCATCCCTCCTGCCTCCGGGACGTCTCCACCTGGATGTCGGCCCGCCACCTAAAACTCAACATGAGCGAGACTGAGCTCCTCATCTTCCCTCCCAAGCCCGGTCCGCTCCCAGACTTCTCCATCACCGTGGATGGCACGACCATCCTTCCCGTCTCTCAGGCCCGCGATCTCGGTGTCATCCTTGACTTGTCCCTCTCGTTCACCCCACACATCCTATCCGTTACCGAGACCTGCCGGTTTCACCTCTACAATATCGCCAAGATCCGCCCTTTCCTCTCCACCCAAACGGCTACCTTACTATTACGGGCTCTTGTTATATCCCGGCTAGACTACTGTGTCAGCCTTCTCTCTGACCTCCCTTCCTCCTCTCTCGCCCCGCTCCGGTCTATTCTTCACTCCGCTGCCCGGCTCATCTTCCTGCAGAAACGATCTGGGCATGTCACTCCCCTTCTTAAACAACTCCAGTGGTTGCCTATCGACCTCCGCTCCAAACAAAAACTCCTCACTCTAGGCTTCGAGGCTCTCCATCACCTTGCCCCTTCCTACCTCTCCTCCCTTTTCTCTTTCTACCGCCCACCCCGCACGCTCCGCTCCTCCACCGCCCACCTCCTCGCTGTCCCTCGGTCTCGCCTATCCCGCCGTCGACCCCTGGGTCACGTCCTCCCGCGGTCCTGGAACGCCCTCCCTCCTCACCTCCGCCAAACTGATTCTCTTTCCCTCTTCAAAACCTTACTTAAAAATCACCTCCTCCAAGAGGCCTTCCCAGACTGAGCTCCTCTTCCCCCTCTACTCCCTCTGCCATCCCCCCTTTACCTCTCCGCAGCTAAAGCCTCATTTTCCCCTTTTCCCTCTGCTCCTCCACCTCTCCCTTCCCATCCCCACAGCACTGTACCCGTCCGCTCAACTGTATATATTTTCGTTACCCTATTTATTTTGTTAATGAATTGTACATCGCCTTGATTCTATTTAGTTGCCATTGTTTTTACGAGATGTTCTTCCCCTTGACGCTGTTTAGTGCCATCGTTCTCGTCTGTCCGTCTCCCCCGATTAGACTGTAAGCCCGTCAAACGGCAGGGACTGTCTCTATCTGTTGCCGATTTGTTCATCCCAAGCGCTTAGTACAGTGCTCTGCACATAGTAAGCGCTCAATAAATACTATTGAATGAATGAATGAAAGTCTACATCTCCAGCCCTGATTTCCCTCTCTGTAGCCTCGCATTTCCTCCTGCCTTCAAGACATCCCTCTTGATGTCCTGCCATCACCTCAAACTTAACACATCCAAAGCAGAACTCCTATATTCTCCCCCAAACTTTGTCCTCCCCTTGATTTTCCCATTATTCTAGACAGAGCCACCATCCTTCCCATCTTGCTAGCCCATAACCTTGGCATTATCCTTGACCCCTCTCCATTCAGCCCACACAGTCAATCTGTCACTAAATCCTGTCAGTTCAACCTCTACAACATCACTAAAATCCTCCCTTTCCTCTCCATCCAAACCGTTACCATGCTAATCCAAGGATTTATCTTAACCTGCTCTGATTACTGTATCAGCCTTCTTGCTAGCCTCCCTGGCTCCTGTCTCTCCCCATTCCAGAGCGTACTTTCATCTGCTACCCAGATGATTTTTCTACAGAAATGTTCAGGCCACGTTCCCCTTCTAAAGAACCTCCAGGGGGTTGCCCATCCACCTCTGCTTCAAACAGAAACTCCTTATCATCGGCTTTAAAGAACTCAGTCACCTTGCCCCCTCCTACCTCACTTGGCTACTCTCCCACTACGCCCAGCCCACACACTTTGCTCCTCAAATGCCAACCTACTCACTGTACCTCGATCTCATCAGTCTCACCATCGACCTCTCTCTCATGTCCTGCCTCTGGCCTGGAACGCCCTCCCTCCTCATATCCTACAGACAGTTACTCTCCCCGACTTCAAAGCCTTATTGAAGGTACCTCTCCTGCAAGAGGCCTTCCCTTATTTCCTCTTTTCCTACTCCCTTTTGAATCACCCTGATTTGCTCCCTTTATTCACCTCAGCCCCACATTTTCCGTGCATATGTACCTGACCATAAATTGTTTTTATCATTTTGTCTCCCCCTCTGGACTGTAAGCTCACTGTGGCCGGGGACTGTGACTCCCGACTCCGTTGTATTGTACTCTTCCAAGTGCTTATTTTAGTGCTCTCCGCATAGTAAGCACTCAATACGACTGGTTGATTATTGCTATTATTATTATTACCTTTGGCAGTAGTAGTAGTGGTTTTCCTCAGCTCTTTCCTGAATAGAAGGTTCTGTCAGTACTCTCCGGTTCTTCTTGGAGTGCCAGGCTTGAGATCAGTTGCTGCTGCGCCAGGAGGACACAGCCAGAGAGGTGTCGAGGGAAACTCCCTTTCCCCTCGCCTCTTCCCCCCACCTGCTTCCTGTCCTGAGCCTCTTAACAAGCAGCAGCGGGAGGACATAGGCCCGGGTGTCAGAAATTTTTCCTAATCCTGGCTCCGCCGCTTGTCTGCTGGGTGACCTCGGATGAGTCACTTCACTTCTCTGGGCCTCCGTCACGTCGTCTGTAGAGTGGAGATTGAGACTGTTGAGCCCCTTGTGGGACAGGGACACTGTTCAACCTGACAGGCTTGTGCAATGCGTCGCACTCAGTACAGTATAGTAAGTGCTCAATAAGCATTGTAATTGTTATTATTATTCATCTGTAAAAAGGGGATTAAGACCGGGAGCTCTATGTGAGACAGGGATTGTGTCCAACCCATTTAACTTGTATCTACCCCACCGCTTAGAACAGTGCCTGGAACGTAGTAAGCCCTTAACGAATACTACGATTGTTATTACTGTTATTATTATACTTTCTCAAGTGTTTAGTACAGTGCTCTGCACGTAATAAATTCAATCGTATTTACGGAGCGCTTACTGTGTGCGGAGCACTGCCACCGATTGACTGTCTACCTCACTGCCCGAAGGCAAGATGTGGCCCCAAGGACTGGTTTATATCCTTCAACAGAGTGAGAGGTCAAAGCAAACGAAAAACCCCCAAAACCACCCACTTGTTTCCGTGGTGGGTGGTAAGAGAATGGAATTCCTAACCACAGGAAGTTGTGCAAGCAGAATGTATAAGCGGGGTCCAGAGGCATCTGGGGAGCTTCTGGGACAGGCGGGCTGGGCTACCAGAAGGAAGAGTGGGGATGGAGGGGGAGAGTTAGGGGTGATGGACGGTTTATCACTAACCCTAAGACCCGGAGAAGCTGCGTAGCCTAGTGAAAAGACCACCCAAGGGGGACTCGGAGGACCTGGACTCTAATCCTGACTCCGCCACTTGTCCGCTTTGTGACCTCGGGAATGTCACTTCACTCCTTTGAGCCTCAGTTTCCTCCTCTGTACAATGGGGATCGAGCCCGCCTCCTTTCACCTTAGACTGTGAGGCCCATGTGGGACAGGGACTGTGACCAAACTCATAAACTTGTAATTGAGCCCCATGTGGGACAGGGACCGCGTCCAAACGGGTTTGCTTATATCTTCCCCCGAGCTTAGTACAGTGTCTGGCACAGAGTAAGATGCCAATTATCATTATTAGTATTTGCTTCACTTATTAACAGTAAGAATAATACAAAGACGAGTGTCCAGGAGCATCCTGGAGTTTAGAGACCCGGTATGGGGGAGCGCCAGTGGGTCTGCCTGATGATGGAAGCAGCGCGGCTCAGTGGAGAGAGCCTGGGCTCCGGAGTCAGAGGTCATGGGTTCGAATCCCGGCTCTGCCACTCGGCAGCTGTGTGACTGTGGGCGAGTCACTTCACTTCTCTGTGCCTCAGTTCCCTCATCTTTAAAATGCGGATTAACTGCGAGCCTCACGTGGGACAACCCGATTACCCTGCGTCTACCCCAGCGCTTAGAACGGTGCTCTGCTCATAGTAAGCGCTTAACGAATGCCAACATCATTACTGTCTCGTCTCACGTAAGCTCCTTATGGGCAGGGAACTTATCTACCACCTCTGTTGTACTGTCCCGGGCACTTAATACAGTGCTCTGCACATAATAAGCACTCAATATATGCCATCGATCGACTGTTAAATACTCCAGAAAATCAAAACGGGCCTGAAGCAGATTTGAATCTCCTTTGGGGTGAACAGAAACTCGGTTGAATTGGAATGGTAAACCGGCTGGCCAGGGAAGAGCATCCCCCAAAAGGCAGAACGTGGAGGGGGCTTTGTAAACTCTAACTTCTAGGAGTGAAAGTTACCTCGCCTGTAAAATGGGGATTAACCGTGAGCCTCACGTGCGACGAGCTGATTCCCCTGTCTCTACCCCAGCGCTTAGAACAGTGCTGTGCACATAGGAAGCGCTCAACAAATACCAACATTATTATTTTGAACGGGGTTGCTGATACATCTAGTGAATCTGAGTTTAGCCCTAGATTGTCTTCTCTTAGAGTAACGGTTTCCATTTAGGGTCGGCATTCCCAAACAGCAGTAGGACGAGCCCAGAGAAGCAGTGCGGCCTAGTGGAAAGAACGTAAGTCTAGGCCTCCGCGGACCTGGGTTCTAATCCCAGCTCGGCCAGTTGCTTTCTGTGTGGCTTTGGGCAAGTGACTGAACTTCTCTGTGCCTCGGTCTCCTCGACTGTAGGATGGGGATTGCAAACCTGTCCCCCTTCCTACTTGCCCTGTGAGCCCCATGTGGTCCTGGGGCTGTGTCCCATCTCATTAGCCCAGCAAATACCACACATAGTAAGCACTTAATAAAAAATTAGTGAGAATAATAATGATGATGATAATGATGATTTTGTGATAATCTGACTAAAGCACAGGGAGATTCGTCAGTGCAGTCCCTGGTGAGCATAAACGGACTTAAACTCCTTACCACGGACTTTACAGCACCCCGTCACCCCTCTTATGTTGGTATTTGTTAAGCGCTTACTATGTGCCGAGCACTGTTCTGAGCACTGGGGTAGATGCAAGGTAATCGGGTTGTTCCACGTGGGGCTCCCAGTCACCCCCCCCATTTCACAGATGAGGTCACTGAGGCCCAGAGGAGTGAAGTGACTTGCCCAAGTTCACCCAGCTGACAAGTGGCAGAGCTGGGATTCGAACCCATGACCTCGGACTCCCAAGCCCGGGCTCTTTCCACTGAGCCACGCTGCTTCTCTAGGGCAGTCAGTCGGGAGGGGCAGGACTCGCCTCCCAGCTGCTCCCGTTCAGCCTGCGCACTTCGCTCTTCTAATGCCAAACTACTTTTGTCTATCTCGCTCCCAGCCTCTCGCCCACATTCTGCCTCTGGCCTGGAACGCCCTCCCTCTTCACATCCAGCAGACGATCACACTCCCGCTCCCCTTCAAAGCCTTTCTGAAGCCACGTCTCCTCCAAGAGCCCTTCCCTGAATAAACCCTCTTTTCCTTTTCTTCAACTTCCTTCCGTGTCACCCCGACTTGCTCCCCTCATTCACCATCCCCACCCCTAGGCCCTCAGCACTTAGCCGTAATTGATTCGTTTGTATTAATGTCTGTTTCCCCGTCTAGACCGTAAACTTACCGAAGGCCGCGCACGTGTCGGTTCTCTTGGTATAATAATAATAGTGAGGATGGTATTTGTTAAGCACCTCCTAAGTGCTGGGAACTGTACTGAGTGCCGGGACGGTTACGAGCAAATCGGGTCGGACGCAGTTCATGTCCCACGGGGGGCTCGTGGTCTCAATTCCCATTTTACAGGTGAGGTAACTGAGGTCCCGAGAAGTGAAGTGACTGGCCCACGGTCACCCAGCAGACAAGTGGCAGAGCCGGGTCTGGAACCCAGGTCCTCTGACTCCCGGGCCCGGGCCCTATCCACTGGGCCGTGCTGCTTCCCCCAAGCTCTTCAGCTCGTTGTGGGCGGGGAAGGCGTCTGTTATCTTGTACTCTCTCAAGTATCCGTTCATTCAGTGGTATTTATTGAGCGCTTACTATGTGCAGAGCACTGGACTGAGCGCTTGGAATGGACAATTCGGCAACAGATGGAGACGGTCCCTGCCCACTGACGGGCTTACGGTCTAAGCGGGGGAGACGGACAGACAAAAACAATAGCAATAAATTGCATCGAGGGGATGGTGCTCTGCCCACAGTTAGGTCTCAAGAAATATGATTGATTGATGGATCATACCTCCCTCTTTGCCTGAAATTGTGCTCACTTTGTTCCCCTTATCAATCAATCAGTGGTTTATACCGAGTGCTTATTGCACGCACCGTACTAAGCACACTCCCTGCGCACAGGAGGCTCTCACCGTAGAGGAGGAGAGCAACAATAATATAAAGAGTTTATAATATGTCATTTAAAGAGATGTACATAAATCCTGTGGGGTCGAGAGTGGCGCGAATACCAAATGCACAAAGGTCACAGGTGACACGGAACCCAGAGGGAGCCGGGTTAAAAAGAACTCGATCGGGGAGGGCCTTTTGGAGGAGACGTGACCTTAAAAATGCTTTGGGGTTCGGAAGAGTAGTAATAATGATAATAACTGTGGCGTTGGTTAAACGCTCACTCTATGCCAGGCGCTGCACTAAGCCCCGGGGTGGATACAGGCAAAACACAGTTCCCGTCCCCCGTGGGGCTCACAGTCTCAATCCCCATTTTACAGATGGGGTCACTGAGGCACAGAGAAGTCACGCGACTTGCCTAAGGTGACACGTAGACAGGTGGCGGGGGCAGGATTAGAACCCATGCCCTTTTGACTCCCCGGCCTGTGCTGTATCTGTGGTCCGGCATAAATGGAGGGGAAGGGAGTTCCAGGCCAGGACCCGGGGAACCGGGGCTTGAGTTGGGAAGGAAAGGAGAGAAGCGGCTTAATGGATAGAGCACTGGCCTTGGGAGTCAGAAGGACCTGGGTTCTAATCCTGGCCCTACCACTTGTCGCTGTGCGGCCGAGGACAGGTCGCTTCGCTTCTCTGGGCCTCAGTGACCTCATCTGTAAAATGGGGCTGAAGACCTTGAGCCCCCTGTGGGACCTGGACCGATGACTGTTTTATCCATCCCGGCGCTTGGCACAGTGCCTGGCACATTCCTTCATTCACTCCATAGTATTTATCGAGCGCGTACGACGTGCAGAGCACTGGACTAAGCGCTTGGAACGGACAGATCGGTAACACACAGAGACGGTCCCTGCCCTCTGACGGGCTCACGGTCTAATCGGGGGAGACGGACGGACGAGAACGATGGCAGTGAATAGAATCGAGGGGAAGAACATCTCAGTAAAACGGTAGCAGATAAATAGAAGTAAGCGCTTAAATGCCGCGAAGAAAATAAAGGGAGGGGACCAGAGTAGCGCAGGAGAAAGGGGAAAGGAGGATCGCACTGTCCCCCTCTAGTTAATTCACTTGGGCCCTGTGGTCAGCGGGGGCGATTAGTTCTACGTGAGCCAAGATAAATCTTAGATCCCAAAGAAGTAAGGAGAAGCCCTTCCCGTTGCGGCTTGAGGCGGCTGAGGCAGTGAGCCGACGTCTGTTGGAGCCACCGTGGCGACCCAGACGGAGAGAGAGTCCCGCCTCCACAGGAGGAGTGGACGGCGACGGCATCTAGTCAGAAATAACCTAGTGCGTCAATCTCGGAGGCTTGGCAAATCGGGTCACGGCGTTCTTGAGCGCCGCCGTCACCTGGGGCTCGCCCGCCCTCGTGCGAGGATCCGGGCTGAACGAGTCACACCCCAGACGGCTGACTGAGCCGCACGGTCTTGCCATCGCCTCCCTTTGGGTCTGAGAGTTTCAGGTGCGCGAGGACGGTGATGGTGTTCGTTAGGCGCTTACTGTGTGCCAGGCACCGCGCTCAGGGCTGGGGTAGATCCGAGCAAGCACTTAGTACAGTGCCTGGCCCGTCGCGAGCCCTTAACAAAAACCGTTCCAATTTAATGTGGGACACAGTTTCTGTCTCACAGCCTCAATCCCTATTTTAAAGTCGAGGCACCTGAGGCCCAGAGAAGTGAAGCCATTTGCCCAAGGTCACGTGGCGGGCGAGCGGCGGAGCCGGGATTAGAACCCACGACCTCCCGACGCCCAGGCTCTCTCCACTACGTCGTGTCTTTCTCAGCACACGTCCTCCTCCGGATTGAATTGGCTACGTGACCTTTCAAGGAGCCTGTTCCTCCCACATCAGAGCGCGGGCCTGGGAGGTAGAAGGACCTGTGTCCTAGTCCCGGCTCGGCCACTTGCCTGCTCTGGGACCTCGGTCAGGTCACTGCACTTCGCTGTGCCTCGGTTACCTCGTCTGTAAAATGGGGATCAAGACTGTGTGGGACGGGGACTGTGTCCAACCTGATAGGCTTGTATATCGTGCTCAGTGCAGTGCCTGGCACATAGTAAGTCCTTACCCGATATCGTAAAAAACGGAAAAAGATCCTGAACTGAGGAACTGCAGCTACTGTGATCTAGTTTGCTTGATCATTCCCTCCTTCCACAGCTCAAGTTGGAAACCTTTCACATTTGTTATTCGGCCGGTTCCGAAGCCAGTGAGAACAAGGGCTCCTTTGTGACAGTTGTGAACTTGCTCTTACAGTGATGTTTTCCAGATCTCCCACACTTCAGCGTCCTTCCTCCCTAAAATCTTTTTAGTCCAGCAATTGGAAATCATCAAAAGATCAGTCGCACTTATTGAGCCCCGGACTAAGCGCTTGGGAGCTTACAGTGCGACAGTGTAATAGTCACATTCCCTGCCCACAAGGAGCTTAAAGTCTGGAGGGGAAGACAGACATTAACATTATTGAATAAATATTGATAAGCTATGATTTAAAGATAGGTACCTCAGTGCTGTGGAGTTGGGGATTAGGCAAACATCAAATGTCCAGAGATGGCGGATCGAAGGGCAAAGGGGGCTTGATCGGAGGCCTCTTGGAGAAGACGTCACGTTATTAATGCTTTGAAGGTGGACAGATTGGTGATCTGGCTTAGATGGAAGGGGCAGTAAGTAAGATGGCGCTGGAGGAGCAGAATGGGCCGGCTGGGCTGCAATAAGAGATCAGGGAGGTGAGGCAGGAGGGGCCGGGCTGACTGAGTGCTTTAAAGCCAAAGCTAAGAGTCCCTGTTTGATGTGGAGGTGGACGGGCAGCCACCGACTGATTTGATAGTGATTGTATTTTGCCAGGTGCAAGGTTTACCTCAGAGAAAAAGCAAAAAAGAAGCAGGGAGACAGAAGGGGAGGCGGGGAGGGAGACGAAGCCCTTCGGGCTGTAAGCTCGTCACGGCCGGGGAACGCGTCTTCCGGATGTTGTATCGAACTCTCTCGAGCACTTGGTACAGTCCTCCGCAGCCTCTCAGAAAAAAAAAACCACCACGGATTGAAATGCCATCGACGGATTGATGAGGGAGAACTCTCCCGCTGGATTGTGAGCCCCTCGAGGGGAAGGATCAGGTTCACTAATCCTGTTGGATTGTACTCTCCCGAGTGCTTAGTAGAGTGCTCTGCACACAGTAAGCACTCGGTCAATATGGCACTGATAGATCGATGAAGGTAAGCTCTTCTGCTTCACACTAAGCTCTCTGAGGGCAAGGATCACGTCGTACTTACTCTACTGCATTCTCCCAAGTTCTTAGTACAGTGCCTCCTACCGCTACCTGGAGAGTACGCGGTGTAGTGGCTAGAACACGGGCCTGGGAGTCAGGAGGTCGTGGGTTCTAATCCTGACTCTGCCACTTGTCTGCTGTGTGACTTGGGCGAGTCACTTCCCTTCTCTGTGCCTCATGTCCCCCCCTAGGTAAAATGTGGTTCAGACCGTGAGCCCCATGTGGGACGGGGACCGCGTCCAACCCGATTTGCTGGTATCCACCCCCAGCGTTTAGTACAGTGCCTGTCACGTAATAAGTGCTTATCAAATACCACAGTTATCATTATCACTACAACGGAAAGTGAGACACGTGTGCGTGTGTGCTCATGCACGGGCAGGCGTGCATACGCTCAGTCAAGGCTCCAGCAAACTGACCCGGTCTCACCTAACGTGGCATCGCTGCCCTAATAATACTATTAATAACGATCGATATTACTTGTTCCATACTTACTGTGTGCCAAACGCTGGGGTAAAAAACAAACCAGACAGGCGCAATCCCTGCCCCGTCAGAGGCTCACCGTCTCCCTGTTTTGCAGTTGAGAAAACTGAGGGACGAAGACGTGAAGCGACTTGTCAGAGAAGCAGCGCGGCTTAGCGTAAAGAGCCCGGGCTTCGGAGTCGGAGGTCATGGGTTCGAATCCCGGCCCTGCCACTTGTCAGCTGTGTGACTGTGGGCGAGTCACTTCACTTCTCGGTGCCTCAGTTACCTCCTCTGTAAAATGGGGATCGACTGCGAGCCTCACGTGGGACAACCCGATTACCCTGGATCTCCCCCAGCGCTTAGGACAGTGCTCTGCGCAGAGTAAGCGCTCAACAAACACCAACATCATTATTATTATTCTTATTGTTATTGTCCAAGATCACACAGCAGCAGGGGGTGGGGCTGGGAGGAGAAATCAGATCCACTGGCTCCCAGACTTGTTCTCTTCCCGTTTAACCACACCGCCTCTACGACCTCACTCCCATGGAGTAGCAGTACTATTTACTGAGAGCCCAATTGGTGCGGTGCTCGGAATTTAGCACTTAAGACCCGCCCCGGTTCTCCTCTCCGCTGAATAACGTGAGTGGCTGGAGATTACTGACAGGTCAGAGGGGCAACAGTAAGCCCCCCCGCGGCCCCCCACCCGGGGAGCAGCTGTCACTTAGGCTGATGGTGGGTCACTGTGGAGGCAGATTGCATCAGATCAGCCAGGGAGAATTGTTTTGGAGCTCCCTGCGTTGATTTCTAACAAAACGGTCCACTGGTTAGGCAACAGGGGCGCGTGGGGAGTCAGACTCAGGGTCCGCGGCGTTTACGTGTTGTTTACGGTACCGTGGGTACGTTTCCTTGATGTCGACCGAGTTTTGTGCCGCTTTGCCGGTTTAGTTTCTCTGATTTTTTTCCTTCCTGTGACCCCTTCCCCGGTCCCTGCCTGCCCTTTCCCTGGTGGCTGATGTCCCTCCTCTACATTGAGTGGACCAACCCCTTCCTTCCCATCCAAACAGCGACCCAGCTGGGATGAACCTTTCTCGTGTCGTCATATCACGACTAGACTGTGGCATCAGCCTTCTCGTCGACTCTGCTCCTTTCGTCTGCTGCAGCTCGGTCAGGCGGTTGTGTTTATCGAGTGCCTTCTGTGTGCACTGTGCTAAGACTTGGGAGGTACGATATAACAATAGAGAGAGACGTTCTCACAGTGGGCTCTCAGAGCAGAGCGGGAGACAGACGTTAACATAAATAAATTACGGATCTGGACATAAGCGCTGTGGGGCTGGAAGGGGGGGATGAATCAAGGGAGCAAGTCAGGGCTACGCAGAAGGGAGTGGAAGAAAGGGAAAAGAGGACTTAGGGAAGGCCTTTTGAAGGAGATGAGCCTTCCACAAGACTTTGAAGGTGGGAAGGGTAATTATCTGTGGGATCTGAAGGGGGACGATGTTCCAGGCCCGTGGCAGGACGTGGGCAAGAGGTCAGCGGCGAGATGGAGAAGATCAGAGTACCGTGAGAAGATTAGCGTTAGAGGAGCAGACTGTGCAGGCCGGATTGTAGAAAAGTAGTGAGGTGAGGTGGGAGGGGGCAACGTGATGGACTGTTTTAAAGCCACTGGTAAGGAGTTGCTCCTTGGTGCGGAGGTGGGTTTGATGCGGAGCTCCAGCTCCTCCTCCTCACTGCCTACTTTCTCCCGACCCCAATCTGGATTGCGCATTCCCCCCCTTCACTGTTTTAGAGGGTGGAAGTGCCCGGGGCTCTTGGGAACACCATTCCCCGTACAAAGAGAATAAGAGCCGGAACGGGAACCGAGAAGCAGCATGGCCTAGTGGGTAAAGCATGGGTCTGGTGGTCGGAAGGGCCTGGGTTCTAATCCCGGCTCCGCTGCTTTTCGGCTGGGTGGCCCGGGGTGAGCTACTTCACTTCTCTGCGCCACAGTCACCTCATCTGTAAAACGGGGACTAAGACGGCGAGCCTCACTTGGGACGGGGACCGTGTCCAACCTGATTAACCCGTGTCAACCCCAGTGCTTAGTACAGTGCCTGGCACCTAGTTAAGTGCTTTACAGATAGGAACAAAAACAACAAGCAGGTGCTCTGGTGGCACTGATTGATTGGGAGGGCGGAGTCTTGCTTGGCCGGGGCTGTGACAGACTTTACGCTGGCATGGGGCAGCGTCGGCGCAGAGCGCAGCTGCAGGGTGGCACTCGTGGGTGGCCCAAATCTTGCGCTGCACCTGCGGAGAGCCTGGCGGGGCTCTGGGCCAAAGGGGCACTTCCCCGAGCGGGCGGAGTCGAGGGACGAGAGAAAAAGAGAGAAGAAGAAAGCAAAGAGCGCATGGCAGGAGCCTAATGCTATTTGAGGAGAGCCGGGTTGTCAGTTGATCGATTGATAGCATTCATTGAGCGCTTACTACGCTCAGCCACCCTCATCGACCTCCTCAACATCAACTCACCTGCCCCGTCCGGTGATCCAGTAACTCAAAAATAATAATAATTGTGGTATTTGTTAAGCGCTTACTAGGTGCCACGCACCGTACTAAGCGCTGGGGTGGATCCAAGATGATCGGGTCAGACACGATCCCCGTCCTTCACGGGGTTCACAGTCTGAGGGGAAGATAGACCGGGAATTTAATTTTAGATGAGGATATGGAGTCACAGAGAAGTCAAGGGACTCGTTCGAGGTCACGCAGCGGGCAAGTAATCAAGCTGGAACTAGAACCTCGGGCTTCTGACTCTCAGGCCTGACCTCTTTCCACCGGGCCACACTAATATTTACTGAGATCTTACCCTGTGCGGAGCTCTGTGGAGAGCCTTGGGAGAGTAACATAGACCCAGTCTCTGCATTTAAGGAATTTGTAGTCTAGGCAGGGGAGTGAGCCAAGTACAGAGTTGTGTACACTCAGTGCCGTGGGGCTCCGGATTCACGCGTACGGTGATGCAGGAGTGGAAGAAATAGAGAAGAGAGGTTAATCAGGGAAGGCTTCCCGGAGGACGTGTGATTTCAATAGGGCTTTTAAAAATAATTATGGTATTGGTTAAGCGCTTACTACGTGCCAGGCGCTGTTCTAAGCCCTGGAATAGTTACGAGACCGTCTGGTTGGACGCAGTCCCTGTCCCGAATAGGGCTATGGGTCTTCATCCCCATTTTGCAGGTGAGGGAACTGAGGCCCGGAGAAGTGATTTGCCCCAGGTAACGCAGTGGACAAGTGGAGGAGCCGGGATTAAAGCCCGTGCCGTTCCGACACTGTGGTCCGCGCTCTATCCACTAGGCTATGCTGCTTCCGAAGGTGGGGTTGGGGCGGGTCTGTCGGGTGGGGAGAGGGTTCCAGTCAGGAGGGAGGGCTTGGGCAGAGGATCGATGGCGGGAGAGACGAGAGTGGGGCTCGGCGAGTAGGTTGGCGTCAGCGGAGTCGAGTGTGCGGCCTAGTTTGAACCCCGAGGCACCAAGCCCATGGCCACTCCTCGGCCCCCTCTTTGTCCCGAGCCCAGTGGTCAGTCAGTTTCCAGAGCAACGGCACTACTTAGTAGTGATAGTATTTATTAAGCGCCTACTGTGAGCAGAGTGCCGTGCTAAGCACTGGCAAAGGATACCCACCTGGGAACTAGAACTCGCCTCTCGAGGGGCTCGCGACGTATGAATTGGAGGGTGGGGAGACCTCCGCCTTCCGGACCCTTGACGTGGGGACCGAGACCTCTTTGTAAGGCTCCAATCAGCCAATCATTTTGAGTGAGCGCTGTCTGTGCGCAGAGCACCGTACCGAGTGCTTGGGAGAGAACAATATAATGGAGTTGGGAGACGCATTCCCTGCCTGCAAGGAGCTCCCCTTCGCACCACCTCACTGCAGGTCGGGGCTATCAGGAGCCGCCAGGAATTAACCTTTGCCGTAGGAACGTGGTCAGATTCTCCTTGGGATTCGTTCATTCAGTGGTATTTATTGAGCGCCCTTACTATGGGCAGAGCACTGGACTAAGCGCTTGGAATGGACAAATCGGCAACAGATAGAGACGGTCCCTGCCCTTGGACGGGCTTTCGGTCTGATCGGGGGAGACGGGCGGACGAGAACAGTGGCGATAAATAGAGTCGAGGGGAAGAACATCTCGTAAAAACAATGGCAAATACCAGGAGACCTATCTCTGCAGGCCTTGGGGGTGACATTACTATTACTATCAGTAATAGTGGTAGCTATTATAATAATGACAGTCATTTTTAAGTGCTTGCTATGTTCCCGCCACTGTACTGAGCATCAGTACGATCACTGTACAATCCGACGAAATAAGCCCCTGGCCCACGTGAGGTTCGTGGTCCAAGGGGGAAGGAGAACAAACCTTTTATCCCCATTTAACAGGTGACAAAACTGAAGCGTAGAGAAGTCAGTGACTTGCCCAAAGTCGCTCAACAGGCAAGTGGCGGAGCTGAGATTAGAACCCATGCCCTCTGATTCCTGAAAATATCAAGGGATAGTTTGGCATACCGGGAGAGGTTTCGGTGAAAAAGCCGGGGCACAAGAAGTCGGAACTCTTAGCCAAAATGAGTTTTGGAGATTATCTATGGATCTGACTTATTGGCCTCCCCACCCTCTTAGCATAGATGATCCACGGTGAATGGAACCGAGCTGGATATGAATATGCTTTGCCTTTTTAAATGCCTGCAGACTCAGAAGTAAAAGAGACCCCCCCCTCACTATATCTGGCCTTTTGCTAAACCATCTGTTGCCTCTTTCTCTCTGCTCTGCTCACCCTCCTCTTCCCCCTCCTCATTCTCTTCCCTCTTCCCCTCCTACCCCCCCACCCCGCCCCAATCCTCTTCTCGTCCTCCTCCTCATTCGGCTTTTCTTTAGGAGGCCAACATTTTCCCGTAGAGGGCTGGCTTTCCTCCTTTGTTGAAGTCAACCCAGCTCTCCCTGATATGTGGGGGATTTCCCCGCCCCCGCCAGCTTTTCTCCCTTTGTGATTTTGGAGGCCCCCCCCCCCCAACTGGCTCCAGCTTTTGTTCACACCCTCTGCCTGCGCCTTGTGGCTAGAGTTCTTGGCCAAGGGGTCAACTACTCCGCAGCGGAGATGGAAAAGAGCCCGGAAGGAAAGACCGTTTTGTGGAAACCCTACCTGAGCCCCAAATCCTTCCCGTTCAACCGAGTCCCACCGGACCTAGATGCTGGATAAATTGTTGGGGTAACTAACTGCCCGGCGCGTGGCGTGAAAACGTGTCTACCAACTCTGTCGTACTCTCCTAAGTGGTTAGTACAGCATTCTGCACACCGCATGCGCTCAATCAATACCACCGATCGAATTTCATCTCGGTTCCCCGAGAGGATGAAAGCATTCGTCGGTCGACTCAATTAAGTAAAAAATGCTCTGTCGAGGGAAGGACAGTTCTGTCCTTGGCACTGAGGCCTGTGGCTCACTCCTCTCCTCTGTGGCCCTGCCTGTCTTTGTGTGTGCTGGACCGACGGCGAACCGACTGCTCTCTCATCGGGAGCCGATTGGAATGTTCGAACTCCTTTTCGCGGGCCTCTGCAGAGCTGGGCGGGACAGCCCAACGGCCAGATGGAGAGCGGGGCGCGGGTGGCTCGTGATGCTTTCGTCCTGGAAGCCTAGCGACCCATTCCGGATAGCCAGACGGAGGGCTCGGGGAAAAGAAAACACCCCGAGTAAATTAAAAGAAGAAAGCAAAACGTCCGTCGGTGGCTTCCGAGCCCCGGTGGGATCAAGTCAAAACCCTGCTCCCCGGGATTTGGAGGATAACATCTGAAACCGGTGTCTGTCTTGTCTGTCGATCACCTACCCCCGGAAGTGAATGGCCCAGAAACTTCTGAACAGGTCTTGAACGTGATATCACTTGGAGGAGTGCGTACCTTTCGAAGCAAACACGGAGGGCTCGCATCCGGCTTTGGGGTCTGGAAAAATTAAAATTACGTGTCCCCAAAATGTACCAGGTTATCAAGGCGGTTAATATACCCTGCAGTGGACCTTCAGGCAGCCTCCCCCGCGTTTAAAAGCAGACAGGCAAGCAGGGGCCTCGCAACCGCTCCAGGCTGCCGAATAGTCTTGCGGATTCGAAAGCGTCCTTCCTAGAACCCCAGTTGTAGTCAGAAATGAACCGCGGAGCAGAGCTAAAGTCGTTAGGAGAGTTCAAGCCAAACTGGAATTCAACCAGACAAGTAGATCCTTGGTGCGGTTTCTATACCTCTTTTCAAGAAAACCCGCCGGGACGGGTATTCAGAAAAAGAGTGAACCGGCTGCCATTTTAATGAGGTTTTGTTACCAATTGTGCGAAGCTGCGCTTTATAATTGCAGGATTTAGCCAAGGGGAGCCAAGGGGATGGACTTATCCTTATTCTTTTTAACCACTGGAATGCTGGACAACGGAGTTCATCCTAGGCTGAAGGCAAATACACCTACCCACTTACTAAAAGCCCTGTGAACGGTCAAAATTATTTAGGAAGCTCTTATATTAATCATCGCAACCATATTTTGACCCCAAAGTCGGTGAGGAGGAAGTCGAGGGACAAGAGAGGCAGAAATTAAACACATTTTTGAAAGACCATACGGTAGACAGATACGCGAGCATGTTTTATAATCACCTTGACAATGCAGGCGAGAGAGAGCAAAATAAAAATGACTCATGACTAAGATTATTTTAAGGAGGGCCAACTACTCTTTGGCCTTGTCAGCCGATTGTGAACTTGATCCACACTTGATAATTTTGCGCTTCAAAACCTTTATGCACTTTTTTTCTGAAGTGCTCAGAAAAGGTTGGTTGACAGTCTAGGGAAAAATCACATTTTATTCTTTAAGGTTGACTCATTTTGCGTTTTTAGCTCTTTCGGGTTTTGAAGTGGTATTGTTTTTGCTTTTCGATTTGTAATCGTGGCTGTTGAGCGGCGACACAAAAGGCAAATGAATTTATACATCGTCAGTCTTCGGTCGTATTTACCGAGCGCTTACTGGGCACCGGGCACTGTTTGAAGCGCTTGGGAGAGTACAAAATGACAGTCACCTGACACATTCCCTACATCCTGTAACTGATCAGGTCGAGTTATTTGACACTACTGGACAAGTCAAAATGAATACCATATGAAGGAAGAAAAGAAACAAAACAAACTTTTTTTTGACTTCAGGGTATTGTCAATTTATAGGAAATTTTGGCGCTTGACCTGGGAGTGTAATCAGATCATTTAGCTGTAGAAGATAAGGCTGATTTTAAGATCTTTAAGGTCATTTAACACGATAAGCTGATTAGAAGCAGTTCTCATTTACTCAAAAAAGCCTTTTGACTATAATATACCTTTTTTTTCCTTTCCAAAATGCACCTGAAGCAAGGTGAGCGTGCCAACTTAAAGCGGAACATAATGACATCCTTGAGTTGACTCTAAACTCTGTTGATCAAAGGGTCACATCTTTCACTTCTGTTGTCTACATTTCGTAATCGAAATACTTCTACTTGCTATTATTACTATTCCAGTGACTTGATTCTCTCACTTTATGCAGAGCATATAAATTCGGGAAACTTGGAACAAAGCCATCGGTCTGGAGCTTTGCAAATGTTTACCAGACCCTTATTCCAAGGCAGAGGGGTTTTGTTTTTTTTTTTTTTTTTGTGGCGTACGTTAAATGCTTACTCTGCGCCAGACGCCGTTCTAAGCCCTGGGGTAGATACGAGTTAATCCGATGGGTCCGTGTCCCAGGCGGGGCTCACGGTCTTAATCTCCATTTACCGATGAGGTGCTAGACACAGAGAAACGAAGTAATAACAATACTAACCGTGGTACTGGTTCATCGCTTCCTGTGTGCCAGGCACCGTTCTGAGCGCTGGGGTAGAGACAAGCTAGTCGGGTTGGGATCAGTCGCCACCCCTCATCGCGTTCACAGTCGGAATCCCCATTTTACAGATGAGGGAACTGAGGCCCGGAGAAGCGACCCGCCCGAGGTCACACAGCAGACAAGCGGAGGAGCTGGGATTAGAACTCAGGTCCTTTTGACTCCCAGGCCCGTGTTCCATCCACTGGGCCACGCTGCATTGGTGGAAGAAAACCTATCAGGCTCGATGCAGCCTCCGTTTGATGAAAGACGCGGTATACTCGTTGAAAGTGTGGTTTTCTTCATCTGGAGTGTCGTGGAAGGCATCAAGGTTCTTTTAAAATCAAATTATTTGGTTGGTCGAAGTGCTACAGGCTGCTAGACGGCAAGTCCCTCGCGGGGCTGGGAACGTATCTACCAACTCTGCTGTACTGCTCAGGTGCTTCGTAGGGTGCTGGGCCAACAGTGAGCGCTCCATAAATGCCACTGATTGAATGGACCAGGGTGCCAACTTCGAATCCGGCTCCCCCGAGCCTCCGACCTGACCCCAGAGCCAGCGCGGGCCACAGCAAACCCCGATGCACGTCCGGAGAGGATGATCCTGCCAACGGCTCTCAGCCTCCCCTGCCGAGCCTCTCTCCTTCTCCGCCTCGACCTCTCCATCCGCACGGTGGGGTTGTGCCAAGAAGTGACGACCTCTTCCTTCCCGCGGCGGAGACACTCGAGAAGCCGGTTGCGTTGGACGGACTGGTGGCGGATGACTCTTCCCCGGCCCGGCGCCCACCAGCCCCTGGGGGTTGGCTCGAGCGGAGCCTAGTGGATAGAGCACGGGCCTGGGAGGTCAGAGGACCTGGGTTCTAATCCCACCCCTGCCATTTGTCTGTTGTATGACCTTGGGCAAGTCACAACTTCTCTGGGTCTCAATTCCCTCCTCTGCAAAATGAAGATTTCATACCCGTCCTCCCTCCTTCTTAGACTGGGAGTCCCATCTGGGGCCTGATTAGCTTGTATAATAATCATAATAATGATGTCGGGATCTGTTAAGCGCCTACTATGTGCAGAGCACCGTTCTAAGCGCTGGGGCAGACCCAGGGGAATCGGGTCGCCCCACGTGAGGCTCGCGGTCTTCGTCCCCATTTTCCAGAGGAGGTCACCGAGGCCCAGAGAAGTGAAGTGACTCGCCCACGGTCACCCAGCTGACGAGGGGGCAGAGCCGGGAGTCGAACCCCTGACCTCTGACTCCAAAGCCCGTGCTCTTTCATCCCAGCTCTGCCACTTGTCAGCTGTGTGACTGTGGGCAAGTCACTTAACTTCTCTGTGCCTCAGTTCCCTCATCTGGAAAATGGGGATTAAGACTGTGAGCCCCACGTGGGACATCCTGATTCCCCTGTGTCTCCCCCAGCGCTTAGAACGGTGCTCGGCACACAGTAAGCGCTTAACAAATACCAACATTATTATCATTATTATCTTTCCGCTGAGCCGCGCTGCTTCTCTACCCCAAGGCTCGGCACCTAGTAAGCGCTTAACGGAGGCCACAATTACTATTATTATTATTTTTAAGCATGCTCAAATCATCGATTATATCTTATTTATTGAGCTCTTTCTACGTGCAGGGCACCGGGCTGAGCGCGCGGGAGAGTACGACACGGCAATGTAAACCACATAAACAATAAAAAGCAATGGAGAAATGGTCCCTGGCAATAATAATAATGTTGGTATCGGTTAAGCGCCTACTCTGTGCAGAGCACCGTTCTAAGCGCTGGGGGAGACCCAGGGGGAATCGGGTCGCCCCCCCGTGGGGCTCCCGGTCTTCATCCCCATTTTCCAGATGAGGTCACCGAGGCCCAGAGAAGTGAAGTGACTCGCCCACGGTCACCCGGCTGACGAGGGGGCAGAGCCGGGAGTCGAACCCCTGACCTCTGACTCCCAAGCCCGGGCTCTTTCCGCTGAGCCGCGCCGCTTCTCTATAGACTCCGTCCTGCATTCCCGACTCTTTGCGAAAGCGTCTGAGAGACAAGACCAGCCCTGTGGGTTTCTTCTCGGGTCACTCTGTTCATTCATGTTTATTGGGGCGCTTACTCCGGGCCGGGGACCGTACCCGGCGCTTGGGAGAGTACCGAATGACGGGAAACGGATACGGTCCCTGCCCACAGTGCGCTTACGGTCTCATTTTTTACCACGCCGTCGCCCCCTTGCCCACGTCTGACCCCCGGCTTGGAACTCCCTCCCCCTCCATACACGCCGTCCGCCCCCCCCGCCCCCACCTTCGCAGCCTTAACAATCATCATGACGATAATGGTGGTATTTGTTAAGCGCTCACTATGAGCCCAGCACTGTTCTAAGCGCTGGGGGAGACAGAAGGCCATCAGGTCGTCCCTCGTGGGGCCTCGCGGTCTCAATCCCCATTTTACAGACGAGGCAACCGAGGCACAGAGAGGCGAAGTGACTTGCCCCAAGTCACCCAGCTGGTAAGTGGCGGGGCCGGGATTAGAACCCACAGCCCGGAGGCCTTCCCCGATCAACCCATCAGTGACGTCTACCGAACGGTTACTACGTGAAGCGCCGGCTTGGGAGAGGAACCGCGGCAGCGTCGGCCACGTTTCCAGCCCACGACGAATTTCCGGGCTAGAAGATGAAGTCCTCTTTTTCCCAGGCCCCCTCTCCCTTCCGTGGCCCTGGATCTGTGACCTTTGGCCGTGAAATATCTGCCTCGCCCTCCACCCCACGGCACTTATTTAGATATCTTTCAGTTATGCCATGAATTATCGACGGATAACGAAGCAGCGTGGCTCAGCGGAAAGAGCCCGGGCTTGGGAGGCAGAGGTCCTGGGTTCGAATCCCGGCTCGGCCGCTCGTCAGCTGGGTGACCGTGGGCGAGTCACTTCACTTCTCTGGGCCTCAGTGACCTCATCTGCAAAATGGGGGTGAAGACCGTGAGCCCCACGGGGGGGCGACCCCATTCCCCTGGGTCTGCCCCAGCGCTTAGAACGCCGCTCGGCACATAGTAAGCGCTTAACAGATACCGACATTATTATTATTATTATTATTATTATTAGACTGTAAGCTGAGGGTGGGCAGGGAACATGCCTGTTGAACTGTGCTCTCACAAACCCTTACGACAGCGTCCTGGAATGGGTCTGTTTCCTGTTGTGGCGTAATCAATAAAAGTAATCGTGGGGTTGGTTGAGCGCTTTAATAATAGTAATACTGTTGGTATTTGTTAGGCGCTTACTATGTGCAGAGCACTCTTCTAAGCGCTGGGGCAGATACAGGGGAATCAGGTCGACCCACGTGAGGCTCGCCGTCTGAATGCCCGTTTTCCAGATGAGGTCACTGAGGCCCAGAGAAGCGAAGTGACTCGCCCACACTCGGCCGACGAGTGGCCGAGCCGGGAGTCGAACCCACGACCTCCGACTCCGCGGCCGGGGCTCTTTCCACTGAGCCTTTCTACATGCCAGGCGCCGCACTAAGCCACCCTCCCGCGTCTCGCAAGCCCACAACCTCGGTGTCATCCTTGCCTCGGCTCTCTCGTCCACCCCACCTACCTGATCCGTCACCAGAGCCGTGCCGGTCTCCCCTTGGCCACGCCGCCACGGTCCGCCCTCTCCTCTGATTCCCGACCGCTACCGTGTCGGTACAATCGCTCGTCCTAATCCCACCGGGTCACTGCGTCACCCTCCCATCCTCCCGTCTCTCCCCACTTCAGTCTCTTCTTCACCCCGCTGCCCGGCTCGTCTTCCTGCAGAAAGGCCCTGGGCCTGTCACTCCCCTCCTCGAAACCCTCCGGCGGTTGCCTTTCGACCTCCGCACGGAACAGAAACTTCTCACTCTGGGCGTCGAGGCGCTCCGTCACCTCGCCCCGTCCTACCTCTCCTCCCTTCTCTCTTTCCACCGCCCACCCCGCACGCTCCGCTCCTCCGCCGCCCGCCTCCTCGCCGTCGCCCGTTCCCGCCCGTCCCGCCGTCGACCCCTGGCCCACGTCCTACCTCCGGCCTGGAAGGGCCTCCCTCCTCACCTCGGCCACCCGATAACACTTCCCCCCTTCAAAGTCCTGCCGAAGGCTCACCTCCTCCGAGAGGCTTTCCCAGCATCAGGAACCCCCGAACTCCATGACTCTCCGGAGCTTTCGGTAGAGTGCTCTGCACACGGTAATCGCTCAAGCAGCATGGCGTGGCGGGTAGAGCGGGGGCCGGGGTTGAATTTCCTGATTCTGTTTCTTGATTCTTGAATAGAATTTCTAGATTCTATTCATTTGCTGTTGTTTTAATGGGATGTTCATCCCCTTGATTCCATTTATCGCCATTGTTTCATTGAGATGTTCATCCCCTCGATTCCGTTTATCGCTACTGTTTCATTGATATGTTCATCCCCTCGATTCCGTTTATCGCTACCGTTTTAATGAGATGTTCATCCCCTCGATTCCATTTATCGCCCTTGTTTTATTGAGATGTTCATCCCCTCGATTCTATTTATCGCCATTGTTTTATTGAGATGTTCATCCCCTCGATTCCATTTATCGCTACCGTTTTATTGAGATGTTCATCCCCTCGATTCCATTTATCGCTATTGTTTTAATGACATGTTCGTCCCCCGATTCCATTTATCGCTACCGTTTTATTGAGATGTTCATCCCCTCGCTTCTATTTATCGCCATTGTTTTATTGAGATGCTCATCCCCTCGATTCCATTTATCACCGTTGTTTTAATGAGATGTTCGTCTCCTTGATTCCATTTATCGCTACCGTTTTATGGAGATGTTCATCCCCCTTGCTTCCATTTATCGCCCTTGTTTTATTGAGATGTTCATCCCCTCGATTCCATTTATCGCTATTCTTTTAATGACATGTTCGTCCCCCGATTCCATTTATCGCTACCGTTTTATTGAGATGTTCATCCCCCTTGCTTCCATTTATCGCCCTTGTTTTATTGAGCTGTTCATCCCCTCGATTCCATTTATCGCTACCGTTTTATTGAGATGTTCATCCCCTGGCTTCTATTTATCGCCACTGTTTTACTGAGATGTTCATCCCCTCGATTCCATTTATCGCCGTTGTTTTAATGAGATGTTCATCCCCTTGATTCTATTAATCGCTATTGTTTTAATGAGATGTTCATCCCCTCGATTCCATTTATCGCCATTGTTTTATTGAGATGTTCGGCCCCTCGATTCCATTTATCGCCATTGTTTTAATGAGATGTTCATCCCCTTGATTCTATTTATTGCTCTTGTTCTCGCCCGTCCGTCTCCCCCGATTAGACCCATTTGTCCATTCCAAGCGCTTAGTCCAGTGCTCTGCACATAGTAAGCGCTCAATGAATACTATTGAATGAATGAATGAACGGGTTCTACTCCCAGGTCCGCCACTTCTCTGCTGTGTGACCTTGGGCAAGTCCCTTCACTCCATTTTCCTCAGTTTACCCTCCCCTCTGGGTTGCCCCAGCTCGCTCCCTTTGCTCTACCCCTTCCCCCTCCCCCCCCCCCACAGCGCTTGTGTATATCATCATCTATATCGTTATTATTATCTATTTATTTTTATTAATGCCCGTTTACTCGTTTCGATGTCGGTCCTCCCTCCTTCTAGACCGCAGGCCCGCTGTGGGCGAGGATTGGCTTTATCGCTGAATTATACTGCCCAAGAGCTCAGTACCGTGCTCTGCGCACAGTAAGCGCTCCGCAAATTAGATTAAACGAACGAATGAGCGGATGAATTCAAGCAGATCGTGTCGGACACGGTCCCCGTCCCGCCTGGGGCTCAGAGTCTCAGTCTCCATTTTACAGATGCGGTCACTGAGGCCCAGAAAAGCGAAGTGACTCCATAATAACTCTGCTCTTTAAGTGCTAACGACGTGCGCTCAACTATGCTCTAAGCGCTGGGGCAGATACTGGGTCATCGGGTTGGACAAATCCCGGTCCCAGAGGAGTGACATGACTCGCCCGAGGACGTCCAGCAGGCAAGTGGCAGAGCCGCATTGGAACCCAAGGACTTCCTGACTCTCCCGAGCTCAGTGCTCAGCACACAGTGATTGCTCAAGCAGCACGGCGTAGTGGGTGGAGCAGGGGCCCGGGTGGCGGGTCCTGGGTTCTACTCCCGCGTCTGCCACTTGCCGGCCGGATGACCTTGGGCCAGTCACTTCCCTTCCCGTGGCTCAGTGGAAAGAGCCCGGGCTTTGGAGTCAGAGGTCACGGGCTCGAATCCCGGCCCCTCGTCAGCTGGGTGACTGTGGGCGAGTCACTCGGCTTCTCCGGGCCTCAGTGACCTCATCTGTCAAAGGGGGATGAAGACCGGGAGCCCCACGGGGGACGACCTGATTCCCCTGCCTCTCCCCCAGCGCTTAGAACGGTGCTCTGCGCAGAGTAAGCGCTTAACAAATACCAACCTGATTATTATTATCCTTATTCTCTGTGCCTCAGTTCCCTCATCTGTAAGATAGCAGGATTGTATTTATTTATATTGATTATATTACTCGTACTGATGACCTCCTTCCCTCACCCCCGTCCCCCGCCCCCGAGACTGTGAGCTCGCTGTGGGCAGAGATTGTCTCTCTTTATCGTTGTACTTTCCCAAGCACGTAATAATAATAATAATAATAATGAAGTTGGTATCTGTTAAGCGCTTACTAGGTGCAGAGCACTGTGCTAAGCGCCGGGGGAGAGACAGGGTCATCAGGTCGTCCCACGTGAGGCTCGCAGTTAATCCCCATTTTACAGATGAGGGAACTGAGGCCCAGAGAAGTGAAGCGACTCGCCCACTGTCACCCAGCTGACGAGGGGCAGGGCGGGGATTCGAACCCGTGACCTCTGACTCCCAAGCCCGGGCTCTTGCCCCCGAGCCATCCTGCTTCCACAGCAAGCACTCAACCAATGCGACTGAATGGATTGACGATCGAGACCGTGACCCAACCACCGGACGGGGACCGGATCCAACCCTCTTGACCGGTACCCACCCCAGCCTGGCACCTAAGAGATACCACAGTTAATAGAATTATTATTAATAGATAAGGATCGACTGACTGTAAACCCACCAGACTCTAAGCCGGCGCTTAAGAAATACCGCAATTGATATTATAATTGTTAATCAATATGACTGACCCACTGTAAGCCCACTAGACTGTAAGCCGGCGCTTAAGAAATGCCACGGTGAAGATTATTATTATTGATAAATACGATCGACTGACTGTAAAGCCACTAGGCTGTAAGTCGGTGCTTCGGAAATACCGCAATTATTGTTATTAATAAATACGATCGACTGACTGGAAAGCCACTAGACTGTAAGCCGGTGCTTAAGAAATACCGCAATTAATATCATTATTGTTAATAAATACGATCGACTGACTGACTGTAAACCAACTAGACTGTAAGCCGGTGCTTAAGAAATGCCATGGTGAATATTATTATTATTAATAAATACGATTGACCGTAAACCCACTAGACCGTAAGCCGGTGTTTAAGAAATGCCGCACGTGATATCATTATTATTAATAAATACGATCGACTGACCGTAAACCCACTGGACCGTAAGCCGGTGCTTAAGAAATGCTACAGTTAATATCATCATTATCAATAAATACGATTGACTGTAAACCCACTAGACCGTAGCCCGGCGCTTAAGAAATACTACAATGAATATCATCATTGATATATACGACTGACCGACTGTAAACCCACTAGACCGTAAGCCGGCGCTTAAGAAATGCCACAGTGAATATTATCATTAGTGATAATGAATATGACTGACGGTAAACCCACTAAGACCGTAAGCCGGTGCTTAAGAAATACCACAATTAATATTATTATCGATAAATATGATTGGCTGTAAACCCACTAGACTTTACCCCCCTTATCATTATCATTATCATTATTACCCCAGCGCACAGAACAGCGCTTGGCACCTAGTGAACTTTTAACCAACACCATCATCATCATCATGATCACTCCAGCCCTTGAACAGTGCTTGGCATATAGTAAACACTTAAACACCATTATTATTATTATTATTATCATTACTCCAGCGCTTAGGACAGTGTACGGCGCATAGTAAACGTTTAACAGACACCATTATTATTATTATTATTATTATCGTTACCTCAGCGCTTAGAACAGCACTTGGCACCCAGTGAACTTTGAACCGACACCATCATCATCATCATTATCACTCCCGCCCCTGAACAGTGCTTGGCATATAGTAAACACTTAAACACCGTTATTATTATTACTATTATCACCCCAGCGCTTAGGACAGTGTACGGCGCATAGTAGACGTTTAACAAACACCATCATTATTATTATTATTATTATTGTTACCTCAGCGCTTAGAACAGCGCTTGGCACCCAATAAACTTTTAACCAACACCATCATTATTATTATTATCATTATCACTCCAGCCCTTGAACAGTGCTCGGCATATAGTAAACACTTAAACACCGTTATTATTATTATCATTGTTATTATTATTATTACCCCAGCGCTTAGGACAGTGCATGGCGCATAGTAAACCTGTAACGAACACCATCATCATTATTATTATTGTTACCTCAGCGCTTAGAACAGCGCTTGGCACCCAGTAAACTTTTAACAAACACCATCGTTATTATCATTATTATTATTATTATTATTATTATTACCCTAGTGCTTAGAACAGTGCTTGGCATATAGTAAACCCTTAACAAACACCGTTATTATTAGCATTATCACCCCAGCGCTTACAACAGCGCTTGGCACATAGTAAACGTTTAACAAACACCATCATTATCACCCCAGCGCTTAGAGCAGTGCTTGGCACCCTGTCTACCTTCAACAAACATCATCATCATCATTAATTATTATTATTACTCCAGCCCTTGCGCGCTTGGCGTATAGTAAACACTTGAACACCGTTATTATTATTATTATTATCACCCCAGCGCTTAGAGCAGTGCTTGGCACCTTGTCAACCTTCAACAAACATCATCATCATCATTAATTATTATTATTACTCCAGCCCTTGAGCGCTTGGCGTATAGTAAACACTTGAACACCGTTATTATTATTATTATTATCACCCCAGCGCTTAGAACAGTGCTTGGCACCTCGTAAGCCTTTAACCAACACTACCATCATCATCATTTTTATTACTCCAGACCTTGAACAGCGCTTGGCGCAGAGTAAACGCTTAACAAACACCGTTATCATTACTATTATTACCCCAGCGCTTAGGCCAGTGCTTGGCACATGGTAAACTTTGAGCAAACACCATCATTATCAGCGTTACCCCAGCGCTTAGAACGGTGCTTGGCACATAGTAAACGCTTAACAAACACCATCGTTATTATTATTATCACCCCAGCGCTTAGGACGGTGCTTGGCACATAGTCAACATTTAAGAAAAAACATCATCATTATTATTATTATTATTAGTCCAGCACTTGACTGGTGCTTGTCATAGAGTAAAAGCTTAACCAACACCGTTATTATTATTATTATTATTATTATTATTACCCTAGTGCTTTGAACAGTGCTTGGAACGTAGTAAACACTTCACACCGTTAATTATTATTACCTCAGCGCTTAGAACAGCGCTTGGCACACCGTAAACATTTAACAAACACCATCATCATTATTATTACCTCAGCGCTTAGAACAGTGCTTGGCACATAGCAAATATTCAACAAAAACCATCATTATTATCATTATTATTAGTCCGGCACTTGACTAGTGCTTGTCGTAGAGTAAAAGCTTAACCAACACCGTTATTATTATTATTATCATTATTACCCTAGTGCTTAGAACAGTGCTTGGCACGTAGTAAACGCTTAAACACCGTTATTATTATTACCTCAGCGCTTAGAACAGCGCTTGGCACACCGTAAACATTTAACAAACACCATCATTATTATTATTACCTCAGCGCTTAGAACAGTGCTTGGCACATAGTAAACATTTAAGGAAAAACATCATTATCATAAGCACTTGGACAGTGCTTTTGTCATATAGTAAATGCTCAACAAACACCATTATTATTCTTATTACCCTAGTGCTTAGAACAGTGCTTGGCATATAGTAAACACTTAAACACCGTTATCATTATTATTATTATTATTATTATTACCCCAGCGCTTAGAACAGTGCTTGGCGCTTTGTAAACGCTTAACCAACACCATCGTTATTATTATTATCACCTCAGCGCTTAGAACAGTACTTGGTACATAGTAAACATTCAACAGAAAGCATTATTATCATTATTATTATTAGTCCAGCACTTGAACAGTGCTTGTCATATAGTAAATGCTTAACAGACACCGTTATTATCATTATTATTATTATTATTATTACCCCAGCGCTTAGAAGAGTGCTTGGCACATAGTAGACGCTTAACGAACACCATCGTTATTATTATTATCACCTCAGCGTTTAGAACAGTGCTTGGCACATAGTAGACATTCAACAAAAAACATCCTTATTATCATTATTATTATTAGTCCAGCACTTGAACGGTGCTTGTCATATAGTAAATGCTTAACAGACGCCGTTATTATCCTCATTATTATTATCATCATTATCATTATTACCCCAGCGCTTAGAACAGTGATTGGCACATAGTAAACATTCAACAAAAAACATCCTTATTATTATCATTATTATTATTAGTCCAGCACTTGAACGGTGCTTGTCATATAGTAAATGCTTAACAGACACCGTTATTATCATCATTATTATTATTATCATTATCACCCCAGCGCTTAGAACAGTGCTTGGCACATAGTAGACATTCAACAAAAAACATCCTTATTATCATTATTATTATTAGTCCAGCACTTGAACGGTGCTTGTCATATAGTAAATGCTTAACAGACGCCGTTATTATCATCATTATTATTATCATCATTATTATTATGTCCCCAGCGCTTAGAACAGTGCTTGGCACGTAGTAGACGCTCAACAAACGCCATCATCATAACTATCGTCGTCGTTGGATTTTCCAAGCGCTTAGTCCAGGGCTTTACTCATTCGTTCAATCGTGGGAGTCAGAGGTCGCGGGTTCGAATCCCGGCTCCGCCACCTGTCAGCTGGGTGACCGTGGGCGAGTCGCTTCACTTCTCTGGGCCTCAGTTCCCTCATCTGGAAAATGGGGATTAACTGGGAGCCTCACGTGGGACCGCCCCGTGACCCTGTGTCTCCCCCAGCGCTTAGCACAGCGTTCGGCACGTAGTAAGCGCCTAACAGATACCGACATTCTCATTAGTAGTAGTAGTAGTATTGATTGAACGCTCGAGAAGCAGCGTGGCTCAGGGGAAAGAGGCCCGGCTTGGGGGTCGGAGGTCACGGGTTCGAATCCCGCCTCTGCCCCTCGTCAGCCGGGTGACCGTGGGCCAGTCACTTCACTTCTCTGGGCCTCAGTTCCCTCATCTGGAAAAGGGGGCTTTAAAAGGGTGTGAGCCCCACGTGGGACCACCCGATGACCCTCTCGCTCCCCCAGCGCTTAGAACAGTGCTCTGCCCAGACTAAGCGCTTAACCAATACCTACATTTATTATTATTATTATTATTATTATTCCCCTGTATCTCCCGCAGCGCTTAGAACAGTGCTCTGCCCAGACTAAGCGCTTAACCAATACCTACATTTATTATTATTATTATTATTATTATTATTATTATTCCCCTGTATCTCCCGCAGCGCTTAGAACAGTGCTCTGCCCAGAGTAAGCGCTTAACCAATACCTACATTTATTATTATTATTATTATTATTATTCCCCTGGATCCCCCGCAGCGCTTAAAACAGTGCTCTGCCCGGAGTAAGCGCTTAACAAACGCCAATATTACGACGATGATGATGATGATGATGATTTTATTTATTGAGCGCTTACTCCGGGCAGAGCACTGGACTGAGCGCTTGGAATGGACAAATCGGGAACAGAGAGAGACGGTGCCTGCCCTCGGACGGGCTCACGGTCTAAGAATAATAACGTTGGGATCGGTTTAAGCGCTCACTAGGTGCCGAGCACTGTTCTAAGCGCTGGGGGAGAGACAGGGTAGTCAGGTTGTCCTCATCCCCATTTTCCAGATGAGGCCACCGAGGCCCAGAGAAGTGAAGCGTCTCGCCCACAGTCACCCAGCTGACGAGGGGGCAGAGCCGGGATTCGAACCCACGACCTCGGGCTCCCAAGCCCGGGCTCTTTCCGCTGAGCCCCGCTGCTTCTACTTATAATAATAATAGTGATAATGATAATAATAATCATCATGTTGGTATTGGGGAAGCGCCGACTAGGTGCAGAGCGCTGTGCTAAGCGCTGGGGCGAGAGACAAGGCCATCAGGCCTTGCCACTGAGCCGCGCTGCTTCTCTCTCTCTCTCTATAATAATAATAATGATAATAATAATAATAATGATAATAATGATGATAATCATGTTGGTATTGGTGAAGCGCTGACTACGTGCAGAGCGCTGTGCTAAGCGCTGGGGCGAGAGACAAGGCGATCAGGCCTTGCCACTGAGCCGCGCTGCTTTGCACACCGTAAGCGCTCAAAAAGTAGGACTGAAGGAAGGAAGCGCTCAATGGAGAGGACTGAGAGCACCAGTGGGGGAATGAATGAAGGGATGAATGAAGGATTGAATGAATGAAGGATTGAATGAATGAATGAAGGATTGAATGAAGAAAGGAAGGAAGGAAGGAAGGAAGGAAGGAAGGAAGGAAGGAAGGAAGGAAGGAAGGAAAGAAGGAAGGAAGGAATGAATGAAGGACGGGGGCGCGGCAGTTACTGGCGCGGGGGGCACGTGACGGTGAGGCCCCGCCCCTTTCCCGCGTGGCCCCGCCCCTCTCGAGCTGCCTCCGCTCCCATTGGTCGCGGCCCCGAGCCCTTTTCGTAGCCCCTCCCCCTTTCTAAAGTAGCCCCCGCCCCTCTCAGCCTCCCTCCGCTCCCATTGGTCGAGACCCCGTCCCTCTCCCCCGTAGCCCCGCCCCCTCGCCCTCCTTCCTTTCCCATTGGCGGCAGCCCCCGTCCCTCTGCCCCGTAGCCCCGCCCCGTCGGCCTCCCCGCATTCCCATTGGCTGCGGCGCCCGTCCCTCTGCCCCTTTTCCACGTAGCCCCGCCCCCTCACCCTCCCTCCGCTCCCAATTGGTCGAGACCCCCGTCCCTCTCCCTCTTTAGCCCCGCCCCCTTGCCCTCCCCGCGCTCCCATTGGTAGCGGCCCCCGTCCCTCTCCCCAGTAGCCACGCCCCCTTGGCCTCCCCGCGCTCCTCTTGGCGGCGGCCCCCGTCCCTTTCTCACATAGCCCCGCTCCCTCGCCCTCCCCGCGCTCCCATTGGTCGAGACCCCCGACCCCCTCCCCCGTAGCCCCGCCCCCTCACCCTCCCTCCTTTCTCATTGGTGGCGAGCCCCGTCCCTCTCCCCCTTTAGCCCCGCCCCTCGCCCTCCCTCCTTTCCCCTTGGCGGCGATCCCCGTCCCTCTCCCCCGTAGCCCCGCCCCCTCGCCCTCCCTCCTTTCCCCTTGGCGGCGAGCCCCGTCCCTCTCCCCCTTTAGCCCCGCCCCTCGCCCTCCCTCCTTTCCCCTTGGCGGCGAGCCCCGTCCCTCTCCCCCTTTAGCCCCGCCCCCTCGCCCTCCCTCCTTTCCCCTTGGCGGCGAGCCCCGTCCCTCTCCCCCTTTAGCCCCGCCCCCTCGCCCTCCCTCCTTTCCCCTTGGCGGCGAGCCCCGTCCCTCTCCCCCGTAGCCCCGCCCCCTGGCCCTCCCTCCTTTCCCCTTGGCGGCGAGCCCCGTCCCTCTCCCCCTTTAGCCCCGCCCCTCGCCCTCCCTCCTTTCCCATTGGCGGCGAGCCCCGTCCCTCTCCCCCTTTAGCCCCGCCCCTCGCCCTCCCTCCTTTCCCATTGGCGGCGAGCCCCGTCCCTCTCCCCCTTTAGCCCCGCCCCCTCGCCCTCCCTCCTTTCCCATTGGCGGCGAGCCCCGTCCCTCTCCCCCTTTAGCCCCGCCCCCTCGCCCTCCCTCCTTTCCCATTGGCGGCGAGCCCCGTCCCTCTCGCCCGTAGCCCCGCCCCTTCGCCCTGGGCGTCTTGTCCCGGCGCGGCCGCCGTCGCGTGGGCCGGGCGGGGCGGGGAAGGGAAGATGGCGCCGCGGCGGGCGGCGGGGCGCTCCCGGGCCCGGCGGGCTCCCGGCGCCTCGGCCCGCCTCCCTTCCCCTCCCCTCCGCCTGCCGGACTGACGGACCCCGCGCCGCCGCCATGGACGAGCCGCCGCGGTAAGGCGCGCCACCCTGCGCTGAGCGCCGCGTCCAGCCCGCAAGCGCCCCCCCCCCCCTCTCCCCCGCGTGCAGCCCCGTGGTGCAGGCGGGGAAACTGAGGCCCGGGGAACGGCGGGCCTTACTCTGTGCAGAGCGCTGTGCTAAGCGCTGGGGGAGACCCAGGGGCATCAGGCGGTCCCACGGGAGGCTCCCCGTTGATCCCCATTTTAATAATAATAATAGTAAAGGTGTATGTTAAGCACTTACTAGGGGCAGAGCGCTGTGCTAAGCACTGGGGTTGATAGAGGGTCATCAGGCCGTCCCACGGGAGGCTCCCCGTTCATCCCCATTTTAATAACAATCATAATCACGTTGGTATTCAAGTGTTTACTCTGTACAGAGCACTGTGCCAAGCGCTGGCGGAGAGACGGCGCAATCACTGATGGTATTTGTTAAGCGCTTACTATGTGCCAAGCACTGTTCTAAGCCCTGGGGGAGATAACAAGGAAATCAGATTGTCCCACATGGGGCTCGCAGTCTGCATCCCCATTTGACAGATGAGGTAACTGAGGCCCGGAGAAGTGAAGCGACTTGCCCAAGGTCACCCAGAAGACAAGTGGGAGAGCCGGGATTCGCACCCGCGACCTCTGACTCCCAAGCCCGGGCTCTTTCCACCGAGCCACGCCGCTTCTCGGTGACGTTGGTGTTTGTTCAGCGCTCACTATGTGCCGAGCGCTGTGCTGAGCGCCGGGGGAGAGACAGGGTGATCAGGCGGTCCCAAGGGAGGCTCGCAGTTCATCCCCATTTTACAGACGAGGGAACCGAGGCCCAGAGCAGTGAAGCGACTTGCCCACGGTCACACAGCTGACAGGTGGCAGAGCTGGGATTCGAACTCATGACCTCTGACTCCAAAGCCCGTGCTCCTCCCGCCGAGCCACGCTGCTTGTCGATTGGAATTTCGCTCCCTTCTTGTGTCTCTGCGGCCTTCCGAGACTTAGTTGCCGTCGCCCTCCGCGCCCTCCCTGGGGAATCCCGGACCTCGACGCTCGTCCCCGGCGTCTTCGGAGCCGTCGCGTCGGCGGGAAGGGAGACTCTTTCCATTCGCTGGTATTTATGGAGCGCTCACTGCGCGCCGAGCGCTCGGAACGGACGGGTGGGTAACGCACGGAGACGGTCCCTGCCCCTTCATTCGTTCATTCAGTAGTATTTATTGAGCGCCTACCGTGTGCCGAGGGCTGTGCTAAGCGCTCGGAATGGACGGATCACTAACGGATAGAGCCGGTCCCTACCCCTTCATTCCTTCATTGAGTAGTATTGAGCGCTTACTATGCGCGGAGCACTGGACTGAGCGCTGGGAATGGACAAATCGCTAACGGAGACGGTCCCTGCCCATTCATTCGTTCGTTCAATAGTATTTATTGAGCGCTTACCACCACTGCACTAAGCGCTCGGAACGGACAGGTCGGTAACGGAGACGGTCCCTGCCCCTTCACTTCATTCGTTCATTCGATAGTATTTATTGAGCGCTTACCATGTTGCAGAGCACTGCACTAAGCGCTCGGAATGGACAGATGGGTAACGGATAAAGTCCCTGCCCCTTCCTTCGTTCATTCAATACTATTTACTGAGCGCTTACCACGTGCAGAGCACTGGACTAAGCGCTGGGAATGGACAGATCGCTAACAGATAGAGACGGTCCCTGCCCCTTCCTTCCTTCATTCATTCGATAGTATTGATCGAGCGCTTACTATGTGCAGAGCGCTGGACTAAGCGCTCGGAATGGACAGATCGGTAACAGAGAGACGGTCCCTGCCCATTCGTTCCATAGTATTTGCTGAGCGCTTACTATGCGCGGAGCACTGGACTAAGCGCTCGGAATGGACAGATCGGTAACAGATAGAGACGGTCCCTGCCCCTTCATTCATTCAATAGTACTGAGCGCTTACCGTGAGCAGAGCACTGTACTGAGCGCTCGGAACGGACAGATGGGTAACGGAGACGGTCCCTGCCCCTTCATTCATTCATTCGATAGTATTGAGCGCTTACCATGTGCAGAGCGCTGGACTAAGCGCTCGGAATGGACAGATGGGTAACAGATAAAGTCCCTGCCCCTTCCTGCATTCATTCAGTAGTATTTATTGAGCGCTTACCACGTGCGGAGCACTGGACTGAGCGCTCGGAACGGACAGATCGGTAACGGAGACGGTCCCTGCCCCTCTTTTCATTCATTCGATAGTAGTGATCGAGCGCTTACCATGTGCGGAGCGCTGTACCGAGCGCTCGGAACGGACAGATCCGTAACGGAGACGGTCCCTGCCCCTTCCTTCGTTCGTTCGATAGTATTTATTGCGCGCTTACCGTGTGCGGAGCGCTGGCTAACGGAGAGAGACGGTCCCCGCCCCTCGACGTCCCTCCGGATCCGGTGGCCGAGGGGAGGAGGCGCCGGCCGTTAATTCCGTCCTCGGCCCGCGGGTAATGGGGAGCGGCGTTCCCGGTAAAGCTCGGAAGCCTTTCCGGTCCGAGCGGACGTCGAGGAGAGCGGGGCGGGAGACGCGCGTAGGGAAGCCGGATTCCTCCGCAGCGGCGGCGGAAGGGAGACGGGCGTCTCCGCCGAGGTCTCCCGGGAGGAAACGGGCCGAGGGCGACGGGCTCCGTCCGAACGGGAGGGAAGGGCGGCCTCCCGAAGCGGGACGGTTCGCGGCGGGGCCGGCCGCCGGTGGTGTTCCGAGGGAAAAGCTCGCCGGAAAGAGGCCCGCGGGGCCTGCCGTCTGTCAGGCTGACGGCTTCGGGCCCCGCCTCGCGCCTCCCTCTCTCCGTGGCCTTTGCGAGCCGCCGTCGGGCCCCGCGAGACGGGGAGAGGCGGCGGCCCGGCGGCCCGGGGATTCTCCGGCGGCCCGCGTCGCGTCGTGATAACGAGGAGAAGAATGTTGGGATCCGTTAGGCGCTCACTACGCGCCGAGCGCCGGGGTAGACGCGGGGGAATGCGGTGGGCCCCCGGGAGGCTCCCCGTCTCCATCCCCCTTTGGCGTGATTCGTTCCTCTCTGACTCGCATCATTCATTCACTCGGCAGTACGTACTGAGCGCTCACTCCGGGCAGAGCGCCGGACTGAGCGATGGCGATCCGCGGGGTGGTGATGGTCGTCGGCGCTCCTGCCGCCCCTCAAACGGCCTTTCCCCTTTGGCGCCGCAGCAGGTGACCGCAGGCCGTCCGTCCCGCGGTGGCTTCGCGACTCGCTCACCCTGGTATGTCCCGAGCGCTCACTACGTGCAGAGCGCTGGACTGAGCGCTCGGAGCGGACGAATCGGGATACGGCGACGGTCCCGGCCCTCGGAGGCGCTTCCGGTCTCCGCCGCCTTGTCAGCCGGGGGACCGTGGGCGAGTCGCTTCCCTTCTCTGGGCCTCGGTTCCCTCATCCGGAGAAGGGGGAGGAAAGCTGTGAGCCGCACGTGGGACCCCCACCCCCCCCCCCCCAGCGCTCAGCACAGCGCTCCGCGCGTAGTAAGCGCCTAACGAACCCCGACGCCGGCAGCAGTCGGCCTCCTCGCGGATTCCCCCCGCCCGTCCTTCCGCTCAGTAAGCGCTCAGTAGATACTATTGAATGAATGAACGAACGAATGCCCTATTGTACTCTGCCGAGTGCTTTGTTCCGCGTTCTGCGCGCGAGCGCTGAGTGGGTCGTTCTCACTGACCTGAAATTTTTAGCCATTTTAATATTCTGCCCTTGGTTGCGAGCAGCGCGGCTCAGTGGAAAGAGCCCGGGCTTTGGAGTCAGAGGTCACGGGTTCGAATCCCGGCCCGGCCCCCTGTCAGCCGGGTGACCGTGGGCGAGTCGCTTCACTTCTCGGTGCCTCCGTGACCCCGTCTGTCAAATGGGGATGAAGGCCGCGAGCCCCACGCGGGACCACCTGGTTCCCCTGTGTCTCCCCCGGCGCTTCGAACGGCGCTCGGCACGTAGCGAGCGCTTAACGGATACCCGCATTATTATTTATTGTCGCTCAAATCCGTTGCGAAAATAGAGCACGGTGGTTTAATTGAGCACTTAGAGTCTCAGCCCCTCGAGGGCAAGGAACCGCGTCTCCGACTTGCCGCTCCCGAGGGCCCGGTCCGGTGCTGGGCGCGGAGCATTCGTCCGAATCTACCGACGACGGCGACGCGGGTGGGAAACGTGGTGGCGCACGCCCTCGCCCGAGCACCCAGTACAGTGTCGCGCACCCCGTACGCGCCCCACGGCTACGCGGGGCATCGGGCGGCGCGCGGGAACCGGGGAAGTCCTCGCCGCGGCTGTAGCCGTAGCTGCCCCCCCCCCCAACCCGAGCGTCCGTGCAGCCCGGCGTGCCGTGAAGGGATGATTCCGCGACGGGACTCCACGGGTTCTGGCCCGCGTGAGGAGGGGCCCGCCGGGCCTCATTCATCGATTCGATCGTATTTATCGAGCGCTTACTACGTGCGGAGCGCCGGACTGAGCGCTCGGAATGGATTGCTTTGGTCCCGGGGCGGGGGCTTAGGCGGGGAAGGGAGTCGGGGGGGCTTCCCCGGCCAGCAGAGCGCGAGGAGCCCCCCCGCCTCCACCCCCCGTGCGGGTTTGCGCAGGATGGGGGCTGGAAGGGACGCTCCGCTTTCCGTCGGCCCCGCGGGACGATGATGATGATGATGATAATGATGATGATGATGCCGGCTTCGGGCGGGCGGCGGGAGCGTTGTGAATGACGACGATCTAGACGGATGATGATAATCGCGCGGGCGGAGGCCACGTGGCCTGGGAGGACGGGGTTGCCCGCTGTGGGACCTTGGGCGAGTCTTACCTGTAAAATGGGGATCTGATACCCGTCCTCCCTCCCCCTTAGGCTGTCAGCCACATTGGGGATTTCATAGGTCACGGGTTCGAATCCCGGCCCCCGCCCCTCGGCAGCCGTGGGACCGTGGGCGAGTCACTTCGCTTCCCTGGGCCTCGGTGACCTCGTCTGGAAAGTGGGGATGAACCGGGAGCCTCACGTGGGACGACCCGATGATCCTGTCTCTCCCCCAGCGCTTAGAACGGTGCTGTGCGCGGAGTAAGCGCCTAACCGATGCCGACGTTACTATTATTAACTCTGGGGTAGATGGGGCCGGGCCTGGCTTGCTTATCCGGTGTCTCCCCCGGCGCTGAGCGTGGCACGTGGTGAGCACTTGAGAAACGCCCCCTATTATTAGCAGGTGCCGAGCACCGTGCCGAGCCCTGTTGTAGACTGGGGAAACCGAGGCACAGAGCAACTAAGCGACATGCCCAGAGTCACGCAGCAGCCGAGCGGTAGAGCCGGGATTCGCACCCAGTCCCGAGCTCCTAGGCCGCGCCGCTTTCCTCTTGTCCTAGCGTTCATCTCCCCACGCAGATTAACGGAAGCATGCGATGAATCACATTGGCGCAGACCCTTTCCGTAAAAGAAACCGCCGCCCGGGTGCCGGGGGAGCGATCCGGCCCCCCGTGCGGAAGGTGGAAACCCCAGGTTTCGGGTCGGGTCCGAAGTCGGCGTTCGCAGCCGTTGCGCGCGCGATGGGAGTACGCCGAGGCGCTTCCCGGTGGAGGCGATTCCCGACCTTCGGATCTCGCTGGACGGCGCGTTAAGGCGACCCGAGTGTGGGGACGTCGCGGCGGAGACGCCTTCCAAAATAGACTCTGAAATCACGTCGACGTTAGGGAAGAGAAGGAAGTCCCGGGAGACTTAAAACGAGAGCTCCAACAGAACTGGAGAGAGCCCGGATGAATTCGGGTTCAGTCGTTGGAAAATGCGGGGGAAAATTCAGCGTTTGCGTGAATTTAAGCCCGTAAGCGAAGAAGCCGCCGGCCGGCCCCCTCCGCCGCCGGCTTTCCTCCCGGTAATCGGTTCGCGTGCGATTTTACGCTGTGTGGGGCCGGGGTGGCGCCGGCATTCGGTTGGATGCGGCGAGATCATTCTTTTGACCTTCTGACGGGGTTCGCTCTAGGGCCGGGCGAGAAGTGCGCAACGTGGGACCACCTGATTCCCCCGTGTCTCCCCCAGCGCCTAGAACGGTGCTCGGCACCTAGTAGGCCCAATGCCCACATTATTATCGTCATGATAATAATTCCAGAAACCGCTTCGCACTGAGGTTGCCCAGCCGGCTTATGATTTCGAAGGTCCATCCACCGCTGGTGTTTCTTGAGCGCTTGCCCTGTGCAGGACACTGCGGTAAGCACTTGGGAGAATCGATACCACAGAGTTCCCTGCCCGTAACCAGCTCACGGTCTAGAGGATGTTGTTAAAACGGATTTGGAGCGTCTGCACTGGGTACAAGCAGGTTTTTTTCCTTTTTCGCTCCCCAAGTCGTTGCTCGCGCGGTTCTTGATTTACAGCTTGGAAACTTTATAATGCAATCTAAGGATCAGCAGGCTTAATTTATGTAGGCTCAGGCTGCGCAGAAAATACCAGTCTTTAAGAAGCATTTTTTTTTTTTGGTAGGAAAAGAGCTGAAGGGAAAAGAAGAAAACCCAAACAGGGAGCGGGCATGGCACAGTGGCTCGAACTCAGGCCTGGGAGTCAGCAGGTCCTGGCCGATCCCTGCTCTGCCACGTGTCTGCTGCCTGACCTTGGGCAGGTCACTTCTCTCTGCCTCACTCGTCTGTAAAACGGGGAGCGAGACCGTGAGCCCCACGTGGGAAGGGGACTGTTTCCGCCCGAGCCCTCGGCACGGTGCCTGGCGCGCCGTAGGCACCTGACAGAAGCCTTAATTATTATTCTCAGTAATGATGTTGGTATCGGTTAAGCGCCGACCACGTGCCGAGCACCGTCCTCAGCGCCGGGGTAGACGCAAGGGAATCAGGTCGTCCCACGTGGGGCTCCCAGTCTTCATCCCCATTTGACAGATGAGGGAACCGGGGCACCGAGAAGTCAAGTGACTTGCAGCTGACAGGTGGCCGAGCCGGGATTCGAACCCCTGACGTCTGACTCCACAGCCCGGGCTCTCTCCACCGGGCCGCGCTGCTCGGGGTCAAAGAAGCAGAGTGGCCGGAGAGCCGCGACCTCTTGGGACGGCGGCGGCGTGGCTCGGTGGAAAGAGGCCGGGCTCGGGAGTCGGAGGTCGTGGGTTCGAACCCCGGCCCTGCCGCCTGTCAGCTGGGTGACTGTGGGCGAGTCCCCTTACCTCTCTGGGCCTCAGTTCCCTCATCTGTAAATCGGGGACGAAGGCCGTGAGCCTCACGTGGGACCATCTGATTCCCCTGCGTCTCCCCCAGCGCTTAGAGCGGCGCTCTGCACCTGGTAAGCGCTTAACAGATGCCAACCTTATCGTTAACATTATCACTGAGCTCGTAGCGCGTGCAGAGCGCTGTGCAGAGCGCTGTACCAAGCCCCGGGGAGAATACGCTACAACCGAGTCGGTAGACACGGTCGCCGCCCACCACGGGCTCACGGTCTAAAGGGGAGCATGGCTAGATTTCACTGAAATCACTGGATTTCTCACTGGGTTCCGGGCAGAGGGGCCGGGTTAATATTCATTCCCAAGTTCGTACCTTCACAGCGTGGCTAAACCCCGCCCTTTTCTCACCAGCCAAACTGTTGCCACATTAATTTCGGGCACTCGTCCTGCCCTGCCTTGATCGTCAGCCTCCTCGCGGCCCTCTCTGCCTCCCGTTTCTCCACGCTTCAGGCCGCGCTTGACTCTGCCGCCCAAATCATTTTTCCGCACGGTCTCTCGGGCCACGTCCCCCGCCCCTCGGGAACCTCCAGCGGCGGCCCGTCCCCCTCCGCGTGTTAAGCGGCGACTCCTCGCCGTTGGCTTTAAAGCGGTCGATCCCCTCGCCCCCTCCTCTCTCCCCTCGCTCCTCTCCTTCTCGGAGGTCACGGGTTCGAATCCCCGCTCGGCCGCCTGTCCGCCGTGCCACCGTGGGCCAGTCACTTCACTTCTCGGTGCCTCGGTTCCCTCATCTGTCACATGGGGATGAAGACGGCGAGCCCCACGTGGGACCGCCCGATTCCCCTGGGTCTACCCCGGCGCTTGGAACGGTGCCGCTCAACAAATACCGACATTATCATTATTATTGCTTCCACGGAGCCCCCACACCTCACTCCTCTAATGCCGGCCTTCTCACTGTACCTCGATCTTCTTCTTCTTCCAGACCTCTAGACTGTAAGCTCATTGCGGGCAGGGATTGTGCCTTTTGCATTACTATATCGTACTCTCCCAAGTGCTCAGTGCGGTGCTCTGCGCGCAGTAAGCGCTGAGTGAATACTGACCGAATGTCTTGAAACTCGGGATATGGAGCGACCCCCCCCCCCCCCCCCAAGAACGTCCTCGCACCACCCGAGAGATTTGACGGCGAAATGGGGGGCGCGCCTAGTCGACAAGGATGCGAACGAAACGAGAGGCGGGAAGAGGCGAGCGAACGGAGCACGTTCCGTGCCAGGGAACCCGGAAGCGTCTGAAAAGAGAGATTCCCACTCCACGCATTTGATCTCCGGTGTCGAAAGTTGAATCTCTCTTTTCATTTCTTTCCAAAATCTTGAGCAGCGGGTCCGTATCGTGGGACGTTGGATCCTCCTCCTCCCTCCCCCTCCCAAACACACACCTCCCCAGACTTAAAGACTTACTTTAGGTAGTGACTCAAGTTGAAGAGGTCTTCTGACAAAACGCCCCGTAGCCGGAAGTAGGAAGAATAGCAGGTTGGGATTGAGTGCCGGGCAAGCTGCGAAAGGCGGGTGATGTCTCACACGGGGCTTAATGCCTGGCCGGATTTCCTGGAAAATGGTTAGTTGCCCCTTCTAAAGCCACTCTGGTTCTAGGCAGGGCCCCGTGGGGGGCCTGAGAGCGGCGAGTCCCCTGCCTTGGAGTCGGCCTCGGTAGCCCGAGGAGGTCTGGCAAGATTGTGGCCCGTAGCCCGTGGCTGATGGGAGCCGCGCTCTAGGATCCGGGCTGGGGATCCGGCCCGGGCTCCGTAGGGGTCTGGGCCTTCGCACACTCCTAGGCTTGACCCTCCATTTTCTAGGGAGATAGAGGATGAGGTAAAATTTGCCTGGGGGCGGAGGGGAAAGGGCCCATCCTTTGCCTCCTTGGTTCCCCCCTTTGCTGATGGATTCTCCAGAAAATAAAATGAAGCGCATGCCACATAGGTGAAACATGGAGCGGCGGGGTGGCCTAGTGGATAGAGCGCAGGTCTGGGAGGCAGAAAGTCCGGGGTTCCAATCGTGGCTGTGCCGCTTGTCTGCTCGGTGACCTGGGCCAAGTCAGATGCTCTGCCTCACTTAGCTCACCTGGAAAATGGGGATTAAAACCGTGAGCCCCGCGTGGGACTGTATCCGACCCGATTTACCTGTGTCTACCCCACTGCCTGGCCCATCAGTGCTTCACGAATACCACCGTTATTATTATCGTTATTATCAGTACACGTTTTGGCAATGATACGTCCTGGTTTTCATCGAGGATTCGGCCCATCGATCGATCTTATTGAATGCTCACTGTGTTGAGAGCACTTTAGGGCCTGTGGGCAAGTCCACTATAGCCGTCGGTAGACACTTTCACGGCCCCTGAGGAGCCTTTTTTTTTTTTTTTTTTTTAAGTCGGCGGTTTCCGGTTAACTCGGAAGTTGTATATTTTATTACAGGCCGTCGTCTTCCAAAATAATCTGCATTGCCCGTATCCCGCCCGAACTAGCTCGTCGGCGAAGTTAAGCTAAATACGCCTCCCTTTCTGGGAAGCGCCAAACCTGTAATCTCGTCGCCGGGCCCTGCAGAGCCTCCCCTTCTCAAGGCTGGGCTGGGGGTGGGTAACGTGAGGCCTCTGCTTTCCTTGTCACGATAGTTTTCGTGGCGGTCACACCCTGATTCTGTGCATGCCGGTTCTTAAAATTCAGAGCGCGCTTGAGGGTGTGTAGAGGGATTCAGAGTATTTTCTTTGTCTAATGGTGTCGTTAAGGGCCGACTACGTGCCCGGCATCGTCCGAAGCGCTCGGTTAGATGCGAGGCAGATTGGACACAGTCCAGGTCCCACACGGGACTCACGCTCTTCATCCCCATTTTACAGATGAGGGTTCTGAGGCTCAGAGAAGTGAAACGTCTTTCCCCAGGTCACGCGGCAGCCAGGCGGTGGAGACGGGAACAGAACCCGGGTCCTGACTTCCGGGCCCTTGCTCCGTCCACTAAGCCTCACCGCTTCCCAACTGCCAACCCACCGAATGCCTACTTGGGTCTTTTTGGCCGTCGCGGTGGTGAGCGGGAGCACGGGTGGGTGACCGCTAATGGGGATCCTCCTCGCACCGTGAGTTGCTTCTGACGACAAGCCTCGTTTTGTTGGGCTGCTGGTTTTTGCAGAATGCAGATGTAGGAAATTGGGAGGAAAGGATTAGCCCCGTTTAAGAAAGACAAAATCTACTTGTTTTGGCACCACTCCGCTCCGCGAAGGCTATTTAGACAGAGTCATTTGTAAGAAAGATTAATTCTTTCCACCCTGACTGGAGCAACTCTAAAACCGATCGTGTTGGATCGCCGCGGAAATCCTCGTGCTGCTTCCCGCACGGAAACTCGTAGTTTGCGTGTGGTGATTTTAGCAAATAATAACGTCAATAATAACTGTGGGGTTCGTTGAGTGCTTTCTATGTGCCAGGCACTGCCCTAGGTGCGTAGGTAGGTGCACGATAACCGGGTTAGACCCGGTCCTTCCCCCACGTGGGAATCTCAGTTTGGGCGGAAGGGAGAACGGATATTGAATCCCCATTTTACAGATGTGGAAACTGAGAGAAATCAGGTGATTCGCCCGAGGTCATTGGGCGGGTAAGTGACTGATCTCCCTGGGATATTTACATATCTCTGCAAAAGTATATAGGGATGAATTTGTAGTTGTCGCTCACAGCGTAATGGTCGATGCCGTAATCTCCCCCTTGACTTTTAGCTCGTTGCGGGCAGGGAATGTGTCTACCGGCTCAGTGGTAGTGCATGCCGGTTCTTAAAATTCAGAGCGCAGTCGGTGCTCAGGGGATAGGATTAACTGATTGGAAGTGAATCTGTTCACCGAAGCGGATCTCTCCCTTGCCGTGGAAATGGGAGAATTCTTAACCTTGGAGTCAGGGAAATAGAAACGACACACTTGGAAGATCTTGTAGCTTTGCTGCTGCTGTTTGTCTCGCAGTTGAAATTGGCTTCCGGGAGAGTTGGAAGTCATTAGGCTGTCACGAGTCACTTCTTCGTGTCTGTCGCGCTTGCGGACCTAGCGTGTGAAGTCGAGGGAACCGTCGGCGAACGGAGGCCCTTCGGATGGGCAGCAGACCTTTGACCTGCTCCAAAGAGGTGCGGGGTAGTTTCTTTCGTCCTTCGTGTCGGTAACCTCGGCAGCAGACCGGCTTTCTAATAGGGCCTGTGCGGGGCACCACCTGTCCCCGGTAATCCGGGTACAGCTGGTTGCCTTAAACCTCTGGAAAACCCTTCGGGGAAGCGGGTGCCCCGAGATCTCGTCCCTGTGGGCCCAGAATTCCCCGGGCACAGTTATTAATAAGTTTACAGCATATCCTTGGCATCATCTCTCCCATTCAGCCCACACGTTCAATCTGTCACCAGATCCTGTCTGTTCAGCCTTCACAACATCCCGAAACCCCCGCCCCCCCCCCCCCCAACTCCGTCCGGACGGCTACTCCGGGGATCCGACCGCTCATCGTCCCCTGCCGTGGCTGCTGCGTCCGCCTCCTCGCTGACCTCCCCGCTTCCCGTCTCTCCCCGCTCCCAGTCCGTACTTCATTCTGCTGCACAGATGGTTTTTCTAGGAGACCTCTCAGTCCGTGTTTCCTCACGCCTCAGGATTCTCTGGTGGTTGCCCAATCCACCTTGGCATCGGACAAAAACTCCTCACCTTAGGCTTTCAAGCCGTCGGTCACCTTGCCCCCCTCCTGCCTTACCTCTCTGATTTCCTACTACTACAACCCAGAACTCTCACTTGGCTCCTCTGATCCCAACCTACTCTCTGTACTTCGACCCTCGCCCACAGTACGACCTGGAACCCCTCCCGCCTCCCTCTGGGCCACGCTCTCCACCTCGTTCAAGCCGCACGTCCTTCGAGGGGCCTTCCCTGGCTAACCCCTAATTTCCCCTCCACCCGCTCCCTTCGGCGTTGCCCTGCCGCTTGGATTTGAGCCCCTTAAGCACTCGATTCGTTCAGTTCCTTCCTTCAGTCGTATTTATCCAGCGCTTACTGTGTGCAGAGCGCTGTGCCACCTGCTTCGGAGAGTCCAACGCAGCGATGAATAGACACATTCCGTGCCCACAGCGAGCTGCCAGGCTAGAGGCAGCTTCAAGTCTTGGTTAACCCCACCCTCAGCCCCTCTCATATCTGTAAAGTCTCCCCTTGCCTGCAGGCCACCTTTTTTTTTTTTATTATCGGTTTTAAGCGCCTACTCTGCGCCAGGCACCGTATTAAGCTCTGGGGTAGATACAGTGGAAAGAGCCCGGGCTTCGGAGTCAGAGGTCATGGGTTCGACTCCCGGCCCTGCCACTCGTCAGCTGCGTGACGGTGGGCGAGTCACTTCACTTCTCTGTGCCTCGGTTACCTCACCTGTAAAATGGGGATTAAGTGTGAACCTCACGTGGGACGACCTGATGCCCCCGTGTCTCCCCCAGCGCTTAGAACGGTGCTCTGCACATAGGAAGCGCTTAACAAATACCAACGTTATTATTACAAGCTAATCAGGTTGGACACAGTTCATATCCTACGTGGCTCACCGTCTTGATCCCCGTTTTACAGACAAGGTAACGGAGGCACAGAGAAATGAAGTGACCGGTCCAAGGTCACACAGCGGACAAGCGGCGGGGCCAGGATTAGAATTTAGGTCCCCTGGAGTCCCGGGCCCCTGCTCCGACCACCAGGCCATGCTGCTCCACGTGGGCAGGGAACGTTTCTACTCACTCTGTTACAGTGTACTCTCCCAAGCGCTTAGTACAGTGCTCTGCACACACCACGCGCTCAGTAAATACCGTCGGCTGATCAGTCCGGCCAGAGGAGCAGAATTGAGGCTCCTCGAGGTGCGGGGTCCAAGGCCCACCCGTCGCCACAGCGGCCGCTTCAGTAGCCCTGGACCCTCCAGAGCTTCTGTGGACACCTCGCGCTGCGTCCGCTGTTCTTTTAAAGAATAATTCCATTTTCTCCTGTTTACCTTGGGGTATTATCGTGCTAGCGACGAAGCATCGAATGAATCTAGATGTGCTAATTCATTTCCATTAATCGATGCCTTATTAACATTTTTCCCAAATTACCCACTCCAGTCTGTCTCTGTAGGCAGACTGCTCTGCAGACAGATTGCTTTCTTCTCCATGGCACATGTCTTTAGGTAATAGAGTGAGAAACAGAACTTTTTGTCAGGCTTTCCAGCTGGGAGATTTGTTGCCTTCAAAAAGCTGTGATTAAATGCTTCTGAGAGCCCGCAAGGCAGAAGTTTGGGTCTTTTTTAAATCCAGAATTTGCTAATCTTGCTCAGCCGGGGCTAATCGCGGCAGCTCCCTGAGGAAACTCTCGCAACTGTCATCTTCGGAAACCTGGGGGTCCTGGAAAAATATACATTTTTCTAAGTATAAATATGTTTGTGCCTAAGTGTAGATATTCTCCGAGTGTATTTCGAGAAGCCACGTGGCCTCGTGGGTGGAGTGTGGCCTTGGTGACAGAATGACCTGGGTTTTAATCCCGGCTCCGCCACTCGTTTGCTCTGTGACCTCGAGCGAGTCGCTTCACTTCCCTGGGCCTCGGTCACCTCATCTCTGAAATGGGGATTAAGGCTGCGAGCCCCGCCCGGGACACGGGCCGTGTCCAACACGATTAGACGTGTACCTACCCCAACGCTTAGTACGGTGCCGGGCGTACGGTAAGCACACGGCAGATACCTTGGTAGCGTGTCAAGTCCTCTTCATTGCTTATTTGGTTCTCTAGTGATTGCATTACCGCGGAAGCACCTATATACGTATTTGTAATTGATTTATGTTAATGTCCGTCTCCCCCTCTAGACCGTAAGCTCATCATGGGCCGGGGATGGCCGATTATTGTTATATCACGCTCTCCCAAGCACGGAGCACGGCGCCCTGCCCGCGGTAAGCGCGCAAGCAGTACGACAGACCGACTGACGTCCGGGCTAAGTGCCTGGGAGTGTACAGTGGGAGTAGTAGACCCGATCCCTGCCCTGAAGGACTTTTAATCTAGACCATAAAATAAGTTACAGATAGAAGGAAGGAGCGGAGTGTATCAGATAGGTAAATAAGCGCTCCTGGGTGTGAGTCGCCAGGTGCTTAGGTGGTATGGAAAGGCTGAAATCGCGGTAGGTGTGTGTGGGGGGGGGCGGAGGGTCTCAGATGGGGAGATCCGACGCTAATCATGGAAGGCCTCCTGGAGGAGGTGTGATTGCAGAAGGCCTTAGAAGATGAGGAGAATGGGAAGCGGGAAGGACGAGGGGTGTTCCTGGCGGCCATGTCGGAGTGAACAGGACGTTCGTGGTGGGAGAGAGGAAAGTGAGGCCGAGTGAGTAGCTAGTAATGGCAATAATAATAATGGTGTTTGTTAAAGCGCTTATTACGGGCCGGGCGCTGTACTATGCCCCGAGATAGATAGAAGATAAGCAGGTTGGGACACAGTCTGCGTCCCGCACGGGGCCCACAGCTTTCGATCCTCGTTTCCCAGATGAGGAAACGGAAGCCCGGAGGAGCCAAGTGAGTTGCCCAAGGTCACCCGGCAGACGAGTGGCGGATCCGGGATCGGAGTCCAGGTCCTCTTACCGTCTAGGTCCTCTGGCTCCCGGGCCCGTGGTCTTTCCCCTAGGCCCCGCTGGCTAGTGTGAGGTAAATGAAGAGCGTGAGCCGGGGCGTACAAGCGTCAAGGAGCGGATAGGTCGGAGGGAGAGAGCCAGGTGGAGCGCCCTGAAGCCGCGGTCAGGCATTTGTTTGACACGGGGGATATCAGGTGACCTCTGAAGGTTTTCCAGCGAAGAGACCTTCTGAAGGGAAGGTCTTCCCTCGGGGGAAGCAGCGTGGCTCGGTGGAAAGAGCCCGGGCTTCGGAGTCGGAGGCCATGGGTTCGACTCCCGGCTCTGCCGCTCGTCGGCTGCGTGACCGTGGGCGAGTCGCTTCACCTCTCTGGGCCTCGGTTACCTCATCTGTAAAATGGGGATTAAAACCGTGAGCCCCACGTGGGACAATCTGATCACCGCGTATCCCCCCAGCGCTTAGAACAGTGCTCTGCACATAGTGAGCGCTTAACAAATGCCACCGTTATTATCTCTCAGGTCCCTCACCTTCGGAAAGGGTATTCAACCCCCGTTGTCCCGCCTCCTTAAACTGTGAGCCCCACGTGGGATGGGGACTGTGTCCCCCCGATTAGAGCGTGCGCCCGTCAAAGGGCAGGGACCGTCTCTATCTGTTGCCGACTTGTTCATTCCGAGCGCTTAGTCCAGTGCTCTGCACATAGTAAGCGCTCAGTAAATGCTATTGAATGAATGAATGATTACTCGCATCCACCTCAGTACTTGGAACGGTGCTCGTCACGTGGTGAGCGTTTAACAGATGCCATAAGGATAAAAAAAGAAAAAAGGAGGAGAAAGGGCTGAGGCAGAGAGGTGGATCTGGGAGTCATCCGCCAAGATTTGGCCGCGGAAGCCACGGGAGTGGTTGCGTCCCCCGGGGAGTGACTGTAGATGGAGAAGAGAAAGGGAGCCGGGACAGAACCTCGAGGGACATTCGCGATTGGCAAGTGAGAGCCGTCGGCTGAATAAACCAAGGAGGATCAGGAGGAGACGAGTCAGGAGAGGACTGACCGTCTGAAAATCCAAGGATTTTTTGTTTTACCGGTATTTAAACACTTATTATGGGCCAGGCACTGAACGAGAAACGGGGGTCGATTCGAGATAATCAGGTTAGACCCAGTCCACGTCCCACGCGGGGGCTCACGGTCTTAGTCCCCGTTTTACAGATGAGGTAACTGAGGCCACAGAAGTTAAGCCACTTGCCCAAGGTCACACAGCGGGCGGGTGGCAGAGTTGGGATGAGAACCCAGGTCCTCTGGTAGCCAGGCCTGTGCTCCTTCCGCTAGACCGTGCCGCCTCTCTTAGTACCAAGGGTGAGTTGGTGTTTCCACAGGGCGTCAGCGTCCGCTTAGAACAGTGCTCGGCACATAGTAGGCGCCTAACCAATACCGTGATTATTGTTGTCATTACTGTGTCCAAGGCAGCCGAGAGGTTGAGGAGAATCAGGAGAGAGTTGAGTCCACGCGAGGTGGCAAGAAGAGGAATGCATTGGTGGCCCCGGAGGGAGGGATCTGTTGCTTGAACAGGACGGAGAATGGACTGGAGAGGGTCAAGGTGGGAAACACAATAATAATAATAATAATGTTGGTATCGGTTCAGCGCCTACTGGGTGCAGAGCACCGTTCTAAGCGCTGGGGTAGATACGGGATAATCTGGTTGTCCCACGTGAGGCTCCCGGGCTTCATCCCCGTTTTACCGACGAGGTCACTGAGGCCCAGAGAAGTGAGGCGACTCGCCCACAGTCGCCCGGCTGACACGTGGCAGAGCCGGGATTCGAACCCGCGGCCTCTGACGCCCAAGCCCCGGCTCTTTCCACCGAGCCACGCCGCTTCGACACGTCCATGCCTGCCAATGCAGGAAGCGATCTCCCCTAACCGTTTTTTGGTGAGGTTTGTTAAGCGCCTACCGTGGTGCCAGGCACGGCACTGAGCGCCGACTGGCAGTCCCACATGGGCTCCCCCTCTTCATCCCCATTTTAGAGATGTGGTAACTGAGGTCCCGAGAAGTGGAGCCACGTGCCCCGGGTCACCCAGCAGCCAAGCGGAGGATCCGCGATCAACTTGGAGGGCGGCTCTCTCTGTCTGTGCGTCACCGCGCGTGGCCTTAATTGCATTCGTTTGTCTTTATCGTTTGTGAGTAGGATCTCGGTACTCCTCCTACTGATGGTGGTTTCTGTTGGGTGCTTCCTCTGGTGCTGGGGTAGAGAAGCAGCGTGGCTCAATGGAAAGAGCCCGGGCTTCGGAGTCAGGGGTCAGGGGTTCGAATCCCGGCTCTGCCACGTGTCAGCCGGGTGACTGCGGGCGAGTCGCTTCGCTTCTCTGGGCCTCGTTTCCCTCATCTGGAAAATGGGGATGAAGACCCCCACGTGGGACGGCCCGATTCCCCTGTGGCTCCCCCAGCGCTTCGAACGGCGCTCGGCACATAGTAAGGGCTTAACAAGATGCCAGCGTCGTCATTATTATTGCAAGAAAATCCAGCCAGACCGGGTTCCTGTCCCATATGGGGCTCGTGGTTTAAGGGGGAAGGAGGATAGGCTTTTCGTCCCCATTGTACAGATGAGGAAACTGAGGCCAAGACAAGGGCAGCGACGTGCTCAGGGCCACACCGTGGTACCGTACTCTCCCGAGCACTGTGCACGGCGCTCTGCACACAGTAAGCGCTTAATAAATGCGACTGAATGAGAAAGGGGCGGAGGCAGGGTTGGAAACCGAGTCTCCTGACTCCCAGACCTGGGCTCTTTCCGCTAGGTCGAGTCGCTTACTCCGGGACTCGTCGTGGGTCTGCCTTTTGCAGTTTCGACTGCCAGCTCCTCCGGGTCAGAGATCCTGTCTTTTTCTTGTACGTCCCCGAGTGCCTCCTTTAAGGTTTCCCACAAAGCAGGCGCTCATGAAGAGACGTTCTCCGATGATGATGCTTTAGCCGAGTTAGGGACCGCCCCGCCCTCTGAGAACCTCCAAGAGGACGTTCTGTGCGGCGAACACCTCCGCTAAGTCTCCTGTGGCCTACCTTCCCAAGCGCCTAGCACAGTGCTGGGCACGTAGTAAGCGCTCAATCAATATCATTGACTGACAGAATCGACAAGACCTGGCAAGAAGGACATTCAGGCAGGTGAACTAAAAGTGACACGTCCTCTTTATTGTTTTAAGAGCCCCGAAGCCAGGTGTCCTGCTTGTACATCGTTGTTGTGTCGAGAAGCGGCCCGGGCCTTGGAGTCAGAGGTCAGGGGTTCGGATCCCGGCTCTGCCGCCGGTCAGCCGGGCGACTGTGGGCGAGTCCCTTCACTTCTCTGGGCCTCAGTGACCTCGTCTGTCAAATGGGGATTGGAAGACTGTATCCAACCTGATTCCCCTGTGTCTACCCCGGGCGCTTAGAACTGTGCTCTGCACATAGTAAGCGCTTAACAAATTATTACGATCGGTGTGGTCTCCCGAGCACGTCGTACGAGGGCTTTGCCCCCGGTACGCGCTCGATAAATACCGTCGAATGAATGAGGGAATTGTACCTGATCAGGGAGGGGGAATTGGGTGCAGAGCGACTCCGAGAGGGTGTGGTTCTCTCTGTAGGAGAGCTGGCGACCAGACGCCGAGATGATGTGAAAGCGGACGTGGAGGAGCTTCCGGTCTAACCGGAGAGAGGCAAGCAGAGGTGAAGTGCAAGGGTTAAAATACGAGAGTCGCTATAAATAGGAGAGAGTGCACCGAAAGAGGACTGTGGTTAGCCTGCCCATTAAATCATCGGCGACTGAACTCAAACTGTCATCTTGGGGTTGAGCAGAGCGGTAAGGGCCTCTTGCAGGGTCGCCAGTGAAAGAGAAAGAGTTGGAGAATAGTCAGGTTGGGGCCGGGGGATGGGCCGCCCTTGTCTTTCTGTTGGGAAAGACGTTTGGAGAAGCCGCGTGGGCTGGAGGATGGAACACGGGCCCGGCAGTCCGAAGGACCTGGGTTCCGTTCCCGGCTCCTCCGGTTGTCCGCAGCCTAGTACGGTGCTCTGCACATGGTGAGCGCCAGTAGATCCTATTGAATGAATGAATGGATGGGTGACCCTGGGCCTGCTCCGTGCCACAGTCCCCTCATCTGTCAAATGGGGCTGAAGACCATGAGCCTCCTGTGGGACAGGGTCCGACGCGATTAGCTTTAGTCTACCCCAGCCCGTAGTCAAGGGCCTGACACATAATAAGCGCTTAACAAATACGATATGCAAAGGAGAGGAAAAAAAGGGATAATGCGAGTAGCTGCTTGGATGAAGGAAGGGAGAGGGGTTGGCGTGGCTGGGTGTGGAAAGGGATGGACTGGAAAAGCGATCTTCCCTGTCAGAGAGGGAGCCAGCCGGGACTGCCGAGGTCGGGGAGTGGGGAGGTTTCTCACGGGGTCGGACCCTGAGCGGCCCCGACTCTCCTGCGTGGCGGGTAGAGCACGGACCTGGGTTCTAATCCCCTTTCTGCCACCTGTCTGCCGGGTGACCTTAGGCAAGTCACTTCTCTGGACCTCACTTCCCTCGTATGTCAAATGGGGATCGAGACTGTGAGCCCCATGTGCAACAGGGACCGCGTCCAATCCGAATTGCTTGTATCCACCCCAGTGCTTAGAACAGTGCCCGGCCCGCAGTAAATGCTCAGCAAATACCACGGTTACTATTGGTGGCATTATTGCTATTATTACTGTCAGTCTTCAGGCCCGGTCATGGGGCAGGAGAAGATGGTCTGGTCATTTTCAGGCTTTGGTGAAAGGCAGGAACAGTTGAAAAAGAAAACCAATCTTTTAGGAGCAGTGGACTGAAAGCGAAGGCAAGGAAAATGTCGACCTTTCTAAGGGAAGAGAACATGTGGAGTGGAATCGTTCAATCAGTCGGTAGTTAGCGGGCGCTCACTGTGTGCCGAGCACTGTACTAAGCTCTTGGAAGATTACAACAGAGTCGGTAGACACGTTCCCCGCCCACAGTGAGCTTATTCGTCAGGTAGACCCTCAGACCAAGTTCCCGAGTGGCAGTCGCAGGCTCTGATTTACTCTTGCTTTATTCGGTGTGAAGATTTTTCAGGACTGAATGACCCCAATACTTGCATCTAGGCTAAATCAATAACCCTGTTCATCTTTATCGTGGAAAAAAAAATTGTAGGTGAAAAACGTACATAATCAATCTTACTACCCACTCTCCTAGAGGAGAAATTATCGGTCATAAAAGCGCACGTATAAAGTAAAAGAAAAAAATTCCAGTTGAGTCCCAAAATTCATTCATTGTCGTATTTACTGAGCGCTTACTGTGTGCGGAGCACTGTACTAAGCTCTTGGAAAATACATTTCGGCAACAAATAGAGACAATCCCTGCCCAGTAACGGTGTCACAGTCTAGAAGTGGGGGGAGAGAGACATCAAAACAAGTAAACAGGCACTGCTTTTTCACATGGTGCCTGAAAACATGCAATTTTCAGGGGGTGGTCCATTCTCTCTCTTTTTTATGGTGTTTGTTAAGCGCTTATCATGTGCCGGGCACTCTACTAAGCGCTGGGGTAGGTACAGGCAATCAGGTTGGATACAGTCCATGGGGCTCACGGTCGTAATCCCCATTTTTCAAATGAGGTAACCGAGTCACAGAGAAGTGAAGCGACTCGCTCCAGGTCACACAGAAGTCGCAGAGCCGAGATTATAACCCAGGTCCCCTGACCCCCAGGCACGTGCTCTTTTTCCACTCGGGCCATGCTGCTTCTCGGGGGCAGGTCAGAACTCTTGAAAGACGATGATCCTGACGAAGTTGGAAAAATTAGGTAACACATTTATTTGTGTTTCTAATTTTACCAGTAGTAGAGAGAACTGGGAGTTCTGCTACTTATTGTTTTTCTGTGATGAAAACCTGAAGAGCTGCCAAAAGTGTTAGAGGGCCTTATTTATTTATTTATTTAATCTTCTGGTACCATCTGCCCCGGGAGTGTTTCATCATTTACTTTTGCATTTTAACAACTCTTTCCCTTCAGATAGATTTATGCCCCGGGTGTTTTGCTTTGAAGATTTAGTGGCCTTATTGTGCCTCTCTGCTGAGTGGCAGTGGGTCGTCTGCTTCCCATTCCGGTCATTTTAGCAGATATAGGTCGATCCGTGATATTTACCGAGCGCTCACTCTGGGCGGAGCACTGTACTAAGAGCTTTTTTTTTACGGTATTGAAGCGCTTGCGATGTGCCAGACAAGTTAATCAAGTTGGACACAGTCCCTGTCCCACCTGGGCCTCACCGTCTTAATCCCCATTTTACAGATGAGGGAACTGAGGCACTGAGAAGTTGAGACCTGCCCAAGGCCATACCGCGGAAACGTGGTCCTTCTGACTCGCGGGCTCGGGCTCTACCTGCTTATCGAGATGGAGCCCGGTTTTCTCCTGGGACTTACCAGTTGTGGAAGAACGCATGCGGTTTGGAGCAGGGTTGTAATAATCATGACGACGTTGGTATTTGTTAAGCGCTTGCTATGTGCAGAGCCCTGTTCTAAGCGCTGGGGGAGATACAGGATCATCGGGTCGTCCCACCTGAGGCTCACGGTCTTCATCCCCATTTTACAGATGAGGGAACTGAAGCCCCGAGAAGTGAAGTGACTCGCCCACAGTCACCCAGCTGACGAGCGGCAGAGCGGGCATTCGAACCCATGACCTCCGACGCCCGAGCCCGGGCCCTTTCCACTAAGCCACGCCGCTTAGGTCAGTCGACAGCGCGTTTTGGAAAGTGCCGTCGTGAAGCGATGGCCGTCCTTTTGTTGTTCCGCTTTCCACTTGGCCTGGCCGTCGTCGACGGCCACCTCAGCTAGGTAGCCGAATCCCGCGGCAAGAGGAAATTCTTTGTTTCGGATGAGAAGCTGACTGGCCCAGTGGAAAGAGAACGGGACTGGGGGCTAGGAGCCTGGGAGTACGGATCCGTAATGTATCTATTTTAATATTTTAATGAGACCCAAAACCCGTGGCGGGCAGGGAACGTCAACGTTAGAATTGTACTTTCCCAATCACTTAGTACAGTGATCTGTGCACGGTCCAGGGCTTATTAAATAAGACTGACAGCTGTTAATTTTTTTCAAAATGGTATGTAAGAGCTTACTGTATGCCAAGCACCGGGGGTATAGTGAAGATAATCAGATCAGACACATCCCCGGATGCCCACACGGGGCTCGTGGTAATAATGTTGGTATTTATTAAGCGCTTACTATGTGCAGAGCACTGTTCTAAGCGCTGGGGGGATGCAGGGTTGTCCCTCATGGGGCTCACAGTCTTCATCCCCATTTTACAGATCTGTTTATTGCCATCGTTCTCGTCCGCCCGTCTCCCCCGATTAGACCGTGCGCCCGTCAAAGGGCAGGGACCGGCTCCATCTGTTGCCGACCTGTTCATTCCAAGCGCTTCGTCCAGTGCTCTGCGCTTAGTGAGCGCTCAGTAAATACTATGGAATGAAAGTAACCGAGGCCCAGAGAAGTGAAGCGGCTCGCCCGCAGTCACACAGCTGACAAGTGGCGGAGCCGGGATTAGGACCCATGACCTCTGACTCCCAAGCCCGGCCTCTTTCCACTGAGCCACGCTGCTTCTCCTCATCGTCTGAGGAGAGGGCGGTCAGCTCCGGCACTTCCTCGTCGTCGTCATCGTCAGTGGTATAATTGGGCGCTTACCGTGCGCAGAGTAATAATAATAATACCGTTGGTATTTGTTCAGCGCTTACTAGGTGCAGAGCACCGTTCTAAGCGCTGGGGGAGATACGAGGTAATCAGGTTGTCCCACATGAGGCTCACAGTCTTAATCCCCATTTTCCAGATGAGGTAACGGAGGCCCAGAGAAGTGAAGTGACTCGCCCACGGTCACCCGGCCGACAGGATTCGAACCCATGACCTCTGGCTCCCAAGCCCGGGCTCTTTCCATTGAGCCACGCTGTACTAAGCCCTTGGAAGAGTACGTTACAACATAGTCGGCGGACAGATTCCCTGCCCACAATGAGCTTACAGTCCGGAGGGGGCAAAGGCCGTTCACAGAAATAGAAAATGGAAAATCCCTAATTTGTAGATCCGTTCGGTGGGGCTGGGTGGGGGGCCGGGGAAGGGGAGGAATCTCCCCAAAGGTTACAGATGTCAAGTGTCGTGGCTCAGTGGCAAGAGCCCGGGCTTTGGAGTCAGAGGTTATGGGTTCGAATCCCCGCTCGGCCACTTGTCAGCTGTGTGACTGTGGGCGAGTCACTTCACCTCTCGGTGCCTCAGTTCCCTCATCTGTAAAATGAGGATGAAGACTGCGAGCCCCACGTGGGACAACCCGATTCCCCTGTGTCTACCCCGGCGCTTAGAACAGTGCTCGGCACATAGTAAGCGCTTAACAGATACCAACATTATTATTAAGTGTGCGAGTCCCTAGAGCTTCTTTAGTGACGAGTGAAAGATTCGCGTCGGTCGGCTGTCAGCCTATCCCTCGCCCGGCGGCTTCGGTTTTGACATCCCCAAGCTGCGCGCCGGCTCCCTGCACAGTTTCCCCGGCCTCCCTTGCGCTGTAATCTGGAGGATCCGCGCGCTCCTGGCTGTGCCGTCGGGCCTCATGCCCAGGGAGACACGCGGAAGACTCTGAGTCACTTGGCGGCGTCTGGCACCGGTGCGGTGGGCTGACGGTGAACCTGCGGAAAACCCAGGTCGCGGTGCAGCCCACCCCCAGAGAGCTCTGTGGACCACCAGATATTTCCGGGCGTATTGCGACCTGGCTCGCGCCGGAGTACAGACGGAAGCTTCCGCGGCGCGGAAAGCGCGAACCGGTGCGATTGGGCCCTCCGCCGCCGAGGAGGCCCTCGGTGATGACGATACCTGTGGCGTTTAGGCGCTTGCTACGTGCCGAGCGCTGTCCTAATCGGGAAGCAGCGTGGCTCGGTGGCAAGAGCCAGGGCTTGGGAGTCGTAGGTCATGGGTTCGACTGCCGGCTCTGCCGCTCGTCAGCTGTGTGACCGTGGGCGAGTCACTTCTCTGGGCCTCAGTTCCCTCGTCTGTAAAATGGGGATGAAGACTGCGAGCCCCAAGTGGGACGACCTGCTGACCCTGTATCTCCCCCGGCGCTCAGAACAGTGCGCTGCACCTAGTAAGCGCTTAACAGATGCCAACGTGATGATTATCACTGAGCTCTGGGGTGGATACAGGTATACTGGATTGGACACAGTCCCTGTCCCATGTGGGGCGCACGGTCTCTATCCCCGTTTTGCAGATGAGGGAACCGAGGGCCAGAGACGTGAAGCGACTTGCCCGGCGTCACGCGGCAGGCACGTGGCAGAGCCGGGATTAGTACCGATGACCCGCTGACTCCCGGGTCCGTGCTCTAACCGCCACCCCGTGCGGTAGCCGCGGTGTGAAGCCGTGGCCCAAGTTGCCGACTTTTCAGCCAGGCACCACCCCCGTCCAAGCCACGGACGACGAGAGGGCACCGAGCTCCGATGGCGTCTCTGTAGAAATCACGAGCAGAGAGAGACGGGGCGGCCTCGGACTCCTGCACGGAGCTTTAGCACAACTCGTGTGATCCTGAAGCGGTGCCGCGGGGCCTTAAATGGCCCTCGAGATCCCGATCTTCCAGCAGAAAGACGAGCGAGGTGACCGCGGGGACCACCAATCAGTCGGCGGTATCCATTGAGCGCTTGCTACGTGCAGAGCACTGTACTGAGCACTCGGGAGAGTACAGTATATCAGACTCGGTAGGCACATTCCCTGCCCGCAGCAAGCTGAGCAGCAGCGCGTCCTAATGGATAGAGCTTGGGCCCGAGAGGAGGACGTGGGTTCTAATCCCACTTCCTCCACGTGTCCGCTGTGGGGTCTCTGTGCCTCATTTACCTCATCTATAAAATAGGGATTAGGTCTGTCGGCCACATTAAGACTGACCGGCTTCTCTCTACCCCAGCACTTCCTACGGCGCTGTAGAAAGTGCTTAACAGCTTAAAAAAAGAAAAATTTGGCAAGCCCTCGGTAGAATTGTTTCAAACAGATGGTGGAAGACTGAGTTAACTGCCCAGCCCTCAGTGCGGTGGATCTAGGCTTGAGAGCGCTGCAGCGTCAGGAAAGCGCCGGGAGAGTCCTGCGTTTGCAGACCGCACGAAAGCATCAACCGACCAGAAGTCTGGCAACTGCTAAGCCCACTTGGCCGCCCCGAGGAGTTTACTGAGATCCTCGGGCATCTCCCCCTCGGTCGCTGTTGGCCAAACCAAGCCTTAGTCACATCGCCCTCGGAGTAAAGTAGAACTGCGAGACGCAGCGTGGCCCAGTGGGTAGAGCACGGGCCGGGGAGGGGGTCGGTCAGTTGTATTTATCGAGTGCTTACCGGGCGCGAGGCTAAGCGCTTGAGAGAGGGCGGCGCGACGCTAGAAAGGAATGTATCCTCCCCCCTCCACAGCGAGCTTACGGTCTGAGACGGGGAGACGGGCATCAATATCATTAAATGACAGATACGCACGTAAGTGCCGTGGGGCTCGGAGGGAGGATGAATAAAGGGAGCAGGTTAGGGATACGCAGATGGGGGAGGAAGAAGAGGAAAAGAGGGCTTAGGGGAGGCCTCTTAGAGGAGATGCGCCTTCAGTTAGGCTTGGAGGGGATCGGGGGCATTAATTGTCGTTAGGATGTGAGGAGGGGCAGTGCGTTCCAGGCCAGAGGTGGGTGAGAGGTCCAGGGTAAGATAGACCAGATTGAGGTACAGTGAGAAGGTTAGCGGGTCAGGAGGACCTGGGTTTTAATCCTGGTTCCACCACATGTTGACTTGGGACAAGTCACTTCATTTCTCTGTGCCTCGGTTACCTTATCTAAGAAATGGGGATTCAGAGTGTGAGCCCCTTGTGGCACTGGACTGTGTCCAACCCGATGAGTCGGTATCTACCCCAGTGCCTAGAACAGTGCCTGGCGCAAAGTAAGCACGTATCAAATACCTTTTTTTTTTTTAAAGGTTACAGGGGGAGACGTATTAATGTAAAAAATTATAGCTATATACAGAAGTGTTGTGAAGTCGAGGGTGGAGTAAGGGATGCAAATTCAAATGCAGATCGACGCGGATGCTCGGACATCCCTAGAGCTGTGTTTTGAGTTTTATTTCCGAAGCTGGGTTCAGTTAGTTACCACCTCAGTGCCGTTTGGAAAGAGTTTCTTCCATTGTTCCGTTGTACCCAAGTACCTGAAAATTTTTTTGTTTGTGCACTGTGTGATCTCCGCCCTCCCCGCCCCCGGGACCTGGATCGGGTCTAATTCCTTCCTATGCATTCATTCAGTCGTATTTATTGATCGCTTACTGTGTGCAGAGCACGGTACTAAGCGTTTCATCTCCCCCAGCACTTCGTACAGCGCTTTGCACACTGTAAGCACTTAGTGTCGCTCAGTGAATCCTGTTTATTGCGTACATGCTGTATCCAGAGCACTGTACTAAGCTCTCGGGAGTGTGCAGTGTACCAGAGTTGGTAGGCACGTTCCCTGTTACTCCCCTTTCTGCTACTAAAACCCATTCCGAATGCTTTTAGAGTTCTACGTTTGTATTTGGAAAGGTCCACGGGGCTCTCGGACAAGGATCGGCCACCGAGAGCTTCTCCCTCCTTTCCTGCCCCTCTTCCCCTCCCCGTCCGCCGCCCGTCTCCTGGCGTCAGATGTTTTTCTCTCCGGTACAGACTGTGGGCTGCCTTCTCTAGCCGCAGAGCAGGCCTGAGTTTCAGCTTGACTTTGATAACAAAAGGGGAGAACCACCTGTGAGGATTTCTTTATCGTCTTCTAAGACAAAGGGCAGGCCGCCTCTCATCCGGCTCCATTCCTCCACACCCAGTCAGCCAGCCAGCCTCACCTGTCTGAGCACCCTGCACTGGTTGAGGGGTGGGATGGGGGGGTAGAAAAGTCCCCGGAGGGCCGGTGCGGGGGGCAACACGAGGCTGGGAGGACCAGCCGGGGCCTGAGCCGAGTTGGATTTGCTTTTGCGCCCATCCAACCTGACCCCAATCAACCTCTGTCTTCCCTTCTAGACTGTACGCTGGTGGTGGGCAAGGAATGTGTCCGTTTATGGTCGTGTACTTTCCCAGGCGTTCAGTACGGCGCTCTGCACGCAGTCAGCGCTCAGTAAATACGTCTGACTGACCTACAGCCGGGATGCTGTGAGACTCGTGAACTTTTCCCCGGGCCGGTTCGGGTTTCTAAATGCCTGTCCTGAAGGCTTAAAGCGGCTGGTGGGTTTCTTCCCGTTTCTCTCCGCCCCCTCCCCTCTTTCTCCAGGCTGAACCCTTCATCCAGACTAGTGGAGATATCCGGTCTTTGCTCCCAAACGCTTAGTATAGTGCTCGGCGCAGAATAAGCACTCGAGAAGTACGATTGGTCGATTAGGCTATACTCAAGCACTATCCAAGTGGTCCTCACACAATAATAATAATCATGGTGTTTGTTAAACATTTACTCTGCGCCAGGCACCGTACTAAGCGCTGAGGTTGATAGAGTCAGGTTGGACACAGTCCGCGTCCCACGTGGAGCTGATTCCTATTCCCCATTTTACAGGTGGGAGAACTGAGGCCCAGAGAAGGCAAGTGAACCCGCCCGAGGTCACCCGACAGATAAGTGGTGGAGCCAGAGCTGGTCCTTCTGACTGGCGGGCCCGGGCTCCGCCCGCCAGGCCATGCTGCTGCCTGTGCTTTTCAATTTAGCCAGGAAGCCAGGATTCCTAACTGTGAAGGACTCAGTCGCCTTGCCCCTTCCCACCTCACCTTGCCACTCCTGCTACACCTCGGTCCCTACGCTTCTCTCCTCTAATGCCAACCTACTCGGTGTACCGTGATGTCTTCTATCCTGCCGCCGACTCTTTGCCCCATCCTCCACCTGGCCTGGAGCTCCCTCCCCACTCATTTGTTATTTTTTGAGCGCTTATTGTGTAGGGGTACTCATCTTCTCCAGACCACCCCGCCCTCAAAACCTTTCTAATATTCCGTCTCCTTCAAGAAGGCTTCTCTGACTAAGCCCCCCTTCCCCCCCCCCCCACCCGTATCCCTTCTGCGTTGCCTCCGCCGTAGGAGCTGAACCCTTTAAGCACCCGATGTTTATCCCGCCCTCATCCCCAAAGCGTTTCTGTCCACAGCCCGGCTCTCTAAATTGTAAACTCGTTGTGGGCGAGGAATGTGTCTGCCAACTCTGTTGTTGTATTCTCCCGAGGGCTTAGTAGAGCTCGTCTCTAGACCGAGCTCACTGTGGGCAGGGAATGTGTCCGTTTGTTATAATGGTGTTGATATTGGTTAAGCACGTACTGTGTGCAGAGCACTGTTCTGAGCGCCGGGGGAGATACAGGGTCATCAGGTCGTCCCACGTGAGGCTCCCAGTTAATCCCCATTTTACAGAGGAGGGAACTGAGGCCCAGAGAAGTGAAGTGACTTGCCCACAGTCGCACAGCTGCCAAGTGGCAGAGCCGGGATTTGAACTCATGAACCTGTGATATGTTATTATATCATACTCATGAACCTATGATATGTTATTAGCTCATACTCTCCCAAGCGCTTAGTACAGTGCTTTACACACAGAAAGTGCTCAGTAAATGATTTGAATGAATAAGCACTCAGTAAGTACCCCTGGTTGATTGAGATCCTTAGAAAGGCTTTACAGTCGATTTAATTCTCCAGGATTTTGACATTAAGGTGTCTGGGTGGTTTGAATGCGGCTTTGTTTCACATCTTGTGAATCCCTAGGGAAAGGTTAGATTGTATGAAGTGTCGATGAATCAGTCAGTGATTTGTACCGAGTTCTTACGATGTGCCGAGCCCGTGGCTTAATCTGGTCAGCCTAGTCCCTGGCTTTGCGTAGGTCAGTAATTTAAGCATTCTTTGGTCTTAATCATCAGTCACTGACATTTATGCTTACTCAGTGCTAAGAGCTTGGGAGAGTACAGTGCAACAGCGATGGTAAGCATGTTCCCTGTCCACTCTGACAGACATGAATAAACCTCAATAACGTAGGCCGTGTAGCCATTACATAAACCTTGCTACACCTTTCATTTCCTCTTGTTTGGGCGCACTTGCTAAGCAAGAATTTGATCACCGCAGCACCGGTCTCGAGGGCTCCAGTTATTTTTTTTCCCCTCAGTTTCAGCATTGTCCCCGTCACACACGTTCACACCTTCCCGTTGAACGAGACCGTCCACTCCTGGCACGTTATCTTTAGGTGAGCTGGGTTTGCAGGGAATTATGGAGAAGTGACAGGATGGGCTTTTTTAAAAAAAACGTTTACAGCTGTTTGCCAAGCTTGTCCGCGTGTGCATCTGTTGTTGGCCGATCTAGACGTGTCATCCTTCACACGTCAGGTATGACCCATCCCAAGTAGATAATGATGTTGGTATTTGTTAAGCGCTTACTATGTGCAGAGCACTCTTCTAAGCGCTGAGGTACAGGGTGCGGGTAGATACAGATACAGGTTGTCCCAAGTGGGGCTCACAGTCTTAATCCCCATTTTACAGATGAGGGAACTGAGGCACCGAGCAGTTAAGTGACTTGCCCACAGTCACACAGCTGACAGGTGGCAGAGCCGGGATTCGAACCCATGACCTCTGACTCCGAAGCCCGTGCTCTTTTTACTGAGCCACGCTGCCTCTCTAAAGATGGATAAAGATGCCTTTATCCATGTTAACGTCTTCTTTTCTAGCCAGTGGGAGGAGGGTCTCCGACGAGACTGTGCTCTGCACACGGTAAGCGCTCAGTAAACGAGATTGAATAAGTGAATGAAGGAGTTTAGACAACCTTCTCTTCCCCGAAAGCATCCAATCGTAGGTATTGTTAAGCACCTCTTTTTGTTCCAGACTCGGTACCGAGCTCAGAGAGGGACACAGGCTAATCAGGTCGGACACGGTCCGGATCCCACGTGGGGCTCCCGGCATTAATCCCCATTTTACGGATGAGCGCACTGAGGCACACAGAAGGGAACTGACCTGAGCGAGATCAACCGATAGATGAGCGGCGGAGGCGGGATCAGAAACCGGATCCTCTCGTACCCCGTGCTGTACCCCCCTGTGTCTACCCCAGCGCTTAGAACAGTGCTCGGCACATAGGAAGCGCTTAACAAATACCAACATTATTATTATTAGTCCGTGCTGCTTCCTATACAGTACCTTGTTTTTGAGTGCGGATATAGGAGGACGTCTGTCGATACTCCAGTAAGTGTATTTGGGGGAATCTTTGATTTCTCAAGTTAACCAGAACCACACGCCTTTGCTGCCAGCTATCTGTGTTCCAGAAAAGCGGTGAACTCCGTTCGCAGGTGTTAGAATGAATCAGGCCCAAACTTGTGTAGCCTCCAGCCGAAAACAAGTATTTTGAAATAGGCATCCACGGGTGGCTTCCTTTGACCTCTTTAGATCCCAGTGTATATTTATTTAAACCTCCAAAGCGTGAAAAGCAATCTACTTCATTACCTTAGGGCCGCCTAGATTGAGACAACCTGTTGGACGTGCAAGGCTTGATAGATGCCGGTCGATCTTTACGTTTTCCTAACTCTTCTTCTCCTGATCTTCGAAACACTGGACTCGGATGTGGTAGAGGAGCGAGGGGAGGGGGGAGCAGAAAGAGGTTGGTACGCGCTTTCGTGATGATAATGCTAAGTGTGGTTTTTAAGCACTTACTGTGTGCCAGGCACTGTACTAAGCGCCGGGGTGGATACAAGCAGATCGGGTTGGACGCAGTCCCTGTCCCACGTGGGGCTCGCAGGCTCGTCCCCCATTTTACAGACGAGGTAACTGAGGCCCAGAGAATTGAAGCGACTTGCCCGAGGTCACACAGCAGACGAGTGGCGGAGCCCGGATTTCTCGCCGCTCGGTCAGCGGTATTTATTGAGCGCTTACTGCGTTTGGGCCACTCTGCCGAGTGTTTGGGAGACTACGGGGCAAGAGAAGTGGTAGACGTGTTTTTGGCCCCCAGCGAGCTTACTCACCACAGAAATACGGCGGTCCTGGGGAGTGGGGTGGTGGTGAGAGGACTGGAATGGCATGGGGCAAACCCGGGCAGCCGGGGACCCCATCCCGTGGATGGAGCGCGGGCCTGGGAGTCAGGGGTCATGGGTTCGAATCCCGGCTCGGCCACTTGTCAGCCGGGTGACTTGGGGCAAGTCGCTTCGCTTCTCGGTGCCCCATCTTTAAAATGGGGAGTGAGACCGTGAGCCCCGCGGGGGACGACCTGATTCCCCTGTGTCTACCGCAGCGCTCAGAACAGTGCTCGGCACGTAGTAAGCGCTCAACGGATGCCAACGTTATTAATCCCGGCTCCGCCACCCGTCTGCCATGCGACCTTGGGCCAGTCACTTCACTTATCTGGGCCTCAGTTACCTCATATGTAAAGCAGGGACTGAGACCCTGAGCCCCACGTGGGACATTGTATCCCATCTCTCCTCCTCCCCCTCTCCCGTCCCACCCCCTCAGCACTGTACTCGTCCGCTGGACTGTATATATCTCTGTCACCCTATTTATTTTGTTTATTTTGTTTAATGAGCTGTACATCACCCTGATTCTATTTAGTTGCCATTGTTTCTGTGAGCTGTTCTTCCCCTCGACTCTATTTATTGCCACTGTTCCGTGGCAGGGACCGTCTCCATCTGTTGCCGACTTGTCCGTTCCAAGCGCTTAGTCCAGTGCTCTGCACGTAGTATAGTAAGCGCTCGCTAAATACTACTGAATGAATCTGATGAGCTCGTATAACACCGGCACATAGTAAGCGCCGAACGAGTACCGTTAAAAACAAAAATTTAGGGATTGGTAAGTGGGCCTGCGTACAGCGATCGGTTACAAACCCTGGGGGGTTCCGTAAGGAAAAGGAATATCGCCATCATGCCTCCGAGGACCGAGTTCATACTCTGAGGTGGATTTGGAAGTTAGAATTGATTAAGCACCTACTTGTGAAAAGCACTATGTCGTGCACTGCGTTTTGAGATATCGTAGTGGACGGGCTGGTCTCCCGGAGCCATATTCCTCAACAGATAAAAACGGACCGCATTCCGCCGGTGTCCACCAGCCCAGGGCGGGGTACTCTCCCAATCGCTTAGTACGGTGCCCTGCACACAGTAATCACTCAGTCAGTACGAATGAATGATTAACAAGAGCCCATCTCATAAAACCATCATCGTGTTAACCTTGCCCAAATAATTTGAGTTGAAATGATTTTTCCCTTGAAATGTGAATGGCGTCTCCGAGATAAGGCTCTAAGAACAGTGGTCGTGAGAGATACAAATGCGATTCTCAGTATAGATTCTAAAAACATGTATAAGCTGCATTCTTTTTTTTTTGCATGGCCTTGCCACCGTCTAAACCTTGCCCATTGCGTTAAGACCCACGTGTCCGCTGGTGGAATGAAACTAAGTCGTAATGACGTCTCCAGGAGACCTTCCCGGACTAAGTCCTCCTTTTCCTCTGCTCCCCCTCCTCTCCCCATCACCCTGACTCAGTCCCCACGTATTTATAATTCTATTGATTTTTATTAATGATGTGTATATAATTCTGTTTATTTATCATGATGCTACTGATTCCTGTTTACTCGTTCTGATGTCTGTCTCCTCCCTTCTAGACTGAGCCCGTTGCGGGCAGGGATTGTCCCTAATCGTAGCTGAATTGTACTTCCCAAGCGGCTAGTACAGTGCTCTGCACGCAGTAAGCGCTCAATAAATCCAAGTGAGTGAATGAGTCTCCATGGAACCTTTCGTTTAAAAATTAATCAGCCCACACCTAGAAGAGCAGAGTACATAGCGATTTTGAAGAAGGGAAAATGATGTCAGCTGTGCGCTCCTATGTAAATCACAATTGAAGAGCATCTTCCGTTGTCAAAACCACAAGATCAACACCCCCTAACTATTTCTTGGGTTGACTCCTTCCACTGGCACTGGTTTAAAGCCTCACCGTGACCTGGGAGTGTATGGCTAATGAGAAGCAGCGTGCCTAGTGGAAAGAGCGCGGGACTGGAAATCGGACGACCTCATCATCATCGGTGGCATTTACTCGATGCTTATTGGGTGCGGAGCACTCTACCGAGTGCTCGGGAGAGTACGTTACAAGAGAATTGGTAAACACATTCCCCTGTGAACTTAGTGTCTAAAGGGGGAGACGGACATTAATATCAATAATTTATAGCATAATATATCGATTTGTACACCTTAGTCCGTCATATTAATTGAATGCTTACTATATGTGGCGCACTGTACTGAGAACTTGGAATGGTACGATGTAAAGGCACGTTCTTGCCCGCACATGCTCACATTATCTAGAGGCTGTGGTTGGATCAAATGCCCAAAGGTTACAGATCGCAAATAGAGTGAATGGATTTTGATCTGGTGAAAAAGGAAATTACCACTGGGCAGTTTGGCCTGTGAAGTCAGGTGGTTGAGATAAACCATTGTTTTCCGTACTCTCTCTCTCTTCTAAATGGAGCTCGATTTTCAGATATGTAGTATCCTCAGTATATGAAATAAGTTTTTGATCGGCATCTGAAATGACCGCATAGGAGATCACAGGCTTTGGGCATTTTTATGTCCAAAATTTCATGAGCCAACATTCATAAAACAGTCTTTGTTTGGATGCCCCAATGAGCTCACTCAGTTCTTTCAGAATGTGTGAATAGAATGTCTGTTGAGGCCCATTCGTTCATTAATTCATTCAATCATATTTATTACGTGCTTACTGTGTGCGCAGCACTGAACTGAGCGCTTGGGAAACAATAAACAGTGACAGTCCCTGCCCACAAGGAGCTCACAGTCGAGAGAGCCCAGCTGCCTGAGCACAAATTTTCCTTACTGCGGGTGCATCCGGAAAGTAACCCAATCTATCGATGGTATTTATTGAGTGCTTAATAGGTGCAGAGCCTTGTACTAAATGCTGTGCTAAATTCTCAGAAGACTACAGAGTCGGTAGACACGTTCCCTGCCCACGACAAGCTGACAGTCTAGAGGTGAGGCACACGTTAAGATACGTACCTGAGTGCTACAGGACTGAGAGGGGGCGAAAGAAGGGCACGGGGCAACGTAGAAGGGAGTGGGAGAAGAGGGAATGAGGGCGTAGTTAGGGAAGGCCTCTCGGAGGAGATGTGCCTACAACGAGGCTTCGAAGGTGGGGAGGGTGAGAGTCTGTGGGGTACGAAGAGGGAGGGGATTCCAGGCCAGAGGCAGGACGTGGGCAAGAGGTCGATGGCGACACAGTTGAGATGGAGGTGCAGTGGGTAGGCTGGCATTAGAGGAACACAGAGGAGTACTGTCTAAGTGCCCAAGTATGATGCTGGCAAGTTTTCTCATGCAAGATTCAGGAAGTGCTGAATTAAAGTTTCTGACATTAACATTAATAATAGGCCCCAAATGCACCGGACTTTTGTCGTTTTGTTGGAAAAGCACCAGTTCACTAACGTAACGTTGATCATTTTGTGTCCCGGAGGAAGCGGATATATTCCTAAAAGTGATCAGCGCTCGTCGTCATTGTAAGCGAAACGTTCCGAACTTTACCCGGGACGAGTCATAAACAGTTATGAGTCCTAGCAAGCAACAGGCGTTTCCATTGTGTTCGTCTGACACAGAAGCCAGAAGACAAAACAATTGAGGAAGACTCTGAAAGACAGAGGGAGGAACACGCTCTGTCCCCGTCAATTAGAGCAGAATTGGGCTGAAGGTGGAGGGTCCACAGAGATCAAGAGGAACATTGTTTAAACTGAAGTGAGATCACCCAGAGAAAGGTGGAGCATGGAGTGGAATTGATTTTGTAACCTCTTGAGAAAGGTTTGGGGCATTATTACTTCAGAAACCATTGCTGAGGGATCGTTTGCCGTCTTGATTCTATTTATTTGCTATTGTTTTAATGAGATGTTCATCCCCTCGATTCTATTTATTGCTATTGTTCTTGCCTGTCCGCCTCCCCCGATTAGACCGTGAGCCCTTCAAAGGGCAGGGACCGTCTCTATCTGTTACCGATTTGTCCATTCCAAGCGCTTAGTACAGTGCTCTGCACATAGTAAGCACTCAGTAAATACTACTGAATGAATGAATGAATTTGCAGGCCACCTCCCCTCCTGCGTTTGTTGGGATTTTTTTCAGGGCATTCGTTAAGCGCTTACTATGTAACAGGCACCGTACTAAGAGTTGTGGCGTAGTTTTCTTATGTGGATTTTGTCCAGAACAGTGCTTTTCAGACACGGCCTCTGGGATTTAATATGTCCGTTGCCCGGTTTGGGGGCTGCCAGTCAATCGATCAGTCGTATTTATCAGTCAGTCAGTCAGTCGTAGTTTTTGAGCATTTACGGAGTGCGGAGCACTGTCCTAAGCACTTGGGAGAGTACGGTGAAATAGAGTTGGCAGACACCATCCCTGCCAGCAGTGAAGATGAGAAGCAGCGTGGCTCAGTGGAAAGAGCACGGGCTTTGGAGCCAGAGGTCATGGGTTCGAATCCCCGCTCTGCCACTTGTCAGCTGTGTGACTGTGGGCAAGTCTCTTAACTTCTCTGTGCCTCAGTTACCTCATCTGTAAAATGGGGATTAAGACTGTGAGCCCCACGTGGGACAACCTGATAACCCTGTGTCTACCCCAGCGCTCAGAACAGTGCTCGGCACATAGTAAGCGCTTAACAAATACCAACATTAACATTATTATTACCGGTGTAGACGTTGTCTTCCTTCCGCCCCAAGAGTCAGATGCCGCCATTTCACCATATTTGGGGATTGGGTCTGGAGCCAGTGGGTGGGTGAGGGGACAGGGTAGAGATGGCCCGGGCAAGAGAAGATGGGGAACCAATCCAGGAAAGATGGGAGAAGGGTAGGGGCACATGTTAAAGAGGTGTCAGTGAATTCTGGTCCTGTGAAATGCTTACTATGTGCTGATTACTTGGAGCCAAATACAAGATGATCAGGTCAGACAAGTGTGATCACCAGTCTCCATAGCAACGCCGACTAGCGGAAAGAACCCAGGCTTGGGAGTCAGAGGACCCGCGTTCCCATCCCGCCTTTGCCACTTGCCTGCCGTGGGACTCGGGGCAAGACACCTCACTTCTCTGTGCCTCATTTTCCTCGCCTGTAAAATGGGGATTCAGTACCCCTTCCCCTTCGCCCTTGGACTGAGAGTAAACTCACTGTGGGAAGAGAATATGTTTATTGTTATTTTGTGCTCTCCCAAGCACTTATAATAATAATGATGTTGGTATTTGTTAAGCGCTTACTATGTGCAGAGCACTGTTCTAAGCGCTGGGGTAGACACAGGGCAATCAAGTTGTCCCACGTGGGGCTCACGGTCTTCATCTCCATTTTACAGATGAGGTCACTGAGGCACAGAGAAGCTAAGTGACTCGCCCAAAGTCACCCAGCTGACAAGTGGCAGAGCCGGGTTTCGAACCCATGATCTCTGACTCCAAAGCCCGTGCTCTTTCCACTGAGCCACGCTGCGCTTCTCTAACTTATTAAAATGCTGTGCACGCAGTAAGAGCTCAAAAATACTATCGAATGAATAAATGAGAGCCTCATGTGAAACAGCTACCGTGGCTAACCTGATTATTTTCAATCTGTCCCGGTGCTTAGTTATCTCGCTTAGCCCATAAAAAGAGTTTAACAAATGCTGTAGTAATAGTAATAATAATAAATGCTTTCTCCATACCAAGCAGTTAACAAGTGCTGTAGTAATAGTAATAATAATAAATGCTTTCTCCATACCAAGCACTTTGTTAATGACTGGGGTAAATGCAAGATAAAAAAAAAATTCAGACACGGATCCTATCCCTCAAAAGGAGCTGATCATCCAGGTGGAGGAGGACGACACATAAAAAGAGAAATAAGGTTCCAAGGATGAGAGAATTTAGAAAGTTCCAGGATAACACATCGGGCATTTGGGAAGGGCGATAAACGGCATTCGGCGGCACCTCTGCTCCAGGTCCCAGAACTTCCCCGGCAATGTTCTCCAAGTTGGGAATCAATTAATCATTCAATCAGTAGTATTTATTGAACACTTAGTAGGTGCAGAGCACTGCACTAAGCCCTTGGGAGAGTACCGTACCACAGAGTTGGCAGACCCATTCCCCGCGCACAAGTTTATAGTCTAGAGAAGGCCTGCGTCCGCTGGCTTCCAGTCAGTCAGTGGGATTTAAGCGAGTGCTTTCCGCGTGCAGAGCCCTGTTCTAAGTTCTCGGGAAAGCACAGTATAATAATGTTGGTATTTGTGAAGCGCTTACTGTGTGCAGCACGCTGTTCTAAACGCTGGGGCAGATAGAGGGTCATCAGGTTGTCCCACGTGAGGCTCACAGTTAATCCCCATTTTACAGATGAGGGAACTGAGGCCCAGAGAATAATAATAATAATGTTGGCATTTGTTAAGCGCTTACTATGTGCCGAGCACCGTTCTAAGTGCTGGGGTAGATACAGGGTAATCAGGTTGTCCCACGTGAGGCTCACAGTTAATCCCCATTTTACAGATGAGGGAACTGAGGCCCAGAGAGGCGAAGGGACTCGCCCACAGTCACACAGCTGACAAGTGGCAGAGCCGGGATTCGAACCCATGACCTCTGACTCCCAAGCCGGGGCTCTTTCCACTGAGCCACGCTGCCCCTCTCACTACGAGAAGCAGCATAGGCTTAGCGGTTAGAGCATGGGCCTGGGAGTCAGAAGGTCCTGATCCTGGCTCCGCCTCATGTCTGCTGTGTGACCTTGGGCAATAATAATAATAATGATGGTATTTGTTAAGCGCTTACTATGTGCAGAGCACCGTTCTAAGCGCTGGGGTAGACACAGGGGAATCAGGTCGTCCCACCTGGGGCTCACAGTCTTCATCCCCATTTTACAGATGAGGTAACTGAGGCACAGAGAAGTGAAGCGACTTGCCCACAGTCACACAGCTGGCAAGTGGCGGAGCCGGGATTGGAACTCGTGACCTCTGACTCCAAAGCCCGGGCTCTTTCTGGGCTTTATTATATTATATTGTATTATATTATATTGTATTTATAATATATATTATATTTTATTATAATAATTATAGTATTTGTTAAGTGCTTACTCTGTGCCAGGTACTGTACTAAGCGCTGGACTGCACTAAGTCACTTCACTTCTGTGCCTCGGTTCGCTCATCTGGAAAATGGGGGAAAATGTGCGTCATGTAGAATAGGGACTGTGTCCAACCTGATTAGCTTGTATCTACCCCGGTGCTTAGAACAGTGCTTGACGCGTAGTAAGCACTTACACAGGTATTATCATTATTATTATTATTATTATTATTGTTATTAACAGAACAGAGTTGGTAGCCACTTTCCCTGCCCCTGTATTCGGGGCGGGGGTGCTGGCCAGGAGACCCCAGAGCCCACAGTGGTGTGGGGGGGCTCGGTCCTAGTTTTAGCCGCTTCTCACGTTTGGTCCCAGGCTATTCCAGGCAGCCGGTGGCTTTGCTTTTATTTTCTTCTGAATGCATTCAGCAGTTAGCGGACTTCTGGCAGAACCGTCCTGTTCCCGCTATCATCACCGTCATCGTCAATATCTATTTATAGCTCCTTGGCTCTCACCTCCTGATGTTATGCAGTGCCGAAAATGCGTACGAATCAGCCACCACTTCACCCCGTTTGCCTTTTTTAAACACCCCAAGGCAAATAGGTGAGATGGTCCTTTCTCCCTCACGCGGAGGCGACATTTCTCATCTCCGCGTCGTCGTCGGTGAGCGGTTCTTCTCTAAACTGCTTTTCGTGGTGCTTAAAGGGTACTGCACGCGCATCACGGGGAACGGGTTCTCTTTGGTTTTTTTACTTTCTCCACTGGAGCGAAGGAGGAGTCTGAGGCTTTGAAGTAATTTGGCCCAAAGACTAGGTAGAGAAGCAGTTTGGAAATTCGGGGCCTGCGAGGTCTTCCTCTGCCCCTGGGGTGGTCTCCAGGAAAACCCCGCCAGGAAAGGGTGGCGAGGGGGCAGTAGAAACACATCCCTGTTATAAGCTGTGTGACTGTGGGCAAGTGGCTTAACTTCTCTGTTCCCTCCTCCGTAAAATGGGGATGAAGACTGTGAGCCCCACGTGGGACGACCTGATTCCCCTGTGGCTACCCCGGCGCTTAGGACAGTGCTCTGCACATAGTAAGCGCTTAACAGATGCCAACATCAGTATTAGAAAAGAAGACTGGAAGTTAGTGGGGAAAACCGGTGCCTAACCTTGAGACTCCCTTTGAGAGCTCGTCGATCACGTTCGATTGTTTGACTTTCCCTTTGATGACTCTTCAGTGAAATGTCAAATATCAATATCCCATTTCGTGCACGTCTTGCCCTCTAGACTGGTAAGGTTGTTGTGGGCAGGGAGCAGGTCTGCCACCTGTGTCATACTGTACAGTGCTCTGCGCGTAGTAAGCACTCTGTACGTATCAATTATCGATGAATTTCATTTTTTTAAAATGGGGTCTGTTAAGCGCTTACCACGTGCCAGGCATCGTATCAGGCTCCGGGGTAGACACGAGGTCATCGGGTTGGACACGGTCCATGTCCCACCTGGGGCTCACAGTCTTCACCTCATGTTCTATAGATGAGGGAACTGAGGTAGAGAGAAGTGAAGTGACTTGCCCAAGGCCACACAGCACACAAGTTGGCAAGGAATGTGTCGATTATATTGTTGCGTGGTCCTCGTTCAAGCATTCAGTCCAGTGACCGGCACGCGGTAAGCGCTCGGTAAACAAGATCGATTCAGTGAATAAATACGATGTTAAGCTAATTGAGGGTAAGGAATGTGTCTATTTTATTGAACTCTCCCAAGGACTTAGTACAGAGCTCTGCACACAGGGAGTGCTCAGTAAATACGTTCGATTGGCAGAGCCCGCGTGACTCCCAGGCCCGAGCGCTCTCCTGTGACCCACGCTGCTTTTATCTTCAGGTCGGTTTTACATTTCTTAAGTGATGTAAAAAAAAAAAAAATGGCTCACCTTAAATGGTGAAATGCGGTCGAAAATGAGAGTTGGAAAGTTCAGTGATACAGATTCAAAGAAAAACCTCGCTTTCAGGGATCTCACCCAGGGGGCCATGGAAGCTGGGTTTTTTTGCTTTCGTCGTTTTGTTTTTCCGTCTTTTACTGGACGGGAAATAGCGATGGTCCATAATAGTTTTGGATTTTTTCTAGTACCTATGTAAGTCTTTTATTTGGTTCATTTTCTCCCTGGCTCTTTGACGTCGCAAAATTACAAAAATTCATTTTAGGCAGGGACCGTATTTACCAACTCTGTCGGACTGTACTCTCCAAAGGCCTTAATACAGTGTTCGGCACCCAGAAGGCACTTACTAAATACGGCGGATTGTTTTTGTACTTGAAACCGCCAAGCGTTCAGTGCGGCGAAGCTTTGCCCGTCTACGGTGTGGGGTTTTTTACGTGCATCCTCGCCGTTGGCACGCCACTGGTCGTAGATGGTTCCTGCCGCCGCACAAGGGCCACCCGAGGGCTAGGGCTTAAGGCCGGTCGCCCCCGCGGCCCCACCCCGGCCTGCCGCAGAGGATCCGACCCGTCTAGATGCTGCTGCAGCCGAGTCCTGAGGGACCGTTCATCTTTCCTGCCGTCCCCAACCTCCCCTCGGTCTGACCCGGGCCTGGGAGCAAGTTGGATTGAGCAGCACTGGTGGCGGGAACGAATGCCCGGGTATGGAGTAGGCCGCCGGGAACCATAGTAACCATCGGAAAAACGCTCCCAGGGTCCCCGTTGTCCCTGTTACGGGACAGTGGAGAATATTGGCCGGGAATGTGTCTGCCAACTCTGTTGTAGTGAACTCTCCCGAGCCCTTAATACAGTAAGCGCTCAATAAATGCCATCGATTGACGGTTCAGCCCATCCCGTCTCAGAAAGCGGACCGCCCTGGGACAGATGTGGCACTTTCCCACCAGCATTTCTGCCCCTTAAGGACAGGGATCGAGTCTGTTTTCTCAACTGGTCTCTCCCAAATTTTTAGGACAGTGCTTTAAATGTAGTAAGTGCTCAGTATATACCACTGATCGTGGCTGAAGGGCTCGGGCGCAGACTGACACATAGGTGTGTGAAAACGCTGTGTAAAAGGCAGGAGGCCGAACAGTTCAGCCGGAGGCAGACCTTCTCCAGACAAGTAATAATAATAATAATAATGTCGGTATTTGTTAAGCGCTTACTATGTGCAGGGCACTGTTCTAAGCGCCGGGGTAGCCACGGGGCAATCAGGTTGTCCCACGTGGGGCTCACAGTCTTCACCCCCATTTTACAGGCGAGGGAACTGAGGCACAGAGAAGGTGCCCACAGTCACACAGCCGACAAGCGGCCGAGCCGGGATTCGAACCCATGCCCTCTGACTCCCAAGCCGGGGCTCTTTCCACTGAGCCACGTAGTGTTGGTAGCTCTCCCTGTGAGGTCACCTCTTCCGGGAGGGCCCAGAACTAGAGGAAGCTGCACTTTTATTCCCCCCTTCTTCCCCTCCTTCCCCCTCCCCTCGCTTGGTTTGCAGCATTCGAGGGTTTATTACGTGCCAGGCACTGAACTGAGCGCTGGGGCAAATCAGGCTGGACACGGTCTACACTCCAGCTGGGGCTCAGAGCCTTAGTTCGCATTTTACAGACGAGGGAACTGGGGCACAGGAAAGCGAAGGGACTTGCCCAGCGTCACAGAGCAGAACCCTTCGTGGGCAGGGACCTGATCAACCGCCTCCGCTGTATTCTGTCTCGCAAGCGCGCAGTGTAGCGCCGAGCACCCACGGAAGTGCTCACTCGCCACCGGTGATTGATTGATTCCTTGGCTAGCGTGGAAGGGGCCCGAACACGGGTAAGAGCTGACCCTTCCTGAAAGTGGCTTGTTGCGACTCCTCACACGTCCACTACAGCGCAGACCTGACACCTGCGTAGAAGGGAAGAGCCTCGTTGAGCTCCCCGTGGACTCTAGGCGTGGGAAATAGTCCTGCTGAAAGGTTCACAGCCTCTTCCCATCTGGCGAGTTTTGTTTTTTTTTTTTTAGCAGACTGAGTTTAATTATATGCGAAGGATTTTAGTAAGGCATTGATTTAATAATAATAATGTTGGTATTTGTTAAGCGCTTACTATGTGCCGAGCGCTGTTCCAAGCGCTGGGGTAGACACAGGGGAATCAGGTCGTCCCACGTGGGGCTCACGGTCTTAATCCCCATTTTACAGATGAGGCAACTGAGGCACAGAGAAGTGAAGTGACTCGCCCACAGTCACCCGGCTGACAAGCGGCAGAGCTGGGATTCGAACTCATGAGCCCTGACTCCAAAGCCCGTGCTCTTTCCACTGCGCCACGCTGCTTCTCAAAAGATTTCCAAAAGCACGTGGAGTATATTCCTCTGTGGTTTCGTGACTGAAATCCGGTGACTTGCGCACTGCATCGGGAAGCCGCGTGGCCCGGTGGAAGGACCGCCCCGAGAGTCGGGGGACCTGAGTTGGAATGTCGGCTCTGCCACTCGTCTGCTGCGTGACCTTGGGCAAGTCACCTCTCTGTGCTTCGGTTTCCTCATCATGGGAAGCAGCGCGGCTCAGTGGAAAGAGCACGGGCTTCGGAGTCAGGGCTCATGAGTTCGAATCCCAGCTCCGCCACTTGTCAGCCGTGTGACTGTGGGCGAGTCACTTCACTTCTCTGTGCCTCGGCTCCCTCATCTGTAAAAATGGGGATGAAGACCGTGAGCCCCACGTGGGACGACCTGATTCCCCTGTGTCTACCCCAGCGCTTAGAACAGTGCTCGGCACATAGTAAGCGCTTAACAAATACCAGCATCTGTAGAATGGGGATTCAGTGATCTGTTAGCGTGGCTCAGTGGAAGGAGCCCGGGCTTGGGAGTCAGAGGTCGTGGGTTCGACTCCAGGCTCCGCCTCTTGTCAGCTGGGTGACTGTGGGCGAGTCACTTCACTTCTCTGGGCCTCAGTTACCTCATCTGTAAAATGAGGATTAAGACCGAGAGCCTCACGCGGGACAATCTGGTTACCCTGTATCTACCCCAGCGCTTAGAACGGTGCTGTGCACATAGTAAACGCTTAGCAAATGCCAACATTATCATTACAGTTATCTGTTCTCCTACTTAACTAGACTGTGACAGGGGCTCTATCCTACCCCATCAATCTGTGTCTTCCTCAGTGCTTAGAACAGTGCTTGACACATAGTACGTGCTTAACAAATGCTGTACTGAACAAATACCGTAATTATTATTATTGATCCGATCCGGGCCATCATCTGTTACTTTCTGTTTTCTGGTGATGGTGAAAAATAAAAATCTAGACTACAAGCTCCGTCTGGGCAGGGAATGTGCATTCTGTGGCTCAGTGGAAAGAACATGGGCAGGCTTGCAGCGGACCTGGGTTCTGATCCCGCCTCTCCCATTTGCCTCTTCTGTGACCTTGAACGAGTCACCGAACTTCTCTGAGCCTCAGTTTCCTCATCTGCAGAAAGAGGATTTAATCTCTGTACTACCTCCTACATAGACTTCGAACCCTGTGTGGGACAGGGACCGTACCCAAACCGATTATCTCGTATCCGGTCCGGTGCTTAGTACCGTGCTTGGACCGTAGTGAGTTTAGTAAATACCACACTTATATATATTTTTTATATTACTATCAGTGGTCTAATGTGACTCTCAGTGGTCTGATAAACCCCTTATAAAAGAGTAGCAGCGTGGCCTAGGGGAAAGAGTTAGAGGTCCCGGGTTGTCATTCCGATTCCTCCATCTGTCTGCTCCGTGTCCTTGGGAAAGTTGGTATTTTTTGTTAAGCGCTCACTATGTGCAGAGCACTGTTCTCAGCGCTGGGGTAAGCACAGGGGAATCAGGTCGTCCCACGTGGGGCTCACGGTCTTCATCCCCATTTTACAGATGAGGGAACTGAGGCGCAGAGAAGTGAAGTGACTCGCCCACAGTCACACGGCTGACAAGTGGCGGAGCTGGGATTCGAACTCATGAGCCCTTAACGTCACTTAACGTCCCTGACCCTCAGTTTCCTCATGGGTGAAAATGGAGATTAAATCCTACTCCCTCCTACCTCAACCGTGAGCCCCATGTAGGACGGGGACCGTGTCCGAGCCGATAACTTTGTACCTGTCCTGGTGCTTGGTAGTTAGGAAGTGATTAACACGTGATTATTATTCTAAAAATCAAGGCTCGACATCACCGGCACAGCATCAGATTCTGTTCCTGAATTCTGCTACTTGGGTAGCCCACTGCTCGGTGATGCAGGGGTCACCAGTGAGGTAAAAAAGCGAATGACAAAGACCAGCGTGTTCTTCGGGAGACTCGAGGAAGGCAGTGCCAACGTGGCACCAGGAACCCGGGGAACATCGCAGGTATACGGGGCCGTTATGATGCCTCACCTTCTTTCTGTCTGGGGGAACGCCGTGACATTTCTGGAGTGGTTCCACCGGCGTCACCCAGGTGCTGTAATTAACGTCGAGGGGCAGGACAGGACCGCGTAGAATCGAAGTCCCGGAATGCAGTCAGACCACAGGCTTCCAGAAGACTGGACGGTAGCAGTTGCTCAGACGGGCTTGATGGCGGGAGTGACTGGTAAAATCGTTAAGGGGAGTGGACCGAAGAAAGGCTTTAAAGACACAGCCCAGCGAAGCCTGAGGAGATAGGGCCGCGGGCGGCGGGAAGGCCGCAGCCAAAGACGGGTCAGCGGGGCGGTCGACGGTCAGAAAAGAGGGATCGTCTTGGAGCAGAGGCTTCGGCAGAATTGGGACCTGGAAAAGGAGGACCCAGAATGGGGTCGGCCCTGGGGTTGGCCCCTGCTGCAGCGCGTGAGAAGCCACTTGTCAGCTGTGTGACTGTGGGCAAGTCACTTAACTTCTCTGTGCCCCAGTTACCTCATCTGTAAAATGTGAGCCCCACGTGGGACATCCTGATTCCCCTGTGTCTACCCCAGTGCTTAGAACAGTGCTCGGCACATAGTAAGCGCTTAACAAATACCAACATTATTATTATTATTATTATCATTAGTCTGACTTTGCCCGGCAGACGGAAGAGATCGTGTCGTACTTAGTTCTCTCTAGCCATGCGTGTGTACCCTAGTCAGATCTCACTGCAGGAGCCTCGTGTTCAAACTTAAAAGACCACCAGGTATATCCGTATGTTGATAATCGCCGACTCTTCCTAACATGCACCTCTCCACCTCTAACTTTCCCCTTAATAATCTCTTATAAAACAGGCGTCCATGAATTTCTCCTAACCACCCTGGAACCTACCGATATTTTCTTTCCACATTACGCTCTCCGGTCATGAGTTCCATATGCTTCCTAGCCGCTGGGTGTGAGGGCTAATGAGAGACTTTCGAACTCACCTTCATAAGAAACGGCAGACGGATTCCCTAGCTTGTATCATCTACCCCCGTGCATAATACAGCGTCTACCCCGGAGCGAAATACAGTCCCTGGCACATAATAAGTGATTAACAAATACCATAAAAAAAACACCAAACAAACAAACCGAAAAAACTCCCCCAAGTGTGAATCTTTGAGGCTGTTGAACTGTTTCTTGCTCTGGTGCTGCCAGAGGCTCACCCTGGGGGATCCGCGGCCTTGATGGCAGCGAGGACACTTTCTCTTCCCTTCTCCTCTGGCTGCTGCTTTTCTGCTTCTTGTCGAGTTTCCGGGTGTTCTTACTTCATTCTCTCAGTTGCGTATTATAAATTATTTATTCTTTTTAATGCCCATCTCCTCTTCTAGAGTACCAGCTCATTAAAGGCAGGGAACGCGTCTACCAACTCTGTTGCAGTCCCCCAAGCGCTTAGTACAGTGCTCTGCGGGCGGTAAGTGCTCGGTAAATAAATGCCACTGATGATGATTAGGGAGCTCAGCAAGACGGGCCCTGGCTGTGTGGAGAACACTGTGCTAAGTCCCTGGGGAGTACAAGAAGCATGTTAATAATAATGTTACGACGCGCAGAGCACTGTTCCAAGTGCTGGGGTAGATACAGGGTGATCGGGTTGTCCCACGTGAGGCTCACAGTCTTCGTCCCCATTTTACAGATGAGGGAACCGAGGCAGCGAGTAGCCAAGTGACTTGCCTACATTCCCACGGCTGACAAGTGGCGGAGCCGGGATTCGAACCCGAGACCCCTGACCCCCAAGCCCGGGCTCTTTCCACTGAGCCACGCTGCAATACAACAGAGTTGGCAGACATGTTGCCTCTGTCCAGTGAGCTTCTAGGGCGGGTCAGCAGAGGAGAGGACTTGATTTTTCTTGTCTCCAGACACTGTTTCTTTGACATTCAAGATGATCCCACCTCCTCAACGGGCAATCAGGGCTCATAACTCATTTGGAAGAGGGCAAAGGGGACACGGACCGTGGTTAAGAACATCTGGCTCAGAGTTTTTTTGGTGAAATGGGAGGCGCAGTACAAAAAATTGGGCACCGTGGTTGATTTTTTTCAACACCGTTTGCAAGATTGGGAATGGTTGTTTATGTCTTTGAGGGTTTCCATTCTTATGAACAACAGTAAGAAGAATCGTGGTCCTCCGAGTGCTTCCTGTAATAATAATGGTGGTATTCGTTAAGCGCTTACTATGTGCAAAGCACTGTTGGAAGCGCTGGGGGGATACAGAGTGATCGGGTTATCCCAGGTGGGGCTCGTAGTTGTAATCCCCATTTTACAGATGAGGTAACTGAGGCACAGAGAAGATAAGTCACACAGCTGACAAGCGGCGGAGCCGGGATTCGAACCCATGACCTCTGACTCCCAAGCCCGGGCTCCTTCCACTGAGCCACGCTGCTGAGATGGATACTCTGTGAGCTGATAGATACAGCTTCTCTCCCACGTGATGCTCCCACCCTTGCTGGGAGGCAGTACTCGACCAAGTGTTAAGCACAGTGCTTTGCACACATGAAGGGCTCAGATATCACTGATTGAGGGAAAACCAGAATCTTATTCCCATTTTTTGCGGATGAGGAAGGCGAGGCCCAGCCAGCTTGTGACTTGCCCAAGGTCATTCAGGAGGGAAGTGGAAGGGCGTGGGTTAGAAATCAGTTCCTAATAATAATAATAACAATGTTGGTATTTGTTAAGCGCTTACTATGTGCAGAGCACCGTTCTAGGCGCTGGGGGAGACACGGGGGAATCGGGTTGTCCCACGTGGGGCTCGCGGTCTTAATCCCCATTTTACAGATGAGGGAACTGAGGCCCAGAGAAGTTAAGTGACTTGCCCAAAGTCACACAGCTGACAAGTGGCAGAGCCGGGATTCGAACTCATGACCTCTGACTCCAGTTCATCCGTCTCCCAGACGTGCTCTTGCCAATCTATCAATCAGTAGTATTTACGGAGCGCTTACTGTGTACAGGAAACGATACCAAGTGCTTGGGAGAGTATAATAATGATAATGATGGCATTTGTTAAGCACTTACTATGGGCAAAGCACTGTTCTAAGCGCTGGGGAGGATACAAGGTGATCAGGTTGTCCCACGTGGGGCTCTCAGTGGCACAGAGAAGTTAAGTGACTTGCCCAGAGTCACACAGCTGACACGCGGCTGAGCCGGGATTCGAACCCATGACCTCCGACTCCCAAGCCCGTGCTCTTTCCACTGAGCCACGCTGCTTCTCCATTGTGTTTTTCGGGTTTCTTTCTTTTCGGGTTGCCGCCTTAGCTGCTTATGTTCCTTTATTTTCATCCATTGCAGCTTTCTTTTTGCTTCTTTCATTTCCTTAGTTGTCCCCAATCTCAGATTTCCTCCCCCCCCAGCTCTTATTTTAAGATTTGCTCTTGAGCCCATTGCAGCGTCCTTGGACCGATGCCCAGTCCCAAATTTTCACACCGTGCTTTTGCTAGTTCTCACCCAACATGTCTGCTCTGACTTTATTTTGTCCACCGTCCCCTTGGCCCTGATGTGTGCTCACAAATGAATGATTTTTCAAGCCGGTTTTCTTTCAACATGTTTATTCGTCTGGGAAGCATTTTAATTAATCTCCATTTAGAATTCAAACCCATACCTGCAAGGCCAAGATTTTTTTTTTTTTTTTTTTTTTTAACAAGGATTTAGCTGAATTTCTCGATGAAAGGTGTTCTCTCTCCCACGTTAATGGGCACTTCTCCAGGCACCTGGTCAGACAGCTGGAGAAGGTGTTGAAGGCTTGTGCCGTAGTTAGAGCCCGGCCTGGGGGAAAGAGCCCGGGTTTGGAGGATCAGAGGATCTGGATTCTAGGCCTGGTTGTTCCACTTGCCTGCCGTATGACCGTGGCCAGATTATTTCACTTCTCTGGTCCTCAGTTTCCTCATCTGAGAAATGGAGAGTCAACCCCTGTTCTGTTACTTAGACTGTGAGCCTTGAATGGGACGGGTACTACATCCAGTCTCATTATCGCAAATTGACCCCAGTACTTGGCGGATAGTAGGGGCTTAACACATGCTGTTATTATTATCATTATTATCGTTGTAGTATTACCTTACAAAGACCAAGGTCTGGCCCTCTGAACAAAGCCTACAGACTTTTACCCGACACCTTATTCTTTTCGCCGTTCATTTGACAGGCTGCTGCCAAGAAGCCAAACATCACCGTCTTTTGCAATAGTAATTACGTTTTCATTCGGTTCTTGTTTTTCTTCCCGAACGGACTGTTAATTCCTGCATAGATTATAGCCCTGGGGTTATTGCCGAAGATCCATAAATCTTGCTGCGGTAAGGGAGTTTCGTGCTACTGTTTCGGTGCTGGGGTGTGTAAATATATATCTGGCATTCGAAAATCTTGCCTCTCTCAAGCTCTCTCTTGACAGTTCCTGTCCGTTGCAAGTAGGGGTTTCTTTCTCAGCAGCATTTTGAGCTCGTGGTGGTCAGGGAACGTGTCTCTCAACCCCGTTATACTGCACTCTCCCAAGCTCTCCGTATAGTGCGCGGTAAATACGAGTGATTGAATCAACTCATTTGAAGCAAAGGGGTGCCTGTTGGTGCTTCACTACCATTTCCTACCGTGCCTAAATGTTTTCTTTGCTCCAGTGGATTAGGTACACGGTCAAGACCCTTTAGTTCTTGGAATCTTATTCCATTTTCTCTCTTAATAGGAGAGACCAAGGGTTAGTGATCAGACCATCAAAAGATTTTTGGTTTACAGCGCTTTTCCGGTGAGACCGGGCGAGGAACCCATCGTCATTTTTTGAACCAGGAATGAAATCCAGTGGACTCTGAAGTTGGGAGGGTTTGTGAAGGGTTGCTTTTGCCACCCCCAACAGCTCGCCCCATTTTCAAGACCCTCCAGAAACCCAGCCTCCACCGGGAAGCATTCCCCGATTCATTCCCACGGGCCCTAAATTGGGTCAGTCCAGCAATCAGTGGTATTTATCGAGCGCCCAACAGAATGCAGAGCACTGTACTAAGTGCTTGGAAGAGGACAGTACGACAGGGTTGATAGACACGTTCCCTGCTCACAAGGAGCTGACAGCGTCATTCCAGCAGCGATCCCTAGCGCCCGTGGATTCCATCCTGTGCCGAGGACTCCGTCCACCCCGCCGGCTCCCCCAGGCTCCATTTCCTGACAGACAGTTCCTCTCCCCTTCTTCAAAGCCTTATTGAAGGCACATCTCCTCCGAGAGGCCTTCCCTGACTAAGCCCTCCTTTCCTTTTTCGCCCCCCACTCACTTCTGTGTCACCTTGACTTTCTCCCTGTACTCCTCCTTCCTCCCAGCCTCACAGCACTATGTACGTGTCTGTAATTTTCCTTATTTATAGTCTGTCTCCCCTTCAAGCTTGCTGTGGGCAGGGAAGGGGTCAGTTAAACTTGTTGTATTGTAATAATAATGTTGGTATTTGTTAAGCGCTTACTATGTGCAGAGCGCTGTTCTAAATTCTGGGGGAGATACAGGGTCATCAGGTTGTCCCCCGTGAGGCTCACAGTCTTCATCCCCGTTTTACAGATGAGGGAACTGAGGCACCGAGAAGTGAAGTGACCTGCCCACAGTCACACAGCTGACAGGTGGCAGAGCTGGGATTCAAACCCATGACCTCTGACTCGCAAGCTCTCCCAAGCACGCAGTACAGTGCTCTGCATAATGGACGCGCTCAGCAAGTACGATCGGCCGCCTGACCGACCCAGCCTGTTCTTGGTTTGGGAGCCTCGGAGGGGTCAGGGGTCATTTTCGATTCTTATCTCTGTTGTTCGTCCGTGCTTTGCACACTGTAGACACTTAAATATTCTCACTACTAGGTTCTGGTGGTGTATTAATCTACTAATTTGCCGCTGATTTGTTAATCTCTTCTTTCTTACTCTTCCTACTACCTGGTGAATCCTGGTCCTTTCGTTGTATCCGTGTCCGTCCGTCCCCCCTCCGGACTTGAAGCTCCTTGTGGGCAGGGGACACCTCTGTCAACCCTCATTGCACTCTCCCAAGCACTCAGTACAACGTTCTGCACGCAGTTAGTGTTCAGTCAGTACCATTGGCTATGGTATAGATTGAGTGTTTACAGTGCATGGAGTGGGGTGGGTCATCTCAGAGATGAGGAAACTGAGGCAGGGAGAGGATAAGCGATCGCTCAGGGTCACGCCGCGGCCAGTGGCCGAGCTGGAACTGTAACCTCCGTCCCTTGATTCCTAGTTCCAGTCACTTTGTCTTCCCCCGAGCGCTCAGTACAGTGCTGTGCCCGCAGTAAATACTCAATAACTACTTCTACTGCTAATCGTAATAGTAATTGTTACGGGACTTGGATCTTGTTTTGGTATTTGCAGAACAGCAAAGAACATTTAACGTAGAGTAATTCATGAACAGTGGAAAAGGTCAGGGACCCGGGTGCTAATCTCAGATCTGCCACTGGCCTGTTTTTTGACCTGCGCTAGTCGCTTCATCGGTCGATCGCTGGTATTTATTGATTTATCGATCAGACTGTAAGCCCGTCGATTAGACTGTAAGCCCGTCGAAGGGCAGGGACTGTCTCTTTCTGTTACCGGTTTGTACATAGTGCTCTGCACCTAGTAAGCGCTCAGTAAATACTCCTGAATGAATTTATTGAGCTCTGACTGTGGGCAGAACACTGTACTGAGTGCCTGGGAGAGTACAATACAACAGAGTTGGTAGACTCGATCCCTGCCCCCCAGGAGCTTGCTGTCTACAGAGGAAGACGATGTTATTCATTCCGTTGTATTTATCGAGCACTTCCTGGGTGCAAAGCACTGTACTAAGCGCTTTATCTTAGAGATAAAGAGATTCATCTCTCTGGGGGGGGGGGGGGGCCGCTTTATCTTAGAGATAAAGAGATTTATCTCTCTGGGCCTCTCTTTCCTCAGCTCTAAAACAGGGATAGACTGTGATCGCATGAGGGGCAGGGACCGTCTGCTTTGATGATCCTGCATCTACCCCAGTGCTTAGCACAGTGCTAGGCACCTAGTAAAGGCTCAACAATTAATATCGTTATTCTTCTTAAAAAAAGCAGAAACCTTCCTGATGTGATCTATATTTCAAGCAGGAAAACATTTGAATGTATCTGTCTTCGAATCAGAGGATGAATTAGACTTAGCTTTAATGATTGTGGTATTTATTAAGTGTTTACTCTGTGCCAAGCACTATGCTAAGTGCTTGAATAGATGTAGGATAGTCCCACGTGGGGGTCACAGTGTGAATAGGAGGGGGAACAGATATCCCCATTTTGCAGAAGAGGAAACTGAGACAAAGAGGTGACTGGCCCCACCAAGATCTCAAGGTAGAGTAAGGATTAGAGCCCAGGTCGTTTGATTCCCAGCCCCGTGCTCTTTCCTTTAATAATAATAATAATAATAATAATGTTGGTATCTGTTAAGCGCTTACTACGTGCAGAGCACTGTTCTAAGCGCCGGGGTAGATACAGGGTAATCGGGTCGTCCCGCGTGAGGCTCACAGTCTTAATCCCCATTTTACAGATGAGGTAACCGAGGCACGGAGAAGTCAAGCGACTCGTCCACGGTCACACAGCTGACGAGCGGCAGAGCCGGGAGTCGAACCCATGACCTCTGACTCCGAAGCCCGGGCTCTTTCCACTGAGCCGCGCTGCTTCTCGCCTCTAAGCAGAGTTGCTCTGCCTCTAAGGTGATGCATTATGATGCTTGTGAGGTGTTCATTCATTCAATAGTATTTATTGAGCGCTTACTGTGTGCAGAGCACTGTACTGAGCGCTTGGAATGAACAGGTCGGCAACAGATAGAGACGGTCCCTGCCCTCTGACGGGCTCACGGTCTAATCGGGGGAGACGGACAGACGAGAACAATGGCAATAAGTAGAGTCGAGGGGAAGAACGTCTCGTAAAAACAGTGGCAACTAAATAGAATCGAGGCGATGTACAATTCATTAACAAAATAAATAGGGCAATGAAAATATGTATAGGAGAAAAATATTCCTTCCATTGCCCTTTATAATGCGACTGTTTGTTTTTTAATGGTATTTGTAAAGCATTTACTTTGAGCCAGGCACTGTACTAAGCGCTGGGATATAGCTACAAGCTAATCAGGCTAGACGCTGTCCATGTCCCACGTAGGGCTCTCAGTCTTAATCTCCAAGATGAGATAACTGAGCCACCAAAAAGTTGTGACTCGCACAAGGTCACCCAACCGACGACAAGGGGCAGAAGCGGAATTAGAACTCAGGTCTTCTGATTCCCGGGACTGGTCCCTTTTCGCCAGGCCGTGCTGCTTACCGAGCATTGGTTAGAAAACACCGATTTATTTTTTACCCTTCTAAAATAAGCAATGGCTCCTAAACCTTGTAATTGTAGTATTATATAGCCCCGGAGGCTCTTTGAGAATGGAAGCTCACCATCGGGACGGTCGGCGGGATTTCTTTTCCGGGGAACACCAGAACTGGTTCTGGCATCGGAGATTGGGCTCGTTAGTCTTTTGTAAATACAGTCTCGGTTAATGGTTGGTGCATTTGTTCCCCCAAGCCATCCTCATTGCACGGAAGTTTTTAAAACCTCCAATCCACTCTATTTACTCTTTTCTTCTCAAGCATTTTTTTAAGGAGCTGGTGAAGTACTGTTGTAAACCACATCCTGCCGCGTTTATTTTGAGAGCCACTCCAGGTTATCCTTACGTGCGGCATTATGTTGTCCGCCTGTGGGTAATGCAGCATAATCGATACAGGTGAAGTATTTTAGTGTCCATGAAAACATCTAAGTGCGTGATTTATTCCCTTAGGTTTAAGCTGTGAGAAAATGAGGTTTTGGATGCTTGGGCTCAAAAGGGTAGAATTTGTATTTGCTTGCTCCATCTAATGTGGATTGGTGGCTTTCTAAATAGAAAATGTTTAGAGACTCGCTTTAAAAAAATAGCGTGATTTCGGCGTCGTTCCTCATCATTCCGTATGCTCGATTATTGCTGCTACCAATAAGAATTGTGTCTGTGAGCACTTGCTTTGTGCCAGACACTGAATTGTGCACTGGGTTAGGTGCAGGATACCCACCGTGGGTAAGGTTCCCGTCCTGTTTGGGGCTCACAGCCTCAAGTGGGAAGGAAAAATGGTCCCCCCCTCATTTAGGACTCTCCAATTAATCTTTAGTAGCGTTATGCTGCCCTCCGCTAAAACATCGGTCGGCAGCTGGAAGGGAGGGGTAAGAAGCGGAGAAGCAACCCTTCCTCGAGGCAGCAACGGGGAGGGGGAAATGAGGGTAAAAATATCGTATTTATGCTCAAAGCACTGTACCAAGCACGCGGGTGAGTGTGCTGTCACAATAAATAGACACATTCCCCGCCCCCAGCGAGCTCACAGTCTAGTGGGGGAGACAGACATTAATGGAAATATCTGAGCCGAGGAAATCTAACCTGAAGTCAGAGCTCAAAGTGAGGACGGGAGAGAGAGGATGGAGGAGAAGGGGGAGAGACGCAGACCGGGGGCCAGCTGATGATAATAATAATGTTGGTATTTGTTAAGCGCTTACTATGTGCAGAGCACTGTTCTAAGCGCCGGGGTAGACACGGGGGAATCAGGTTGTCCCACGTGGGGCTCACGGTCTTCATCCCCATTTTACAGATGAGGTAACTGAGGCCCAGAGAAGTGAAGTGACTCGCCCACGGTCACACAGCCGACAAGTGGCAGAGGTGGGATTTGAACTCGTGACCTCTGACTCCAAAGCCCGGGCTCTTTCCACTGAGCCACGCTGCTTCTCAGCTGAGAAAGGCACTGGCTAGTTGTCAGATAAAAAGGCGACTAGTGGGAGAAACAGGTGGCTCACACACACGCACAATCGAGGTTTAAGTAGCCTGAAGAGAGAGGAGGAAAACCAAGATCTCATGTTTCTTGCAATGCCTTTTTTTTTTCCCCGGTGATATTGGTTTAGCGCTTACTCTGTGGCAGGCGCTGTATTAAGCGCCGGGAGAGATACCCGCTAATCAGGTTGGACGCGGTCCCTTTGCCCCCAGTCCTGTCGGCAGACCCCTATTGCGTAGCCCGTCAAAGGGCAGGGACCGTCTCTATCTACCGGCTTGTACATTCCAAGCGCTTAGTACAGTGCTCTGCACGTAGTAAGCGCTCAGTAAATACTATTGAATGAATGAATATCTTCAGGCCCAGAGCAGGGGCGCCTGAGGCCTTGACAGTGGTGGCTTCTGGCGTGGGGGGTGGGGAGGGAGAAGTCTAGTGTCAGGAGTAGGACAGGGTGGCATTAGCGTGTCACCCCTGTTCCTCTTTGAGGATCAGAGCCGTGTGGACTCGAGTTCGAGAGCAGGGGTGCAGGGACTGAATTCTGTCCAGTCTTTCGTTGTCCTGGGCATCCAGTCCCTGGAGAATGACTAACGGACTTGGGAATATGAAGATAGGACGTAGCAGTCTGCTTAATAAGAATGATTACGGTGTTTGTTAAGTGCTTACAGCGTGCCAAGCACTGAGATCGATACAAGGTCATCGGGTTGTCCCACGTAGGGCTCACAGTCTCAATCTCCACTTTATGGATGAGGTAACCGAAGCACAGAGAGGGGAAGTGCTCGTTCCACCAGGCCACACAGCTTCTCATCTGTGGGTTTCGATTCGTGTGGTGGGAGGAAGCGAGTCTGGTGTCGTCGTTCGGAAACAAAATCCGGAGTGTGCAGAGATGACTGGCGATTGGCCGGAAGACACCCCCGGTGCCCCGATTAGGCCGTAAGCCCGTCGGAGGGCAGGGACCGTCTCTATCTGTCACCGATTTGTCCGTTCCAAGCGCTTAGTCCAGTGCTGTGCACATTGTAGGCGCTCAGTAAATACTATTGAATGAATGAATGAATGCCCCAAGGGTACAAGAGAGCAGAATTAGCGGACACCCTCACCGGACTGTAATGATGTCGATAATGTTGATATTTGTTAAGCGCTTACTATGTGCGGAGCACTGTTCTGAGCGCTGGGGGAGATACAGGGTCATCGGGTTGTCCCGCGTGAGGCTCACAGTCTTAATCCCCATTTTACAGACGAGGGAACTGAGGCACAGAGAAGTGAAGTGACTTGCCCGAGGTCACACAGCTGACAAGCGGCGGAGCCGGGATTCGAACCCATGAGCCGTGACTCCCAAGCGCAGGCTCTTTCCACCGAGCCACCCTGCTTCTCTACCGTGTACCGCGGCGGCTCACGCTGCAGTGGGTAAAATCGTAGGAAGGCGTTGAGTAGGCAGCTTCAGCTGTATCTTCATCTATCAGAGGTATCTATTGAGTGCTTACCATGCGTAGAGCACCGTACTAAGCGCTTGGGAGAGTGCAGTACGACAGAGTTGGCAGGCATGTTCCCGGCCCGCAGCAAGCATAAAGGCTAAAGGGGAAGATACAAGCGTGAAGGCGGCCGCGATAGTAGCAGCAGTGGCATGGTTTGGTGGATAGAGCGCGGCCCTGGGAGTCAGAAGGTCGTGGGTTCTAATTCCGGCCCCGCCACTCATCTGCCGGGTGACCTTGGGGAAGTCACTTAACTTCTCTGGGCCTCGGTCACCCTATCCGTAAAGTGGGGATTAAGACTGGGAGCTCCAGGTGGGACAGAGACTGTGCCTTTTATGTTCTTGATACTTTATCTACGTGGTTTGCTGCAGAAGGACACACAAGAGCCAGTTGGAAGGGATTTGAGGGGGGACTGAGCCCGCCGACTCTCTGGGGTTTTACTCTTCCCAAATGCTACAGTACAGTGCTCCGGATATGGTAAGCACTCGAGAAATAACAAGAAGCAGTGTGGCATGGCAGATGGAGCACGGGCCTGGGAGTCCGAAGCATCTGGGCTTTAACGCCGGCTCCGCCGCTTGTCTCCTGTGTGACTTTGGGCAAGTCACTTGATTTCTCTCTGCCTCGGTTATCCCTAAAATGGCGTTTAAGACTGTGAGCCCCATGTGGGACAACCTGCGTCCAACCTGCTCAGCCCGTCTCTACCCCAGTGCTTAATACAGTGCCTGGCAACTAATAAGCGCTTAATGAAAGCCATTAAAAATAGCTTGGATGAGGATGAGGGGAGAAAGGTGGGCTCAGCAGTGCTTCAGGAAGATAGCCAGTGCAGCTCTGTGAAGCGCAGATTGAGCAGGGAGAACTTGGAGACAGGGAGACCGGCATGGTGGCTGTTGGGGTTGAGAGGAGGTGACGGATCCCAGAGACGCCACTGAGGAAGAGCCGGATGGATCCGGCAGTAGGTTGAACCGGGAGAATCGAGGAGTGCGAAGGCTAGCAGGGCAGCCGGCTTCCATGGGTGGCCGGGGGAGGCAATAGGAAATTTAGGAGGAAAGATGAGGAGTTGGGTTTCAGACAGAAGTAAAGGCTCTTAATAATCACGTTGGTATTTGTTAAGCGCTTACTATGTGCCGAGCACCGTTCGAAGCGCTGGGGTAGACACAGGGGGATCAGGTTGTCCCCCGTGGGGCTCGCAGTCTCAATCCCCATTTTACAGATGAGGTCACTGAGGCGCCGCGAAGCGAAGTGACTTGCCCAGAGTCACACGGCTGACAGGTGGGCGAGCCGGGAGTCGAACCCATGACCTCTGACTCCCAAGCCCGGGCTCTTTCCACTGAGCCCCGCTGCTTACGTGGACTGTAAACACGTCCTCTAGATTGCCAGCTCATTACGACGGAACTTGTCCGCTAATTCTGTTGCATCGTACTCTCCCGAGCGCTTAATACAGTCTGCAGCACACAGTGAGAGCTCAGTAATTACCGTTGATTCATCGATTGGTTATATAATGAGGAACGTTCTCGAATACTTAGTTTTTCTACAGCATGGTGGGTTGGTTATATCCCTGACAAACCCTAGGTGAAGAAAACATGCGCTCTGCAAGGCCTCGATCGATGCTGTCCCCACGGGTATATCTTTTTCTTCTGATACTGCAGTGCGCTCCTGCCAGATAAAAGCATCCGTCAATCACTGGTGTGTACTGAGCGCTTACGGTGTGCAGTGCATGGTAATGGTAATAATAATTACGGTATTGTTGAGCACTTGTTACGTGCCAAGCACCGTTGTGAGCACTGGTAGATGCGAGGGGTAATCGGGTCGTCTTCCTTGGGGCTCACGGTCTCAATCCCCATTTTACAGATGAAGTAACTGAGGCACAGAGAAATTAGGAACCCACGTGCTCTGACTCCGGAGCTTGCGCTTTTGCCATTAGGCCACGCTGCTTCTCACGGTACTGAGCACTTGGGAGAGGACACTCCAGCCGAGTTGGCAGTCGCATTCCCTGCCCGCAACGAGCTTGCAGTCTAGTGGGGGAAACAAATTAACCTTGTGGGGCGAACTTTCCATAAATTGCCGGCCGTGTCTTAGCCAAAGCGTGTAGCAGAGCTGTCTGTGGTTGGCCTTGGCGCGGGATGTCTCTTCCACTCTGGCTGTCTTGGTATCGACTCTCTGAACGGATGTCGTCGTGTAGTTTCCCTGACTTCTTTTAGCCGATGGCAGAAACAATCGGGTGATCTGATTCTTTTTTTGAGGTTCTAGGCGAATGAAAATGTTTCGCCGCTTTTGTCTCTTTTGAAGCGCTAATGGGTACGGTATGTTCACCTCTTACGTCTATTTTGCGGCGAAATGCAGTCCTGTAATTTTAACTATGAGAACTATTAGAGAAGCAGCATTGGCTCAGTGGAAAAAGCACGGGCTTTGGAGTCAGAGGTCATGAGTTCGAATCCCAGCTCTGCCACTTGTCAGCTGTGTGACTGTGGGCAAATCACTTCACTTCTCTGAGCCTCAGTTCCCTCATCTGTAAAATGGGGATTAAGACTGTGAGCCCCACGTGGGACATCCTGATTCCCCCGTGTCTACCGCAGCGCTTCGAACAGTGCTCGGCACATAGTAAGCGCTTAACAAATACCAACATCATTATTATTATTATTATTAACTGTCGAGTAAGTTTCTAAATTATCTAGCTAGATGTTTAACAGAGATTGGGTTGGGGTTTTTTTTCTGTTCATCTTGAGTTGGTGGTGCTCTCCAGCGAGGTTCAGCGTCCGAGTTCAGAGAAAAGCATCAAGAGTCTTGAGAAACGATTTTCTTTGGTTCATTTAAGTGATAAAAATAGCAGCAATAGTTGTAGTGGAGTTGATAATGACATTTATTGAGCGTCGGATCCCAAGAAACTATTCCTAGACCCTGGGGAACGTGGTAGAAGCCGAAGAGGTTCCTTCCTCACAAGGAGCTTAGATTCCGATGAGGAAGACAGAGACAGAAATAGTCAGAAGGAGTGGGATCAGAATCAGTAAAATTGAACAGTTGGTCGCCTATGCACAAGTGCCCAGGATGGGCATAAACAAATACAGTAGTATAAGGGGCAACTGAAAGGTGGATAATTTTGTTTCACATGAATAAATCTTAGGGCAGCAGTGAGGGCATGTAGTAAACTTGTCTAATTCAATCAGTGGTATTTATCGAGTGTTTACCGAACGCATAGCTGTATACCAAACGCTCGGTGGAGTACAGTGAGCGTGGCTCAATGGAAAGAGCCCGGGCTTGGGAGTCAGAGGTCATGGGTTCTAATCCCGGCCCCGCCACTCGTCAGCTGTGTGACTTGGGGCGAGTCCCTTCACTTCTCCGGGCCTCAGTGACCTCATCTGTAAAATGGGGATGCAGACCGGGAGCCCCCTGAGGGACAACCTGATCACCTTGTATCTAGCCCAGCGCCTAGAACAGTGCTTTTGCACATAGTCGGCGCTTAGCAAATACCAACATTATTGTTACAGTGTAACCGAGTTGGTAGGCACGTCCCCTGCCCCCAAGAAGCTTACGATCCAGAGGAGCATATGGTCTGCCGTCTCCCCGAGAAGCGCTTCTCAAACTGAAGACCCTTAGACCGCTGGTGATCTAATCCGACTCAGCCTCTGCTGCCACTCCCGATCATTTACCTTTGGAGAGTCTTTTCTCTTTGACATTGATGATTTTCCTCACCTCCACCTTCCCCGGCTCCTCACTCCACTCCTGCGTAGGCATTCTCGCTGGGCACTTCTTCGTATTTTTATATCGGGGTTGCACTGGGCTTGCTTGTTTCGACAGTCCCCTGCTAGAAGAAGAGTTAGAGAACTGGGGCCTGGTGTTAGAGGAGGAGCGTTTCTTCCCACCCCCCAAAATGTCCAAGGTGAAAGTTTGCAGGCACAAGGTCGTCCGGACTTCTCTTTTGCCTAGGGGGGGGTCTTGGTGCCCGCAGTCAATCCGTCAATCAGTGGTGTTTATGGAGTGCTTACTGGGTGCAGAGCACTGTACCGAGCGCTTGGGAAAGTACATTTTTTGTGCGACTTGGGGGGATTCCTCTCATTGCTTGATTCTAGCGAGGTAATGGGGAAATGACATCCTAGGTCTTCCCAGGTCTTTTCCATGACTACCTAGCTATTTGAGGGGGGATGAGAGAACCAGTTGATTTTACTCTTTCATAGGGGTTGCATCTGCTTTCTTGTGGAAGTAGAGTCGCAAACATAGAAGAGGCGGAGTGCAGCATGAACCTGGATCAAACACACTCACCCTGCCTCATGGCGAGGTAATATGGACAGAGCTCCCCGTGGAGCCTCTGTTCTTCAGGAGTCAGTCGATCAAAGGTATTTATTGAGCACTTACCGTGTGCGGAGCACTGTCTTAAGCACTTGGGAGAGTACAGTATAACACAGTTGGACGTGTTCCCTGCCCACAAGGAGCTTAGAGTCTAGAGGGAGAGCCAAGAAGAGTCAAGAGACTGAACAGGATTGGTCAGGCAGTGGTGTTTATTGGGTGCCTGCTGTGTGCACAACACTGTATTAAGTGCTGGGGAGACTGCAGAATGGCAGTGCAACAGACTCATTCCCTGTCCACAGCGAGTTTACAGTCTAGCGGCAGGGTCGGACAAGCCCTCTTCATTTCCTCATCGAGTAGGCCTCTTGGTGGTGGACTTAATTGCATTTCATTCAGTTGTGTTTATTGAGCGCTTATTGCGTGTTGAGCACTGAGCGTTTGGGAGTGTACGCTGTAACAACAAACAGTAAATAAATAATCCTTGCCCAAGGTGACCTTAAAGTCTCGAGGGGGAGACAGACATGAATATAAATAAATTATAAATATGTATGTAAGTGCTGATCAGACCAGTCTGCTTTTTAACCTTGATTAGGATTGTCTGGTTCTTGTTTTGTTTTTTGTATCGTTGGAGTTCTAAATTCAAGGAGATCAGGTAGAAGTAATTCTGCAAACTGGGTTTTCAGGGTTTTTTATATAATCGCTGTAATTGAACTGAAGTATAGGAAGGCCCTCATCATTCATCATCCGTACCGAGACTAGCGTAGAGGACTGGAAGCGAAAGAGAGTTGTCAGCGTTGGGAAAGACGGAGGCCTGGGAAATAACAGGTCCTAGAGACTCCGGAAAATGTTCAGTGGTGTCGGGGGTGTCGGACGGGCCGATGCCGGTGTTTTCCAAATGTTCAGTAGGTTACTGGTCTCTTAGGAGAAACAGTATGGCTTAGTGGAGGGAGCACAGGCCTTGGTTCTAATCCTGGCTGTGCCACTTATCGGCTGTGTGACATTGGGCAAGTCGTTTCATTTCTCTGTGCCTCATCTGTAAAATAATAATAATAGTAATAATGGTGGTATTTGTTAAGTGCTTACTATGTGCAAAGCACTGTTCTAAGCGCTGGGAGGATACAAGGTGATCAGGTTGTCCCGTGTGGGGCTCACGGTTTTCACCCCCCATTTTACAGATGAGGTAACCGGGGCACAGAGAAGTCAAGTGACTCGCTCAGAGTCACACAGCTGGCAAGCGTGCAGAGCAGGGATTAGAACCCACGACCCCTGACTCCCAAGCCCGGGGCTCTTTCCGCTGAACCCTGAGCCCCCACATGGGACAGGGACTCTGTCCAACCTGATTTGCTTGTATCTACCCCGGGGCTCGGTACGGTACCTGGCACATAGTAAAAGCTTAACAAAAATGACTGTGATCACTATTATTGTTATTACTGAAGTTTACAGGACGTATTTTTGATGCTTTATTTTCTCATTTTCGTTCTCAGGCAAGCGTTCACCTTGGGCGAGGTGGCTTGTAAGAACTCCGAGTCGGATCCAGAGGACTTTTCAGATGAAATATGCCCCGAAAACTTTTACGGCACCTCTCCTCCCAGCACACCCCGACAGATGAAGCGATTGTCAGCGAAACACCAGAGAAATAATTTAGGGAGATCGATCAGCCGCTCCAATTTGAAAGGTGTGTCATGTACTTAAAAAGATCTATTTAGGAGGGCCTGGAGTTTCATCCACCTGAAAGGTTATCAGCCCTCTGTACGGCCTGGTGGATAGAGCGTGGGCCTGGGAGCCCCTGGGTTCTAATCCCGACTCCGCCGCTTTGCTGAGCGACCTTGGAGAAGTCACTTCACTAGGCCTCAGTTAACTCATCTGGAAGATGGGGATTAAGAGCGTGAGTCCGATGTGAGACAGGAAGTGTCCAACCGATTTGCTTGTATTCCCCCCTCCAGCGCTTATGCAGTATCTGGCACATAGTAACAAGTACCATTCATTCGTTCATTTACTGAGTGCCTACTGTGTGCAAAGCACTGTACTAAGTGCTTGGGAGAGCACAATATAATGACAGTCGGACACATTCCTGCCCATATTGAGTTCGCGGTCGAGAAGGGGAGACAGACATGAATATGAATAAATAGATTACAGATATGTACATACGTGTCCCATCCCTCAGAAACCTGGGGCGGTCCAGATAATAATAATGATGATGATGATGATGATACCTGTGGTATCTGCCAAACGCGGTACCCAGCTGGGGTAAACGAGGCCCAGAGAAGTTCACCGCCCCGCCCAAGGTCAGACGTCAGACAGGGCGGAGCCGGGATTAGAACCCAAATCCTTGGACTCCCGGGCCTGTGCTCTTTCCACCCGGCCACGCTCTTTCCCGGATGCGGACGCATCCGGGCACTGCGACCCGCCCCATCCCACCTTTCTCTCCCCGTGGCGCTAGAACCCTTGGGATTGAGAGGAGGAGGAGGGAGAGGAATGTTCCCCGGTCCAGCACCGACAGACTCCCACCTTGCCCCACCACACCCTTCCCTACCCTCTTGCCTGCGCCTCTTTTGAAGGCAGCTTTGAGGGCGGACACACTCCCACCTGTGACTAGGGCCACAGGAGCCCCGGCTCCTGTCACCTTGCCCCCGAGCGGTGTGCGGTGCCGGTGTCTAAAGGCCTGCAGCCTCCTGGACCCTCGGACCACTCAGTCTTGCCGGTTGTACCCGCTCTGGGGCAGGGACCGTGTCCAGCCCAAGTCCCTGGTATCTGCCCCAGCCCTGAGTACAGTGTTCGACACATTAGTAAGAGCTTAACAAATCCCGCAGTTGTAAATTATCCACTGTTATTAACAATAATATTGTTGATATTATAAACAGTAATAATGATTGTGCTATTTACCATGTGCCAAGCATTGAACTAAGCACTGGAGTAGATGAAAGATTATCTGGTCCCACAGGGGCCTCATAGTCTAATTAGGAGGGCGATCAGGTTTGAGTCCCCATTTTGAAGGGAGGTAACTGAGGTGCAGAGAAGTCAAGTGACTTGATGATAATTTGGAGAAGGAAGGGTTTTTTTAATTGTAACTCGAGTAACCAGGAGAGGAGAAAACGATTTAACTGAAACTTCCTGGTGTTTGGTCCAAATGGCAGTCAGCATTATAATGTTGGTATTTGTTAAGCGCTTACTGTGTGCAGAGCACTGTTCTAAGCGCTGGGGGATATACAGGCAATCAGTTTGTCCCACGCGGGGCTCACAGTCTTAATCCCCATTTTACAGATGAGGCCACTGAGGCCCAGAGAAGTGAAGTGACTCGCCCACAGTCCCCCAGCTGACAGGTGGCAGAGCCGGGATTCGAACCCATGACCTCTGACTCCCAAACCCGGGCCCTTCCCACTAAGCCACGCTGTTTCCGTATTCAATCCATCGTATTTATCGAGAATTTACTGCGTTGAAAGTGCGGTACTGAGCGCTTCAGAATGTTTTTGTCCTAAAATACCAAGGTGTCTTCAATCGGTCGTATTTATCGAGCGCTTAGAACGTGCAGAGCACTGTATCCGGTGCTTGGGAGAGTACAGTACCTCAGAAATAGCAGCCACATACCCCACCCGTAACAAGCTTAATAATGTTGGTATTTGTTAAGCGCTTACCATGTCCGGAGCACTGTTCTAAGCGCTGGGGGAGATACAGGGCGATCAGGTTGTCCCACATGAGGCTCACAGTTTTCAGCCGCATTTTACGGCTGAGGGAACTGAGGCCCACAGTCACCCAGCTGACAAGTGGCAGAGCTGGGATTCGAACCCATGACCTCGGACTCCCAAGCCCGGGCTCTTTCCACTGAGCCCCGAGCTTACAGCCTAGAAGAGGAGACGGGCGTTAATATGAATAAATAAGTAATTTATACTATGCAATTTAAAAATATTCATTCAACAGTGTTTACTCTCTGCAGAGCACTGTACTAAGCGCTCGGAATGTACAATTCAGTAACAGAGACTGTCCCCGCCCTTTGACGGGCTCGCAGTCTAATCGGGGGAGACGGCCGGACAAGAACAGTGGCAATAAATATGCTGTGAAGTTGGGGGTGGGGAGAATATCAAGTGTCCAGAGTTCACTCACTGATGACCCAGGAGGGAGAGTGAGCCGGGGAAAAAGAGGGCTTAATCGGGGTAGGTCTCTTGTAGGAGCTGTGACCTGAGTAGTGCCTTGAAGGCGAAGAGAGTGGTGTGGTCTGGCGTTTATGGGGGGGGCGTGGGAGTTCCAGGCTAGGGGGAGGACGTGAGAAAGGGGTCAGACCTGTATTTTTGTGTAGACATTGGCTCAATTAGGTCGTAACAGGAAATTAATTCTGCCCCCGGATTCAAGGCTAGCTAAGATAGCCGTAGATTGCTCGGAGAAGAGGGTAGGCCAAATACCTCAGTATCCATCAGTCGTTCGATCGATGGTATTTATTGAGCACTCACTATGTGCCGAGCACTGCCCTAAGCCTTGGGGAGAGCGCGGTACAACGGATTTAGCAGACGCATTCCGTGCCCACAGTGAGCTAACAGTCTAGAGGGCGAGACAGACATTAATGTGAATCATGGGTTGATTGATTTAATACCACACTGTGTTTCCTGTCGGGAAACATAGAGGGTTTACTCTTACTCAAACCCAGTGCGTTTCCTGTTTCCGAAAGTTTGAGCAAAAATTAAAGGAAATCACCACTGAAGTCCTTTAAGGTAGCTCCTGTTTAGAGAGTTCATTTAAATACCCTCAGGAAATGTAATGTCTGAGATTGTGGAAAAATGTCTTTGCGGACCTGGTTAGCTCCTCAGGGGTCGATAATATTTTATATTCAATCTTCAGCTTAAATACCACAATCATTATTATTGTTATTTAATAATAAGGTGGGGAGCTCAGTCTGGGAAGGCCTCTTGGAGGAGGGGAGTTTACAATCTAGTGAGGGACATTTAACGATTAGTTACATAGCTGAATACGCGACCAAGAATAATAATGATTGTGGTATTTAAGCTGAATATTGAATATACTACATTATAATCTAATTATAATATATATAATTTAACTGAATATAATTAAGCTAAATATTCATATTTAACTGTGTGCCAAGCATTGAACTAAGCACTGGAGTAGATGCAAGATTATCTGGTCCCACAGGGGCCTCATAGTCTAATTAGGAGGGCGAACATGTCTGAGTCCCCATTTTGAAGTGAGGTAACTGAGGTGCAGAGAAGTCAAGTGACTTGCCCAATAATAACTGTGGTATTTTTTTTAAGTGCTCACTATGTGCCAGGCACTGTACTAAGAGCTGGGTTAAACACAAGCGAAACGGGACGCGGTCTGTATCCCCCATGGGGCTCACTGTCTTAATCCCCGTTTTACAGGTGAGATAACTGAGGCACAGAGAAGTTCAGTGAGTTGCCCAGGACCCCACAGCAGACAGGTGGCAGAGCCAGGATTAAAACCCAGGTCCTCTGCTTCGCAAGCCCGTGCTCTTACCAGACCAGGCCGCTTCTCAGCAACTAGACATGCTCTCAGTAACTCATGCACTCTACCTAATTTATAGAATCCACTTAGCCTGATTTGGCAGAATTATTCATTGCATCATCCTGGCATTTTCTATCTCTTACTTGAATGAGTTGCCTTTCTACCAGAATTTAATGAATGAGTTAAACGTAAAGTAGACATTTCGGGTGTTCCAGGGCTTGTAGAGGTGTCACGCTTCTCATCACTAAATCAGTTAGCGATTTATTGCGCACTCACTGTGGGCAGAACATTGTACTAACCAGTTGGGAGAGTAGCACGATTCTTGCCTTCAGGAGTTCATTCATTCAGTAGTATTTACTGAGCGCTTACTATGTGCAGAGCCCTGGACTAAGCGCTTGGAATGGACAAGTCGACGTCAGAGAGAGACGGTCCCTGCCGTTTGACGGGCTTACGGTCTAATCGGGGGAGACGGACGGACGAGAACAGTGGCGATGAACAGAGTCAAGGGGAAGACCATCTCGTAAAAACAGTGGCAACTAAATAGAATCAGGGTGATGTACATCTCATTAAATAAAATAAACAAAATAAATAGGGTGATAAAGATATATACAGTCGAGCGGACGAGTACAGTGCTGAGGGGCTGGGACGGGAGGGGGGAGGAGGAGAGGGCAAGGGGGGAGAAGAGGGTTTAGCTGCAGAGAGGTGAAGGGGGGGTGGTAGAGGGAGCAGAGGGAAAAAGGGGGGAGCTCAGTCTGGGAAGGCCTCTTGGAGGAGGGGAGTTTACAATCCAGTGAGGGACATGTAATGATGAGTTACATAGCTGAATACGTGACCAAGAATTAGTAGCTACCTACTGATTTCTCTTGTCGGCTCTGTATATTTGAACTTCAGGAATACTGTAGTTGCAGGTCCTAGGAACAAAAACCATATTTCCACCACCGTTTCCTATTTCTCTTTTACTCAGGTAGAGACAGTAACCCGGGATTTCCGCCAGGTGATCACTAGTTCAGATATTTCACCCATATTTATGTCCGGGGTAATGATAAAGCATTTGATTGGCGGTTACTTGGGTAAATAGACGATCAGTTAAAGCCCCCCCTTCTTTTCTTTCCTTCATTCTCCCCTGCTCCCAGTGAGTTGGGTTGAGTTTGTCTTTAGTCAGTCAGTAGTATTTATTGAGCATTGTATTAAGCAGTTGGGCGAGTACAGTGGTGTAGTAGACAAAATCCCTGCCTTCAAGGAGTTTACAGTTTAGAGGAGAACCTTATAATCTGGTTGGGGTGGTGTGATTCTGATTTAGGGATTCAGTAATCTTTCAGAAATGCCCCAACGTAAGCGTTGTCTTTCTAAATGTATGTTTCTGAGGAATCGGCCAGTATGGCACCGAAACGTCTTAAAAAATATTTTCCTTGCCCACTCCAGCCGTCGAGGTCTCTGCGGTTTACTGATTTAAAGGAAATTCTTTCGGGTCCCAGGGAGAGGATGCGTTTTACTCCTCCTAGCCGGGTTTGCATTTAAAATGCGCCGCTTGTTAGGACGTTTTAGAAAAGAGGAGAAAACCTTTGGGGAAAAGTTCATCGGGCGGAAAGTCTCATAAAGATATACCTGAAATATTTTTAATCGCCATGGTGACATTCGAGGTGTTTGTGTGTTCGAGTTGAAGCGTGGGGGTTTCTTTGCCATCGTTTTTATGAAATAATGCACAATACCTTTTAAGAGAAGTTTGGGACTTTTTCTCATTGACCCTCCCCACCCACATCCATCCCCAGCCTTCCTACAAAGCTTCAACTAGCACTAGAAAATGCTCATTAATAGCCAGTGGGGGGAAACTCATTTCCATACAAAAGGCAAAACCTATGAATTCCTCTTTTCTGCAAGACATTATACATTCTTCCTACTAGGATCATAATGTAGCTTTGCACTTATGGAGAGTCAGACTTGCCTTTCCTGCAAATGGGCCCTTCATCGCTAGAACAGAAAGATGTAAGCGCAACATCTAATCCAGTAGGGAAGGCCTATTTTACAGATTGTGGTGATCATTTAGCCCTCTTTTCCTGATGCGCTGCATTAGGAGCAAAGTTGCATTTCCAGTGATTTGAATTGAGTTGCTTCATTGCTCTATTTTAAGCAATTTTTGGTGAAACCTAGGTGCTTAATGAGTTTATCAGTTAAAGTAAAAGAAGGCAGTGTTAGGGACTGAGCCTCATTTTTTTTAATGGTATTGGCTAAGCACTTAGATGCCTGGCACTGAATTAAGTGGGTAGATATAAGCTAATCAGGTTGGACACAGTCCAAGGCCCATGTTCTTATTCCCAGTTTTACAGATGTGGAAACCAAGGCACAGAGAAGTGAACTGAGTTGCCCAAGGTCACACAGCAGGGATGCGGTGGAGCCGGGATTAGAACCCAGGTCCTCTGTCTCCGAGGCCCATGCTCTTTCCTCTAGGCCACGCTGTTTCCTGAGCTTTTGCAGCTGTAGGGAATTGCCACCTTCTTCCCCTCTTCCAACCTTCCCCTTCAAGCCACTCCCAAGTAGCGTCCTGGCTGGGCTGGACAAATCCCCGGACCACTGGCTTTAGGGAAAGAAAAGACATCAGAAAGTAGTAATGGTAATAATAATGATAATAATGGTATTTGTTAGCGCTTACTGTGCGTCAAGCATTGTTCTAAGCCTTGGGGTAGATAGAAGTGAATCAGGTTGGACACAGTCCCCGTCTCACGTACGGCTCACAGTCTTCATCCCCGTATAACAGATGAGGGAACCGAGGCACAGAGAAGTTAATAATAATCACGGTACTTGTTAAGCGCTTACTGTGGGCCAAGCACTGTTCTAAGCTCTATGCTGGTTACGAGCTGATCGGGTCGGATACAGTCCCCGTCCCACGTGAGGCTCACGGTCTCGATCCCATTTTACAGATGAGGGAACTGAGGCAAAGAGAAGTCAAGTGAGAGAGTCGGGACTAGAACCCGGGGATCCTTCTATCTCCCAGGTCTGTGCTACAATAATAATGATAATGTTGGTATTTGTTAAGCGCTCACTATGTGCAGAGCACTGTCGTAAGCGCTGGGGGAGATACAGGGTCATCAGGTTGCCCCACGTGAGGCTCACAGTCTTAATCCCCATTTTACGGAGGCGGTAACTGAGGCCCAGAGAAGTGAAGTGACTCGCCCACCGTCGCACAGCCGACGAGTGGCAGAGCCGGGATATCCGCTAGGCCATCCTACTTTTCACTGCTTCTCCTTTCTGATAGTGCCGTCTTCTGCAAGTCTCTGATCCAAGACAGCCCTTCCCATTTCCGACCGCCACTGGCCAGGCTGATCCACGGGCCGGGGGTGCCCCCCGGCTGACCATTGCTGCCTCCTACCCCCTGAGGTGTTGCTTGCTTGCCTCCAACCCCAGACCGTAAGCTCCTCGGGGGTAGGGAAGATGCCCACTGTTATACTGTGCCCTCCCAAGAACAGTGCTCTGACTTCCCTTAAAGCATTGCTTGAAAGCATCGAGAAGCACCGTGGTCTAGTGGATAGAGCGCGGGCCTGGGAGGCCAGAAGGACCTGGGTTCTAATCCTTTCATTCATTCAGTAGTATTTCTGGAGCGCTTACGATGGGCAGGGCACTGGACTGAGCGCTTGGAATGGACAGATTCTCCGACCCCAGTCCGCTGGGTGACCTTGGGCCAGTCACTGCACTTCTCGGGGCCTCAGTTACCTCAGCTGTAAAATGGGGATTAAGAGTGTGAGCCCCGCGTGGGACAGGGATTGTGTCCAACCTGGTTAACTTGTATCTACCCAGTGCTTAGAACAGTGCTTGGCGCATAGTCAGCCCTTCACAAGTACCCTTATTATGATTATTATTTGCATGCACTCATAAACACCTCAGAGTACCGTGTTTTAGCCCAATCAGTCATGTTTACTGAGCACTTAATAATAATGTTGGTATCTGTTAAGCGCTTACCAGGTGCAGAGCACTGTTCTAAGCGCTGGGGGAGAGACAGGGCGATCGGGTCGTCCCACGTGGGGCTCACAGTTTTAAGCCCCATTTTACAGATGAGGGAACGGAGGCCCAGAGAAGTGAAGTGCCTCGCCCACAGTCACCCAGCTGACGAGTGGCAGAGCCGGGAGTCGAACCCACGACCCCTGACTCCGAAGCCCGGGCTCTTTCCACTGAGCCGCGCCGCTTCCCCGCCTAACTGCGCGCAGAGCACCGAAGTAGCGCTTGAGAGAGAGTCCGGTATAGCAGAGCTGATAGACACCACAAGGAACTTACATTCAAACACGTGGCTCAGGGGGAAAGAGCCCGGGCTTGGGAGTCAGAGGTCGTGGGTTCGAATGCCGGCTCTGCCCCTTGGAGCCGTGTGGCTGTGGGCGAGTCACTTCACTTCTCTGGGCCTCCGTTCCCTCATCGGTAAAATGGGGCTTAAAACTGTGAGCCCCACGTGGGACGACCCGATCACCCTGTCTCTCCCCCAGCGCTTAGAAGAGTGCTCTGCACCTGGTAAGCGCTTAACAGATAGCAACATTATTATTATTATACCTGTTCTCCTTCCTGCTTAGACTGTGAACCTCATGTGGGACAAGGACTGTGGCCCACCTGTATTCACCCCAAGGGCTTAATACTCTTAATAATAATAGTATTATTAACACTAACCCAAGAGATCTGTCCCAAAGAACCCAATTAGGCGGGCTCCAATTACGGGCCCATTATTCCCTTGGCTAAGGGAAGATCCAGTCACAAGCCGGGGAGGTGGTGAGGAGCAACGGCGGTGTCAATCGTGAGGGGGTTTAGGTGGGGTGGGAACCTGTGCAGCTGTGACGGGGGTGGGAGAGGAGACGAGCGGAAGGGATCGAGGAGGAGCGTCAGGAGGACCGGAGAAGAAACTCGACCCCGGAGAACTGGCAAGATCAGCCTCTGTCCTCTGTCTCAGTGTTCTTCCTGGATCTCTTTCCTTTCGCGCTTCCTCCATCTCTGAAGTACTTTATCCAGCTCCAGCGGAGACACTAAAATGCCACTTCAGTAGCTGTTTGTTCTCTGGCATTTGATTAACTGTCCTTCTCTTGTTAGCACCAGGTGTCTTGGAATACTAATAATCATGTTGGTATTTGTTAAGCGCTTACTGTGTGCGGAGCACTCTTCTGAGCGCTGGGGTCGATACAGGGTCATCAGGTCGTCCCACGTGAGGCGCACGGTCTTCATCCCCATTTGACAGATGAGGGAACCGAGGCACAGAGAAGTGAAGGGACTCGCCCACAGTCACACAGCTGACAAGTTAATAATAACGTTGGTATTTGTTAAGCGCTTACTATGTGCGGAGCACTCCTCTGAGCGCTGGGGTCGATACAGGGTCATCAGGTTGTCCCACGTGAGGCGCACGGTCTTCATCCCCATTTGACAGATGAGGGAACTGAGGCACAGAGTAGTGAAGTGACTCGCCCACAGTCACACAGCTGACAAGTTAATAATAATGTTGGTATTTTTATTAAGCGCTTACTATGTGCAGAGCACCATTCGAAGCGCTGGGGTAGACAGGGGAATCAGGTTGTCCCACGTGGGGCTCACGGTCTTCATCCCCATTTTACAGATGAGGTAACTGAGGCCCAGAGAAGTGAAGTGACTCGCCCACAGTCACACAGCTGACGAGTGGCAGAGCCGGGATTCGAACCCAGCCCGTGCTCTTTCCCCTGAGCCACGCTGCTTCTTTGAAGCACTGGAAATGAGAGATACCTTGACAATTCAATATTTACACGTCTACACTTAAAATAATCAAATTCCAAATCTTTTTAATAGTGCATCACTGTGACCTACCTATATTACATTTTTACCACTGTAAAATTGCTGTTATTTTGGAAATGTTTTGGAATTTGGGGGATTGATTAATGCACTTGCCATTCCTTATGGAAACCCTGTTTTGTGCAGTAGTAACTCTGATTTTCATGGAACCAGTTGTAAGAACACTAACTGGGCCCTCCCTGTTAATATCCCAGCTCTGAGGTGGAACAAAGCACGTTATCTTGGAGCTCGCTGTCGAACATTTTGTCACTAGAAAAGAAGCCATTCACCTTAAATGGAACATAGTTTTGGAGAGAGGGTTTTTAGCGCCTTCAGGTGCTTTAAGGTGGGACATATTTAAAGCGACTGCCGGCTTGTTCCTATTTGAATGCCTGTTAGCCGCATCACACCGATTTAGAATAAAACACTCCGGAAACCTTCTTACTGTTTTGTCCTTCGTTCTTCCTCAGTATCTGTTGTTAAGAAGCAGCGTGGTCTAGGGGAAAGAGCACGGGCCCGAGAGAGGACCTGGATGCGAATCCTGGCGGCTCTGCCACTTACCGGCTGGGTGATCTGGGCCAAGTCCCTTAACTTCTCTGGGCTTCAGTTTCCTCATCTGTATAATGAAGATTCCACAGAGAAGCAGCGTGGCTCGGTGGAAAGAGCCTGGGCTTGGGAGTCAGAGGTCGGGGGTTCGAATCCCGGCTCTGCCCCTTGTCAGCTGCGTGACTGTGGGCAAGTCACTTCACTTCTCTGGGCCTCAGTGACCTCATCGGTAAAATGGGGATTAACTGTGAGCCTCAGGTGGGACAACCTGATGACCCTGTGTCTACCCCAGCGCTTAGAACAGTGCTCTGCACATAGTAAGCGCTTAACAGATACCAACATTATTATTATTATTATACCTGTTCTCCTTCCTACTCAGACTGTGAACCTCATGTGGGACAAGGACTGTGGCCCACCTGTATTCACCCCAAGGGCTTAATACTCTGCTTGTCCCATAGTAGGCACTTAATAAATAGTAGAGTTATCATCATTACTATGAATAAGTGCTAATTAGTACTCTGCAAACATTAAGTGCTCAGTAAATCTGATGGATGGATCGATCGAATGTGTGCTTCCTTTCCTACTACCAGAACGTAGTAGGCTTGGGTTGGAAAGACGCATGACCTCATTAGTCTTTTGGAATTTGGCAAGAATGCTTTTTTTTTTTTTTTAATGGCATTGTTAAGTGCTTACTATGTTCCAGGCACTTTACTAAGCTCTGGCATAGACACAAGCTAATCAGGTTGGAGATTGTCCGTGTCCTACGCAGTGCTCACAGTCTTAATCCCCATTTTGCAGATGAGGGAAGTGAAGGCCCAGAAAAGTGAAGGGACGTGGCCGAGGTCACGCAGCAGACCAGCGGCGGAGCTGGAATTAGAACCCAGGTCCTCCTGACTCCCCGGCCCGTGCTCTGTCCACTAGGCCACGTTGCCTACGGCTATTTTGGGGATGCCACTTGTCCCAACTGAGGGGTTCCCGAATGTGCCTGGGGGTGTCCGGCCAAACGTCATGCGATTGCTTTGCCACGCTGCAGTCAGGATGCCTCTTCGGGGTCTGTAGCTACAGCAGACATGCGACCATCTCACGTGGGGCCAGGTTGTTGGTTACGTTGAGTGGAATTTTGGCTTTAGGTGCTCAGTTGGTCCCGATGGATTTTGAAGACACCCGGTATTCCCTAAAGGAATCGGTGAGTGTGGCGGGGCAGTGAACGTGGTGACCAGCTTTCTCTCTCACTCCCAGTGGTATTTACTGAGCGCTTTCAATGTGTAGAGCCCAGTAGTAAGCACCGGGGTAGGTGCAAGTTAGGTCGGACACAGGCCCTGTCCCACCCGGGGCTCACGGTCTCGATCTCCATTTTACGGATGAAGTGACCGAGGCTCAGCGACTTGCCCGAGGTCACCCGGCAGATGGGCAGCGGAGGTGGGATTAGAGCTCGGTCTTTCTGTCACCCAGGCCCGTGCTGGGTCCACTGCTTTACCCCCTTGTAAAATCAAGTCTGAGGTGGCTCCCGGTACCGCCGTGGCAAATGATGTAAAAAAAAACAAAAAAACAAAAAACGACGCTTTCCCCGTATTAGCAGCCACCGAGCTTTGGGTGTGCCCGGGAGAAGAAGGCGTAGAAATAGGGAGCGAGCCAGAGGCCGGCGGATGGATCCCCGCCCCTCCCCACCCCCGCGGTGACGTATTCACTGACACAGATAGACCTCCGGCACCAAGCTGCAACGGCAGCAACAACGGAAGATGAAGGAAACTCCAGCCGGGCACATCCACCATGGCGGGCGTGACCATCGGAGTCGCCCCAGTTCCCGCGCGCGGACCCCCAAAGTGCCGGCGGGGGTGGGGGGGTGAGGGCAGCGGTGGTCGTCCCGGCCAGGGCGACCAATGCTGTTTCTCGCTGCTGCTGCTGCTGCTGCACTTTGCCTCGGGGGGTCAGTGAGGATAGGGGTGCGCCGGAGGGGGTTGGCTCGGGTGGGAGAGAGACACGGTGAGCCCGGCCACGGTGGCGGCTCGCAGGTTTGGGAGGAAGAGGCCCAGTGCCCCATCCTTCCCGCGTCCTCCCCCAGCCCTGTGAGAGCCAGGAGTGGCTGCGTTTGAGGCCGAGGCAAGCCGGAAGGATGGGCGAGCCTCCTAGAGAGGCAGCTCGGGGTTGGGTGGGGATTAATAGCAATAATAACAGACCGTGTTATTAATAGTAATAATAATGTCGGTATTTGTTAAGGGTAGATACGGGGTCATCAGGCCGTCCCACGTGAGGCTCACAGATAATCCCCATTTTGCAGAGGAGGTCCCTGAGGCCCAGAGAAGCGAAGCGACTCGCCCGCAGTCACACAGCTGCTTGTTTTGGACAGGTAATATGCCTGTTTATTGTCGTTCTGTACTCTACCGAGCGCCGAGTACGCGGCTCTGCGCACAGTAAGCGTTCACTTAATCCAACTGGAGCAATGATAAGAAAATACCTGCGGCATTGGTTTTAAGTGCTTACTCGGTGCGGCACACTGTACGGAGCGCTGGGGTGGATACGAGACGGTCGGGTCACACGCGGAACTCACAGTTCAAGCGGGACGGAGAGCTGCTATGGAATCCACGTTTCGCAGACAAACTGAGGCACAGAGAAGTGAAGCGACTTGCCCAAGGTCACACAGAAGGTAAACGGCGGAGCCGGGATTAGAACCGAGGTCCTCCGACTCCCAGGCCCGTGCGTGGTCTTTCTTCTAGGTTTCCCGGGTTCCGTGGTAGGATGGGTGATAGCCATAGGCGCACCTCCCATCTCGCAGCCCTCCTAACCAATTCATTCAGTAGTATTTATTGAGCGCTTACGATGTGCAGGGCACCGTACTAAGCGCTCGGAATGGACAAATCGGTAACAGATGGAGACGGCCCCTGCCCTTTGACGGGCCTCCAGTCTAACCAGTCACCATTCGGGTTCAGGAAAGCCTTCGAACCAGGGTGCTCAGACACGGCGGCCGATAAAGCGACATTAGCGCTCAGTAAATATGGTTGACTGATTTCTAGCTTCCTTCGGATACATTTACATCCTCCTGTGACTCATACGTAGGAGAGGTGAAGACAAAGGAAGAGAGCAATGGAGCCAGGTTGAAATAGTTCTGATAATAGTAATTGTTATTATTGTAGTTGTTAAGCGCCTGCTATGTGCCAAGCACTCTTCTAAGGACCGGGGTAGATACAGGGTAATCAGGTTGTCCCGTGTGGGGCTCCCAGTCTTAATCCCCGTTTTACAGATGAGATAACTGAGGCCCAGTGAAGTGACTTGCCCAACGTCACCCAGCAGGCAAGTGGCAGAGCTGTCATTAGAACGCGTGACCTTCTGACTCCCAGGCCCGTGATGTAATAATAATAATAATAATGTTGGTATTTGTTAAGCGCTTACTATGTGCACAGCACTGATCTAAGCGCTGGGGTAGTCACAGGTTGTCCCCCGTGGGGCTCACAGTCTTAATCCCCATTTTACCGATGAGGTAACTGCGGCGCAGAGAAGTGAAGTGACTTGCCCACAGTCACACAGCTGACAAGTGGCAGGGCCGGGATTCGAACCCATGACCTCTGACTCCAAAGCCCGGGCTCTTTCCACTGAGCCCCGTAGCCGCTAGGTCGTGCTGCTTCTCGCTAGCAAGAGCGGTAGACCTGCAGTAGCCGGTTATTCTAATTTTTATTATGGGATTTGTTGAGCGCTTACTATGTGCCAGGCTCTGAACTAAGTGCGAGGGGTAATCAGGTGGGATGCGGTCCAGTTGTAATAGAACATTGAATATAGTGATCATCTAGGACATTTGGGGGGTTTTTCCTAGTGCTTTGTGGTGAAGCGGTGAAGGCAAAATTGAGAAAGGTTAGAAAGCCTCCTTTTGTATGATGCGGCTTAAATGAGCTTGGGGTTTATAGTCCAGAATGCACCCTCTCCCCAGGCTTTAAAGAACCGCTGGATATTATATGTGTAGGGCTGCCAATTGTCCTTCTGAAAAGTAAGTACATTGTATTGTGGTTTTCGATAAGCTGCACCTTGTTTTTGCTTTGCGCTTTTACGTTCCTATAAGACTGGATCGAGTCCGGGGGCTTTAATGAAAGTGATGTGTTCTTTGAAGCAATCAAAGTGTACGTGTTTTTTCCTTAGTGCTGTTAATTTTGGCATTTACTAAACACTTAGCTTAAATTTAAGGTTTCGAGGCTAGATATGGTTCCTGTTCTCAGCTTGGAGCTCGCCCGCAGTCTTATCCACAAGGCGCAGGTGAAGAAACTACGTTGCAAACTCCCAGAGGGCAGGGATTGTATCTCCTTACTTCATTGATCCCTCCTAAGAACTTAGTACAGTGTTTTATTTGTTTGTTAAGCGCTTACTATGTGCACAGCACCCTTCTAAGAGCTGGGGTAGATGCAGGGTGATCAGATTGCCCCACGTGGGGCTCACAGTTTTAATCCCCATTTTACAGATGAGGGAACTGAGAGAAGTGAAGTGACTTGCCCACAGTCACACAGCTGACGAGTGGCGGAGCCGGGATTCGAACCCCTGACCTCTGACTTCCAAGCCCGGCCTCTTTCCACTGAGCCACTTTATTCATTCAGTAGTAATTATTGAGCACTTATTATGTGCAGAGCACTGTACTAGGCACTTGGAATGTATAATTCGGCAATAGATAGAGACAATCCCCGCCCCATGACGGGCTCACAATCTACATGGGGGAGACAGACAGCAAGGCAAAAACAGAATGAAACGAAAACAAGACGAGGTCATCAAGATAAATAGAATCAAGGAGATGCGCACCTCATTAGCAAAATAAGTAGGGTAATAAATAATACATACAAAAGAGCACAGCGCTGAGAGGAGGGGAAGTGGGAAGAGCAGAGGGTGGGGGGAGGGGCTAGGAAGGGGGGCAAGAGGGCAAGGGGGGCTCAGTCTGGGAAGGCCTCCTGGAGGAGATGAGCTCTCAGTAGGGCTTTGAAGAGGGGAAGAGAGTCAGTTTGGCGGAGGTGAGGAGGGAGGGCGTTCCGGGACAGCGGTAGGAAGTGGGCCAGGGGTCGACAGCGGGACAGGCGCGAACGGGGGCAGTGAGGAGGTGAGCGGCAGAGGAGCGCAGTGTACGGGGTGGGCAGTAGAGAGAAGGGAGGAGAGGTAGGAGGGGGCAAGGTGACGGAGAGCTTTGAAGCCAAGAGTGAGGAGTTTTTGTTTCGTGCGACGGTTGATAGGCAACCACTTGAGGTTTTTGAGAAGAGGAGTGACATGCCCAGAGCGTTTCTGTAGGAAGATGATCTGAGCAGTGGAATTTAGAATAGACTGGAGCGGGGAGAGACGGGAGGAAGGGAGATCCGAGAGGAGGCCGACACAGTAATCCAGTCGGGATATTAGGAGAGCTTGTACCAGCACGGTAGCCGTTCGGATGGAGAGGAAAGGGCGGATCTTGGCGATATTGTAAAGGTGAGACCGGCAGGCGTCGGTGATGGATCGGGTCTGTGGGGTGAATGAGAGAACTGAGTCAAGGATGACACCGAGGTTGCGGGCTTGAGAGACGGGAAGGGTGGTCGTGCCGTCCACAGCGACAGGGAAGTCAGGGAGAGGACAGGGTTTGGGAGGGAAGATAAGGAGCTCGGTCTTGGACATGTTGAGTTTTAGGTCCCGGGCAGGCATCCAGGTGGAGACATCCTGGAGGCGGGAGGAGATATCAGCCTGAAGGGAGGAGGAGAGAACAGGGGAGGAGATGTAGATTTGGGTGTCATCTGCATAGAGATGGGAGTTGAAGCCGTGGGAGCGAATGAGTTCACCGAGGGAGTGAGTACAGATGGAGAACAGAAGAGGGCCGAGGACTGACCCTTGAGGAACCCCTACGGTTAGAGGATGGGAGGGGGAGCCTGCGAAGGAGACCTAGAATGACCGGCCAGAGAGATAAGAGGAGAACCGGGAGAGGACGGAGTCCGTGAAGCCAAGGTGAGATAAGGTGTGGAGGTGAAGGGGATGGTCGACAGTGTCAAAGGCAGCTGAGAGGTCAAGGAGGGTTAGGATAGAGGAGGAGCCATTGGATTTGGGAAGAAGGAGGTCATGGGTGACTTCTGAGAGAGCAGTCTCGGTGGATTGGAGGGGATGGAAGCCAGATTGTAGGGGGTCCAGGAGAGAATTGGAGTTGAGGAATTCAAGGCAGCGAGCGTAGACCACTCGTTGTAGGAGTTGGGAAAGGAAGGGTAGGAGGGGAGATGGGACGGTAACTGGAAGGGGAAGTGGGGTCGAGAGAGGATTTTTTTTTAGGATGGGGGAGACGTGGGTATGTTCGAAGGCAGAGGGGAAGAAGCCGTTGGAGAGTGAGTGGTTAAAGATAGAAGTTAAGGAGGGGAAGAGGGGTGGGGCGAGAAATTTTATAAGGTGAGCGGGAATGGGGTCCGAAGCCCAGGTGGAGGGGGTGGCACTTGCGAGGAGGGGGGAGATCTCCTCTGAGGATACTGCCGGGAAGGATGGGAAAGTAGAGGAGAGGGTTGGGAGCAGGGGTGTGATAAGCACTCATACTCTAAATTGTGAGCTTGTTGTGGGCAAGGAATGTGTCTCGTTGTGTTGTCCCAAGCTCTTAGTAATAATATCGCTGGTGTTTAAGTGCTTCCTATGTGCCAAGCACCGTTCTAAGCACAGAGGTAGATGAAAGGTAATCAGGCTGGCCCACGTGGGTCAGTGGGTCAGTAATCATTGGATCCGTAATCAGTCTTAATCCCCGTTTTACCGACGAGATGACTGAGGCACAGAGAAGTTAAGTGAGTTGCCCAAAGTCACAGAGCTAACAAGTGGCAGAGTTGGGATTAGAACCCATGACCTCTGACTCACAAGCCCGTGCGCTTTCCACTAAGCCACGCTCCCTCTCCAGGGGTTTGAACACACTGACTGCTCTTAGTACAGGGCTTTGTCCAAAGTAAGTGCTCAGTAAATAGAATTAAATGAATGAATAAATGCCATTAATTAATTAGTTGAATTACCCTAGGTTATACAGTAGGCTAACCGGTCATGTTTATAGCGCTTACTGTGTGCAGAGCACTGAACTAAGCTCCTGGGAGAGAACGATAGGACAGTAGACCAGAGCTGGTAGACCTTTTTCTTGCTCACGAGGAGTTTACAGTCTAGCGGAAGAGACATAAGTTACATAATGTTACATAAATAAGTTACAGATATGTACCTAAATAAGTTACAAAATAATAACATTTAATTGTCTTTTATTTAATTAACATTTAATACATTTAATAACGTAAATAAGTTACAGATACGCACATCAGTACTGTGGGGCCGAAGTGCGTGGTGAATGAAGGGAGCAAACCCAAGTGCAAGGGTGGTGCCGAAGGGAGTGGAGGAAGAGGAAATGAGGGCCTAATCGGGGAAGGCCTCTTGGAGGAGATGTGCCTTTAGTAAGGCTGGGTTGTGGAGCTGGCCAGTGACAGAGGGGGAACTTTCACCCCAATCTCATGATTCTGAATCCCATGCCCTTTGGACTAGGTCATACTGTTTTTTCTCTGCTCCTATTCCTGTGCAAAATCCTTGCATGGGTAATAGGTATCCCCAGCCTTCCCTTCCTGTCTTCTCCAACTCTCTTCTTATACTGCCGCAGTCTCTTCACTCCCCTGAGACTGTGCTCACCAAGATCTCCGGTGACCTCCCCAAGCCTCGACTCTGTGGCAGAGAAGCGGCGTGGCTCAGGGGAAAGAGCCCGGGCTTCGGAGTCAGAGGTCATGGGTTCGAATCCCGGATCGGCCACTTGTCAGCTGTGTGACTTTGGGCACCTCACTTAACTTCTCGGGGCCTCAGTTACCTTATCTGCAAAATGGGGATTAAGACTGTGGGACGACCCGATTCCCCTGTGTCTACCGCAGCGCTTAGAACAGTGCTCGGCACACGGTAAGCGCTTAACAAACACCAACATTATCATTATTAATCTTCCTTGACCTCGCAACTGTTCGGTATTTTGTTGACTTCGGCCTTCTCCTGGCAACTCTGACCAATCTTTTCTTCTTTCCTATTGTATTTGTTAAGCACTTACTACGCATCAGGTACTGTACTAAGCTCTGGGGTAGTCCTGAGATAATCAGGCCGTCCACAGTCCCCTGTCATAGGCTCGCAGTCATAGGCATCATAGGACTCTGAGTCTTAATTCCTCTTTTACCGGTGAGATCACTGAGACCCAGAGACGTCAAGTGACTTGCCCAAGGTCACAAAGCAGATGAGTGGCGGAGCATGGGTTGGAACCCAGGTCCTTCTGATTCCCAAGCCCGTCCGTGCTTTATCCAGTAGAATGAACTGCCTACCCCCCCTACCTCTCCAGGCACTCAATCAGTGAATCATACTGAGCACTTACTGTGTGCAGAACAGGGTGCTAAGAGTTGGACGTATTCCCTGCCCACAAGGGGGTTTACAGCTGAAAGAAAGAGATATTCATATAAAGAAATAAATTATGGGTATGTACATAAGTGCTGTGGGACAGAGGTAGGGGTGAATAACGTAACAGCGTAATTCATGGCACTCCTATCATTCTTTTATGAGCTCCAATCTATAACTCTTAAGTCTACCAGAAAACAGCGCCACATTATATGCACCTGGGATTTTTCAAGGAACAGATTATGGCTCTCTTGTGAAGAATACCTGTATATAAAATCAATTCAGAAGTTCTTTGGGCAGGGGGTAATAAGTATTCAGTGGCTTAGGTGTTGTCCAAGTGCCGATCCATGAGATGGTGCACAGAAAATGGAAGAATTTGAGATGAATCGGGGAAGGTTTTCTGCAAGAGGTGTGGTTTCAGAATGGCTTTGAAGATGGCTTTGAAGGAGATCTGTCACATCCGAGGTGGGTGGGAGTTCCAGGCTGGGGGAGGGCAAGAGCAGGACCAGAGGGGTAGAAGAGGCAAGAATGAGGCAGAGTGTTTGGCAGATAGTAAGCGCTTAACAAATACCGTCGTTATTAAAAGGTGAAACAGGCCCTCCCCCACATCATCCTAAAGCCTGCTACCTCCGGGAGGGCTCCCTGGATCAATTCCCAACATCCCAAATCCATTCAACCGAGGAGCCACCCTTACCGGTAACTCTTTTCAACCTGAAATAAAAGGCAAAAACTCCTCTCTGAAGAGTTAAAGTAGAAATGCATTTCCAGCCGGGGTTCTCGACCAGTAAAGTTCTTGGAAAGCTAGTGTCCTGCCATTCCAGAGAGCAAAATAGTGTTGCCGAAAAACCTCCCACAAGGTCGCTTTCATCCCCGTCTCCCCCTTTTCCAGACTCTGTTTAGCCAGCGTCTTCGGCAGGAGTGGAGAGAAACGTCAGTTGCTTTCCTTGGCCTGAAAAGTTCTGGATTCCCTTTTCATAATTATACATTTGAGGAATTGTGCCGGTTCCAACATTCTGTAGAAAATCGGTGGGCTGATCTGTGTTGGCGCCCAGACAGACGTGTGGAAACGGAGAAGCATCTTTCTTAAAATTACGTCTTGGAACAAACCTGAAATCCACATTTAACCATCAAACGTTTGCCCGATGGAACACAGAGAAAGATATGATTTATTTGCAAGTGTGCTTTGTTTTTGGTATGCAGCTAAATCAGTCAGTCATATTTATTTAGCACTTACTGTGTGCGGAGGACTGTAGTAAGAACTTAGAATGCAACTGAGTCGGTCGTCACATTCCCTGCCCACAACGAGCTTACAGCCTAAAACGAGAACACTGCCAAATGATAGCATTGTCAAGCATCTTCTCGGGGCACAGCACCCGAACTAAAGGTTTGGGACTCTCCATTCAAGTACGAGACATGATAGGGAAGGAATCTGGCCTTGTGGATAGAGGGCAAGCCTCAAAGTCGGAAGGATTTCACTTGTAATCCTGGCTCCGCCACTTGTCTGCTCTGTGACCCTGGGCAAGTCACTTCACTTCTCTGGGCTTCAGTTACTTCACCTGTAAAATGGGGATTAAGACTCTGAGTCCCGTGTGGGCTGTGGACTCTGTCCAACCTGGTTGACGTGTATCTCCCCCAGTGCCCAGTAGAGTGCCTGGCACCTAGTAAGCACTTAGCAAATACTGTTTTGAAACAAAAAAACAAGAAAAGGTCCCTGCGGTGGAAGGAGTTGGTTCTTTTGGCTCTGCACTTGGGCTTTTCAACGATCGAGAATACTGGAGAGTTAGCATTTGGGCATGGCAGGGGTGGAGCGCCTAGCATCAAGCCAAAGCCAAGAAAGATAGAAAGAGAGAGACAGGGTCTGGAAATACTTGTTGGTAATCATCGGCTGTCCAACCACCCAAGGACTGTGGTCTAGTGGAAAGCAAGGGTTGTCGGGGAATCTGCGTCTTCATTCCTCCTTCACCGCCGAGTGGACTGTTTCAGATTGAGTGAGTCACTCAGCCATTCTCTGCCTGGGTTTCTCCATGTGGGTTCTGGAAATAAAATCTTCCAGCCCCTTCCTAAACCCCCGGGATGCTGAGAAGGAAGATGAGGTAATGCTTATGTGAAGGTCTTTCGGCTCCTGGTGAGCAAGTTGACACATAAAGAGGTATTACTGAAGTAGCGCTCTCGGAGATTGTAACGCTAGCTCCCATCGTTCATCTAAAGGGAGCGAACTGAAGAGCAGATAGAGTAGTAGACAGGGCCTTTGTAGTTGTCCACACCCTGCTGCCAGAGCACGTCTTCAGCCTGCATTTTGGCTAGACTACGAACAGGGAATAAAGGAACATATTTTCTGGAGTCATGAGCCTGTTGGGAATTAGTATGTCCTGTTCCTGAGGAAACTGCATTTGCGTGGCATCAGAACTGGTGAGTACCTCAGTGGCAGGGTGTTTTTTTTTTTTTTGAGTTTCACCCTCGTGTTCTTCAAGACCTGGTGCCCTCTCACTCATCTGATTCTATTTTGGGCTGCTTGAGAACAAAATGCACTCTGGGGGCTCGAATGATCTAAAATATGCAGTCCTATTACGATTGGGGATGTCTGAAGCGCTTGGGAATTCTAATCGCGTGGGTACTGGAAATGCAGGGGAAAAACACTTTTATTTCTCTTCTAATCCAATTGCAGAAAGGCTGCAAATTAAGTAGTATTTCTGCCAGGGGAGGCGAGCGTTCACTGGCAGCCGATCAGTTGACAAGTAAGCAGTGGAAAGCCTGCACTCTCGATTGATCCCTGGTTCCTTGAAGTGTAAGTGCACCCTGATGTTAAATATCAAGGCACTAATTAAGAACCAAGTTTTATAGTCCTCCTTCCTACCATTAATTCCTTAGTCCAGTCTTGGTTATTGCTTAGTCACTGCTTCCACCTGCCCTCTGTAATAAAAGAGGTAATTATCATTAGAAGCCACTTAGTATAATTATGGATGATGCCAAAATGTTACCCTACTACTTGTAATACCGTCAAATCTATTAGAGTAGAGATTTATCCCTTCTTAATTGACCTTTGATCGCACTTACTTCACACGTGGAGGATTGAATGTGTTTTGGGGCGTTTGTTGGCATTTGGCCATTTGGGGCACTTGCTTCCCAAGCATTCATTCATGCATTCAGTAGTACTGAGCGCTTACTGTGTGCAGAGCAATGTACTAAGCGCTTGGAAGGTACAATTCGGCAACAGATAGAGACAGTCCCTGCCCAGTGACGGGCTCACAGTCTAAACGGGGGAGACAGACAGCAGAGCCAAACGGAACAAAACAAAAACACGACAACATTATCAAGATCAATAGAATCAAGGGGATGTACATCTCATTAACAAAATAAATAGGGTAATAAATAATGTATACAAATGAGCACAGTGCTGAGGGGAGGGGAAGGGGGAAGAGCAAAGGGTGGCTGAGAGGGGAGAGGGTATGGGGGGGGGGGGGCTCAGCCTGGGAAGGCCTCCTGGAGGAGGTGAGCTCTCAGTAGGGCTTTGAAGAGGGGAAGAGAGTTAGTTTGGCGGACGTGAGGAGGGAGGGCGTTCCGGGACAGCGGTAGGACGTGAGCCGGGGTGAACGGCGGGATAGGCGTGAATGGGGGACAGTGAGGAGGTGAGTGTACGGATTGGGCAGTAGAAAGAGAGAAGGGAGGTGAGGTAGGAGGGGGCTAGGTGATGGAGAGCTTTAAAGACAAGAGGGAGGAGTTTTTGTTTCGTGCGGAGGACGATAGTTTTAGAAGCTGGAGTTTCTGGCCAAATTTTCATGTTAAGAAATGGAAATACCTTGTAAGGTAACACATGATCCACAGAGCAAGTGTTTGCCAGCATTTGATCAAACCCTTGTTCCAAAAGCTTGCGCTGAGGATTCTCACCCGATAATTCAGTAGGATTTTGGGTGATTCCTTCCCCTCCCATCCCCCATCCTCAAACAAAAGTTTCCTTAGCCTCCTTCATTAATTCTCTTCTCATTTCTTTCATCCATCAGAAGTCCTATGTAAGTAGATGAGACCCAAGAGGCAGACATCAATTCCAAGAGGATTCCCATTTCACTCACTGGTATTTATTGGGTGCTTACTGTGTGCAAAGCACTGTACAAAAGTTAGCGACCCTCCTTTCCCTCTCGCCTTCCCTTTCCTCTTTTCCAACTTGCCCTGCTCTTTGGAGTGTGGTGGGGGGTGGGGGGAGGGTGAAAGTACAGACAGTGGAATGGTTTATGTTAGCTCCAGCATCTCCTTGAGACCAAGGACCTGGGTTCTAATCACAACTCTGCCACTTTCCTGCAGTATTACCTTGGGCAAGTCACATAACTTGGATAATAATATCTGTGTGTCAGTTTCCTCATTTGCGAAATGGGGATTAGATACCTGTTCTCCCTCCTAGTTAGATGGTGAGCCGCTCGTGTCCAACATAACTATCTTGTAACTTTCCCAGCGCTTAGCCCTTAACAAATACCACAATTAGTAGTTGTTGTTTCTCTCCCCTACCTCCCTCCTCCTTTCTCGAGACTGCTGACAAGTGTTCCCTCTCACTTTTAACACCACTGGTTAGCATCGGTGATACTCTGTGTTACGTTTAAGTTTTTCTAGGCAGCAAGAAGTAGTTGGGTCCAGTCAATTAATCAGTCGTATTTATTGAACCATTACTGTGTGCAGGTCACTGTACTAAGTGCTTTGGAGAGTATAATATAACAGAGTTGGTAGACGTGTTCCCTGCCAGTAACGAGTTTACAGTCTAGAGGGGGAGTCAGACATGAATAAAACGAATAAATTACAGACATGGACGTAAGTCCTGTGGAGCTGGTGGGAGGGGGTGGTGAATAAAGGGAGCAAATTGGCGATGCAGAAGGGAGTGGGAGAAGGGGAAATGAGGGCTTAGTTAGGGAAAGCTTCTTGGAAGAGGTGTGCCTTCTTTAAGGCTTTGAAAGGGGGTTGAGTGATAGTCTCTCTGATCTGAACAGGGAGGGCGATGCAGGCCAGAGGCAGGATGTGGGCGAGAGGTTAGCGGCGAGATAGACGAGATCGAGGTACAGCGAGTTGGCGTTAGAAGAGCAAAGTGTGCCGACTGGGTTTAGAAAGAGAGCAGTGAGGTGCGACAGGACGGGGCAAGGTGATTGAGTGCTTGAAAGCCAATTGGAAGGAGTTGAGTTTCTGGGGCGTCAGAAGGAAATGGAGAATGGACCAGAAGACCAGAAGAGGAAGGCTACGCTCTTATCTTCTGGGACTGGCTCGGTTCTGGGAGGGCTAAAATGGGTCTCATATTCTATCAATCAATCGTTGGTATATATGGAGCACTTAAGATGTGCAGGGCACTGTACTAAGCGCTTTGGAGAGGACATACAACAGGGTTCGTAGTCATGTTCCCTGCCCACGAGGAGCTGACACTCTAGCTTTTGGTCTTGGCTGCCTGGATGCACTCCCTTTCACATGGCAGCTTTTTTAAAAATGTGTTCGTTAAGGGCCAAGCACCGTATCAAGAGCTGGGGCAGATACGAGCTAATCAGGTTGGACACAGTCCCAGTCCCACATAGTCAGTCATTGGTATTTAGTGGGCACTCAACTGTGTGCAGGCACTATACTAAATGTTTGGGTGAGTACAGTACAGCAAAATTGGTACTGTCCCTGCCTACAAGGAGCTTACAGTCTAGAGGGGGAGATAGATATTAAAACAAAATGCAGATGTGACCTTAAGTGCGTTGGGACTGAGGGTGGAGTGAATGTCAAATGCTTAAAATGGTGCAGGTAGGCGACATGAAAGGGGGAGGGAATGGGGGAAATGAGAGCTTAGTTGCGAAGGGCTTTTTGGAGGTGATGTGATTTTATTAAAGCTTTGAAGGTGGGGAGCGTGGTGGTCTGTCGGCTATGAAGTGGCGGGGGGGGGGAAGGTGGTCCAGGCCGGAACCATTTCATTTGTAATATCTTTCTCATTAAATGTGGCCAGTCGGGGTAGAGATGAGTGACAAGTCTTGTTAATAATTTAAATCCATTCACTGCTTTTCATCCAGTTGTTACTCATGGCCTCAGTGATTCGGGGCAACACACATAGGCGATCCTTAGCTTAAGCCTTTTAATAGTAATGATACCAAATAATTATGGTATTTGCCAAGTGTTAACTACGTGTCAAGTGCTGTTCTAACCGCTGGCGAAGATACGGGAGAATCAGATCGGACACAGTCCCTGTTCCACGGGGCGTCCGCAATCTAAGCAATAGGGAGAACAGAAATTGAATTCCCATTTTACAGATGAGGAAACTGAAGCATAGAGAAGTGAAGTGACTTGCCCAAGATCACGCAGCAGGTAAGTGGCAGAGCTGGGATTAGAACCCAGGTCCTCTACCTCCCTATCCCACCCTCTTTCCACTAGGCCAGGCTGCTTTTACTGAAGCTTAGAACAGTAAAGTAAACAGCGCTTAGCAAATGCCATAATGAATTAAAGCGCCATCCTCTGTGCTCTAACAAGAGGCGATAAGTACAGCCGTACTGCAGAAAACGGTTGTGATGTGCTGTGCTGGGCCCACGGCGCCGTGTGTCTCTGGTCCAGTTGCTGTGGGCGGGCAGGGAGGGGGTGCAGTAGTGGCAAGGGAAGACTGCGGCTGGGTGGGGTATCCGTCCCAGGGCTTCGTGGGGGTGCAGGGGGAAACAACATGGCCTGGGAGTCAGAAGGACGTGGGTTCTAATCCCGGCTCCACCACTTGTCTGATGGGTGACTTTGGGCAATCTGGGCCTCATTTACCTCATCTGCGAAATGGGGATTAAGACTGTGAGCCCCACGAGGAACAGGGACAGTGTCCAACCTGATTAACTTGTTTCTACCCCATCACTTAGTATAGCACCTGCTTAGTACAGTGGCTCGCACATAGTATTCTTCACTCCGCTGCCCGGCTCATCTTCCTGCAGAAACGCTCCGGGCACGTCACTCCCCTTCTTAAAAACCTCCAGTGGTTGCCTATCGACCTCCGCACGAAACAAAAACTTCTCACTCTAGGCTTCGAGGCTCTCCATCACCTCGCCCCCCTCCTACCTCTCCTCCCTTCTCTCTTTCCACTGCCCACCCCGTAGGCTCCGCTCCTCCGCCGCCCACCTCCTCACCGTCCCTCGGTCTCGCCTATCCCGCCGTCGACCCCTGGGCCACCTCCTCCCGCGGTCCCGGAACGCCCTCCCTCCTCACCTGCGCCAAACTACTTCTCTTCCTCTCTTCAAAACCCTACTTAGAGCTAACCTCCTCCAGCTTCCCAGACTGAGACTGACTTCCCCTTTCCCTCTGCTCCTCCCCCTCTTCCTTCCCCTCAGCACTGTACTCATCCGCTCAACTGTATATATTTTCATTACCCTATTTATTTTGTTAGTGAGATGTACATCACCTTGATTGTATTTATTTGCTACTGTTTTAATGAGATGTTCATCCCCTCGATTCTATTTATTGGTATTGTTTTTGTCTGTCCGTCTCCCCCGATTAGACCGTAAGCCCGACAAAGGGCAGCGACTGTCTCTATCTGTTACCGATTTGTACATTCCAAGCGCTTAGTACAGTGCTCTGCACATAGTAAGCGCTCAATAAATATTATTGAATGAATGAATAGTAAGCGCTTAACAGAAGCCATTAAAAAAAAGTGTGCTCCACCTGGCCGGGCATGTGTCCTAGGGGATGGTGGCGGCCACGCAGGTAGGGGTTGGCGAGTGACTGAAGGTGGGCTTGCAGCAGCGGTGCCAGGCATTTACCCAGTAGCCGCACTGCATCTGCCCCTAGATGGACCGGCTTTTCTTGCGGCGATTGGCTGTAATGTACGAGGCGGGGCCTCTGGATCTGGGGGTCCGTTAGCAATTCTGCGTCGCTCTGGGTTTCCTGTACTGAGGGGGTTCAAAATTTGGATTACTTCCTTGTAGGCAACTCTTGGGACTCTTTCATGTAAATGGGCTGATTCCTGTAGGGCTTTGGCTTTTCCCCGAAGGCTTCGTCCTATTTTTCAATCCATAGCTATTACTGTTTTTCCTTCCCGTTGCGAGTTTTGCACTAGTGATATTTATTAAATACATAATTATGTGCTAGGAGCCAAAGTGACTATGGAAAAATGAGCTCAGGTACATTTCTGCCCCCCAGAGGGCTCAGAATTTAAGCAAACTGATTAAGAGAATCCCACCCGCCAAATTAGGAAATTATTTTAACTGCAGAATCGAGACGAACAGACCTTACTTTTCTGACAGGCCAAGTGATCAGATGCTGCATTAGTCAGAAGTTGTTATGAACTAGTGTTCTAGTAATTAACAATTTGCAAGCAAAACATTCCAAACATGTGACTCGAATCCTCATGATGGTTTGTATTTCCTTGGATCTCTTTAAAACGTTTACCTGCTTGCTTTATGAAGATATATTTGGTGTAACTGATGCGTTGCCTACAGTGATCGGCTTCTGGGTTAGCTGTGAATGCTGAGGAGAACCCCTGGGTGAATGGAAGGAAAGAAGTGGCTCAGCCAAGTCATAGCCAGACCCTCACGGGGCACCATTTTTACCACACCTCTGCAGTCCATTCCTTCGTCTGCCTCAAGTCCATCCACTCTTTCTGGATTCCAAAAGCAGCCATCACATTCTGCTAAATAAGGGAAGCTCAAAAGTCACCCATCGGAGCCAGTGGAGATTCTGGTTCTTTCAGGAAGCGCTGGGAAATTTAGACGGTCGTGAACCTCATTCACTGGTCACCTGAAAGTCTGAGGAGGAACTGTGCTGGTTTCAGAAATGCAGCGGGGTTCTAATGTAAGAGCAGCCCCTTCATTTGGACTCAAAATCAAAATCTGTTACTGGTTGTGACAAGGGCAGTGGTATTCCACCACCCGCCACGACCCCTCGCCCACATCCTGCCTCTGGCCTGGAATGCCCTTCGTCCTCATAGCCAACGGACGATCATTATCCCCCAATTCAAAGCCTTATTGAAGGCACATCTCCTCCCCGACTGAGCCTTCATTGCTTCTTCTCCCACTCTCTTCTGCGACACCCTTGGATCTGCACCCTTAATTCACCCCACCCCCTGACTCTAATCACACGGCATTAATTTATTTCTTTATATTAATGCCTGACCCCCCCCCCCCCCCAGATGGAAAGCTCGTTGCGGACAGGGAACGTATCTACCAACTCTGTTTTATTGTACTCTCCCAAGAGCTTAGTACTGAGCTCTGTACACAGTGAGGGTTCAGGAAGTACAATTGATTGATAACGTGACACGCTAGTCAAATTGGCATATCAGAAAGCTGCGTTTAAGTTTATATGACTTGTACGGAGTGAGCGGACAGATATTTTTCCATGTTTTCCATAGTTTGTACATCTGCCTCTGTTAAATACCCTTGATCATTAACTATTTTTCTCTCCTTTAGGAGAAGCATTACTTGAAAAACACTATCAAAGGGGGCATGATTGGAAAGAAAGATCTGATCATTAAATGATAGGCAGGATCCTCGACATGTTTTATGGGTGACATTTCAGTTTCTAGAGTATTTCACATGCATCTCACCACGTAAAGGTTATTTTCTTTTCAAAAGTTACCTAAAAGGGGAAAATTGCTTTCATTGGGCCTGCTGGTGGCTAAAAAGTGAACTCTAAACAAGTTTAGAAACATCACAGCTCATTTTGGGTACGCATAAGTATTCATTGAACGTAGTGCTATCCACTCCTGGTTGTGCGTAATTTTTTTCTTTCAAAAAATATCATGTGGTGCTACCTACTCTGATTTTTATTGTTCGGTATATTCTGTGATGTTTTTGCTATTTTTCACTTTTAAGAAATGATGAAAATCAGAACAGTGGATTTTGTTGTGCACCGTCCCCAAAGCCATATAGTGTCATAAGCCATCTCTAAACGTTTTTTTTTCAGGGTATTTGCTAAGCACTTGCTTTGTGCCAGGTACTGTGCTAAATGCTGGAGTAGTTACAAGGTAATCAGGTAGGGCACAGTCCGTGTCCCGCATGGGGCTCACGGTCTTATTCCTCATTTTACAGTGAAGAAGTGACTTTCCCAAGGTCACACGGCAGACGGTTGTCCAAGCTGACATTAAAACCCAGGGCCTCCCAGGACTCCCAGGCCCACGCTCTTTCCATTAGGCCATGCTACTTCCCCTGGGACCCACTTGGATCCCAATTTACCACAGCTTATACCGTATTGTGCTCCATAGCTCCTTAGAGATATTTTTCAACCGCACATTCGATTATTTACTGTGATTAGGCTGTTTATAAATACTTTTATGACTGTCTCCCTCCGTTAGAATATAAGCTCCCTGCGGGTGGTGACGCTTGTCTCGTACTGTCCAAGCGTGTGGTACGGTACATAGCACTTGGTGGATCAGTCAATCCATCGGTGGTATTTACTGAATGCTCCGCTTTACTGAGTGCACAGTACTGTAGTAGGGACTTGGAAGAGCACGGTACAACAGAGTAGGTAGGTCCATGTCCTGCCCTCAACGAGCTTAGAAGTCTAGGGGATGCTCAGTAGATACTTCTACTACTACACTAACAGCTTCATTATTACTAGGCATTCATTCTTCATTTTCTTCTTCCTTTGCAAAAAACAGGAGAAAAGTGTCTAAACCTGAAAAGGTGGAAGGGAGGGAAGAGCCGACATTAAGTGGGATACGTGATGTGTTAAATAACTGATTTCAAATATCAGTCTCTGCTGAGGGTAGGCATGTATAATTAAACAAAATCAGTGGTATATGTGGTATATATCAAGTCAGCCGTGTCAAAGACGGGGGTACTTTGCAGGTACCGTAAGTGGCACCAGGAGAGGAAGCACCTATTGACTTAGGGTCTCGAAGAAAGCAGATAACGATTCTCTTCTGCCTCAGTTGCTCTTCTTTCAGGGAGATCTCCCGGACGCTTGTGCTTGGGGGTGGACTCCCGAGGGTTTTTGACCGTCGGCATATGGCTGCCTATTTTTATCTCAGTGTCGTAGGATGGTTTGCGAGGGAGAGGGCGCGGCGGAGGAGGTAAAGGTGACATTCATCAGTGAGAAATGGGTAGTGGAAATGTTGAAGTCTAGGTTAAGGCGCCGACAGCATAAATCCCCGATGACTTTTGGTTGGTCCAGTTTTGTTTTTCTTTATTTAGCGGTACATCAGGCATTTTTATTTATTTAGCGGTACATCAGGCATTTTCAGTCAAACTTTCGGTACGTTAACTTTGTGCTCTCTTCCACAGACTGTTCGCGTTTGATTCTGTGCTTCATTAAGGGCTGACCTGTCTACTGTTTTTAAAGCGTACTTAGCAGAACCTCCTCTGGGAGTTCTTGAAGGCTTATTTTCAGTCCTCAGCAAATGTTCGCTGAGCTCACTGATAGACCAAAAATGCCACTTGTCAGATGCTCTCTTTTGGCGGCAGCACCGGGGTGTGCAGTATCTGCCAATGTTTACTGGCAGCCTTTAAAACAGTGTCGTCCTGTCACCCCATCTCTGGCCGCCCACAGAACGCGCTTCTCCGACAGTGACTCGACGTCAGTCCATTTCTCTTCTCGCGTCCCCGACCGGGGCCTGGTATCTGTGCCTCACGTTACCTCGAAAGGGTCGTGGCATCTCCGGGATTTCGACAAAAACCGGTTCAAAGCATTCGGTAATTCTACCTCGGCCTGGGAGAGGGAATCCTTCCCTCTCCCTGCCGTGAGGGAGAGGGGAGTGGGTAGGGTCGGGGTTTCGGAGTGGACACCTATCGCTGTAGAGGAGAAATATTCTTTGGGGAAGAACCATGCAGGTGGCAACCTTAAAAAAAAAAAAAATCCCCATGTCATCCTCTCCTCATCCACCACTTCTTCATTTCTTCATCTTTACTCAGCTCCAGATAGGCTGTTTGGGGACTACCCTTTGACCGCATTGCCCTCTGCTTTCTTTCCCTCGAACTTCTCTCCTCTCCCCCGCAGCCTCTTTTTCCCCCTAGCTTTCCTCCCCGGGTCTTCCTGGGCCAAAGATTTTTCTCCCCCCACCCCGGTCCACGGCCTCGAGGTTTTTTGCACTCGTTGTGAGCGAGGAGACGGCTGGCTTTGAGCCAGGCATATTTTGGTTGCCACGTTGCAGTGGTAGCGCCATTCCCGGGAACATCAGATTTGTTTGACAACATCTTTTGGAAGAAAATTCTTGGCCAAGTAGAGTAATGCAGTGTTTGTGTTTACTTTCTTGTAGAAAAGATGAGTGCAGCACACCAGCCTCCGCACAAAGACAGTAGCAAAACGGCGGAGAACGTAGAAGAACACAGCTATAAGCAGGAGAAAAAGATCCGGGCGACTCTTAGGACGACCGAAAGGGATCACAAGAAAAATGTGCAATGCTCGTTCATGTTAGATTCGATCGGCGCGTCCTTGCCCAAAAAATCAATTCCAGATGTCGATCTCAATAAGCCTTACCTCAGCCTCGGCTGCAGCAATGCTAAGCCTCCCATGTCCGTGCCCATGCCCATAGCCAGAACTAGCCGCCAGACTTCTAGGACAGATTGTCCGGCCGACCGCTTGAAGTTCTTTGAAACCCTCCGCCTCTTGCTCCAGCTTACCGCGGTGTCGAAGAAAAAAGAGCGGGAGCAGAGGGGTCAGGAGAACACCGCCTTTTGGTTCAGCCGCTCCAACGAACTCATCTGGCTGGAGCTCCAGGCGTGGCACGCGGGGAGGACCATCAACGACCAGGATTTCTTCCTGTACACGGCCCGTCAGGACATCCCGGACATCATCAACGAGATCCTCACGTTTAAAGTGAATTACGGTCGCTTGGCTCGTGAGAGCTCCGGGGCCGGTTTTGACGGGACTCCGGGAGGAAGGCCGGGCGGAGCGACCCCCGGAGCCCGCCCCGCGGGCTACGCGAGCTACCGCGAGCACCTCCAGCGGCAGCGGGTCTCGTTCGAGCAGGTGAAGCGGATCATGGAGCTGCTAGAGTACATCGAGGCACTTTACCCATCTCTGCAGGCCCTCCAGAAGGACTACGAGAAGTACGCCGCAAAAGATTTCCAAGACAGAGTGCAGGCGCTCTGTCTGTGGTTGAACATTACGAAAGACCTGAACCAGAAACTGAGGATTATGGGGACCGTTTTGGGCATCGAGAATCTGTCGGACATTGGCTGGCCGGTGTTTGAAATCCCGTCCCCTCGTCCATCCAAGGACGGGGCCCCGGACGACGAGGACAGTGACCCAGAGGGAGAAGGGAGGGGGTTGGGAACCAGCCCGGACGGGAGCGACGACGAAGGGCGGATGACCGCGCAAAGCGCGAGGGAGATCCGGCGGGCCCTGGAGAACAACTTGGACTTTCAGCCCCAGGCCCGTTGCCCAAGGAAGCTGGACAGGCTCGAATCCGAGGACGAGTCGTCCGGCTGGGGAGCGCCGGAGGGCGGCTCCGAGGCGGGCTGCAGCAGACACTGTTTGACATCTATTTATAGACCGTTTGTAGAAAAAGCACTGAAGCAAATGGGGTTGAGGAAGTTGATTTCGAGACTGCACAAACTCATGGATGGTTCTTTGCAAAGGGCTCGCCTAGCTTTGGTAGAGAAATCGCATCCCATGGAGGTAGGTTTCGTGCCGGAGTCGGTAGGCGTATCTGCCGTGGTGCCTCCCGTCTGCCGACCGCCCGGAGTTTGCCCCTTTACCAGGCGAACCCTTCCGTTGCGGCACGTGTTTTACACGAGAAACGATGCTCACCTTTCCTTTCAGATTTATCACAGATATGACCGGAGAATGCAAATGAGAAGAGACTTCACTACCTGTCTCTAACCACTCTAAACATCTTCATATCGGGAGATGATTTGGGAAAGTGCTTTTAAGATTGCCTTGTTGGTAGCCAGGAAGATTTCTTTTCCCTTCAGTACGCTGCGGCCGGTGATTCGGTCAGTCCGCGGCCTTTAATGGAACACTCACTCTGTTCAGAGCACTATATTAAGAGCCCGGGACCGGAGTCGGTAGGCACGATCCCTGACTACGAGGAGTTTACAGTCTACAGGGGGAGACGGACAGGAGAATGGATTGAGGATAGGGGAAATAGTAGATTATAGGAAGATTTACCCGGGCATCGTGGAGGTGGAGTGAGTATCAGAGCGCCTTTCGATATCCCTCAGCGGCAGTCCGGTTGACTAGCCCTCACAGATCTCAGCAAACTGCTCTCCAGCTGTTTCCGTTAAATCACCCATCAGGGGTTATTGTACCACTGGCTGGAGTCCGTGATTTCCGTGGATCTGTCCCCCACTTGGCGAAGAACCCGATTCCTTTTGTCCATCTTGAATCTTGACGTTTCCGCAGGTGGCAGGCAATGCCACGCTAGCCCCTTCCCACGTTTACCTCGATTTGTTATCTCCCCTCTGCCGTTTTCTCCAGATGAAACTATCGTTGACCGTTTCGTCCAGCTTCAGATCATGCTTGCCCCAGTCAGACCATCGGCGGTATTTGTTGGGTGCTTACTAAGCGCAGAGCACAGTACGAGAGGCTTGGGGAAGCATCAGATGGAGTTGGTAGACACGATCCCCATCCACAGGGATTTTAAGAGAGGGAGTTCAACATTAAAGTAAGTTAGATATGGGGTAAATCAGGACGTGTGGATTATAGGTAAGCGCCCTCGGGCTGAGCGTGGGACGATTGAGCGTGAGCGGGGTAAATGATGGTTTAGTTGGGGGAGACTTCTCTTGGTGGAGATGAGATTTTAAAACGGCTTTGAAGGTGGGAAGAGTGGTGGTCTGTCTGATATGAAGCGGGAGGGAGAACCAGGCCAGAGGAAGGGATGCGGGCAAGGGGTCAGCGCCCACATAGACCAGATCGAGATTCAGGGAGCAGATTGACGTTAGAGGAGCCGAGTGTGCAGGTTGGGTTGCGGTGGCAGATCGGCGAGCTAAGGTCGGAGAGGAAGAGCTGACTACCTTAAAGCTGATAGCGTTTCTGTTAGATGCCGAGGTGAATGGGCAACCCTTGAACGTTGTGGAGGAGAGGGGATATGTGAACTGAGTGGGGTTTTTTGTTTTTTTTAAGAAAAGTGACCTGGATGGCAGAGTGAACTGTGGACTGGAGAGGAGAGGGACGGAAGGAGCGGGTGGTCAGCGAGGAGGCCGAGGAGGTAGTCAAGGCAAGGACAGGATAAGTGGATCGACAAGAGAGCGGTTTGGAGGAAGAGGAAGATGTGGATTCAAGAGCTGTCATCGAGGTAGAACAGACAGCATCTGGTAACAGATGGAAAACGTGGGTCGAATAAGGGAGACGAATCAAGGATAACGCCGAGGTTACGAGCGTATGAGACGGGGAGGATACTGGTGCTGCGTATAGTGAATGGGAGAGTCTGGAAAAGGAGAAGATTTGGAAGGGAAGATGAGGAACTCTGTTTTGGACCTGAGATTGAGGTGTCATCAGGACCTCCAAGTAGAGATATCCTGAAAGCAGGAAGAAATGCGGGACTGCAGAGGAGAGAGGTGAGAGCAGGCGAAGGTGTGGGAATCATCCCCCTAGAGTTGGTGGTTGAAGCTCTGGGAGCGAATGAGTTCTCCAAGGGAATGGGTAGAGACAGAGAAGAGAAAGGGACCCAGAACTGAGACTGCAAGGGAGTCCCACAGTTAGAGCGTGGAAGCCGAGGAGGAGAACCGTTACAGCCTCCGTTATTGATTTAGTTGACTTTTTGCGCCTTCTGTGCCTTTGTCTCCTCCATCCTTCCTGAATTGGAGCATCAGGGTGGCTCATAGTGTTCTGGGTGTGAAGATATCATGATTTTACGTAGTAGTAAAACCACGCTTTTTGTTTGGTTTCTGTATACCCTTTCTCGGGGTTCAGTACATCAGTCAGAGTACCGTTCATCAGGGGTTCGATTGCAGAGAGACATGTATTGTTTCTCTCATCCGCAGGTCTAGGGAAGCAGTAACTTAAATATTTCCTGCGTGAGGTAAGTGATCATTATGGAACCTCGTTTAGCGGTCTGGCCCGGCAAACTCCTCACTGAGGCACTGTGCCCTTTCCTATTCTGGTTAGAGCCCATCTCTTACGTTGCCCGTCTCAGCATTGAGGATCGGCCCCTGCCGAAACCAGTCGTTTCCCGTCTCTGTCGCTCTGGGTGGGGCCTGGGTCGAGAGACTGAAATAAGGAGGGACCGAGGACTGAAAGTGGCAAACAGAAGCCAAACGCGTTGAGGGGTGTGAAATGACCAAAGTAGCAGCCAACTTAAGAGGATGTTTTCTCCCCTCAAGTTGGATTGCGAGAGGACAGTGGCATCCAACTGAGGCTACTGAAAGCGTTCAGTGTATCCCATCATCCTGCGTGGTGGGTGACAGAGATTGTGGCCACTGTTGGCTGTATTCACTGCCACTCTGAAATTCAGTATCAGACCTATGGAATCTGGTGGTAGAATCAAATCCAGCCTCAGTTCTTGATTGCCAGTAAGTTATTTATTTAAATCAGTTTGTTTATCAATCATTTATTTGTATTAGTGTCCACCTCCCCCTCTAAGCTCTGTGCTTGTTGTAGGCAGGAAACGTGTCTACCACCTCTGATATCAGCGCGGCTCAGTGGAAAGAGCACGGGCTTTGGAGTCAGAGGTCATGAGTTCGAATCCCAGCTCTGCCACTTGTCGGCTGTGTGACGGTGGGGATTAAGTTTCCTCATCTGTAAAATGGGGATTAAGACTGTGAGCCCCACGTGGGACGACCTGATTCCCCTATGTCTATCCCAGCGCTTAGAACAGTGCTCGGCACATAGTAAGCGCTTAACAAATACCAACGTTATTATGATATATTGTACTCTCCCAAGCCTTTAGTACAGTGTCTGTGTGTAGTAGGCACTCAATAAATACCGCTAATGAAAATGCCAGCGAATAGGTGGCCAGCTGGGATTGTTCAGTCATATTGTGCAGTTGAGCCACCCACAGAATCTACCTACAAGGTAGCTCCCCACCTCCCACCCCATACTTCTTTGGGACAGTATGACTGTTTTTGGATGGGTGACGCTATTTCAACCGCTCGTCAGCTGGAGAAGCGAGTGTAGGTACACCCTTTGGTAACTGTATCATTTTAGCATCACATCAGTAGGTGGTCCAAAGCATCCTTCCCATTTAACTCGTATATTTCTCTGGTATGCTGAGTGTACGAATCGAATAGCACAGAATAATAATGTTGGTATTTGTTAAGCGCTTACTATGTGCAGAGCACTGTTCTAAGCGCTGGGGTAGACACAGGGCAATCAGGTTGTCCCACGTGGGGCTCACAGTCTTCATAGAGAAGCAGCGTGGCTCAGTGGAAAGAGCACAGGCTTTGGAGTCAGAGGTCATGAGTTCGAATCCCAGCTCTGCCACTTGTCAGCTGTGTGACTGTGGGCAAGTCACTTCACTTCTCTGGGCCTCAGTGACCTCATCTGTAAAATGGGGATTAAGACTGTGAGCCCCACGTGGGACATCCTGATTCCCCTGTGTCTACCCCAGCGCTTAGAACAGTGCTCGGCACATAGTAAGCGCTTAACAAATACCAACATGATTATCCCCATTTTACAGATGAGATAACTGAGGCACAGAGAAGTTAAGTGACTTGCCCACAGTCACACAGCTGACAAGTGGCAGAGCTGGGATTCGAACTCATGACCTCTGACTCCAAAGCCCGTGCTTTTTCCACTGAGCCACGCTGCTTCTCCATAAGCAGATGTATGAGTACAACTCTTGCCGAAGTTTGTTTCTCTAATTGTAGTTTTAGGGCAGCTTGAATACATATGCCTCACATATAATATCTGCCTTGTTACAAGTGACTGCAGATATTTTCGGCGAATATGAAAACGGATTGGTTTCTAGATGGTCTGAGGTGAGGTGGTGGAGGCTGCCTTCACCATGTATTCTCAGCAGGGCCTGTTTGGAGTCAAGTGGCCATTTCCTCCTCTAAAGATACAATAATCTGGCAGGGAATGTATCTGTTTCTTGTTATATTGTACTCTCCCAAGCAGTTAGTACAATGTTCTGCACACAGTAAGCGCTCAATAAATACGATGGAACGAACGAATGACTCCCTTCTCAAAAGGTGCTTTTATATTCGGGATAAGATTGGCCAAGTATACTAGGATTTTCAAAGCGTTGGTTCCGATTTGGATTTTCCTTTCCTCTCAACTGGCCGTGTCTTGTCTAGAGACCGCCTCCCCCATTGATTGAAATCAGGAATTGTTCCGAAATTGAGGATGAGCACATCCGAGTCACAACAGCGTGAAACATCCTTCATTTTTGCCTGGCGCTTGAATTGAAGCGGGGTGAGCCAGGCTCCACCCCACCGCTTGTTCATTCTATCATATTCATTGAGCATTCATTCAGTAGTATTTACTGAGCGCTTACTATGTGCAGAGCACTGTACTAAGCGCTTGGAACGTACAGTTTGGCGACGGATAGGGACAGTCCCGGCCCATTGACGGGCTTACAGTCTAACCTTACTGTGTGCCAAGCCCTTTACTAAGCGCTTGGAAGAGTACAGTATAACAGAAAAACACATTCCCTGCCCACAGAGAGCTTACCGTCTATAGAGACGAGCTTGGTGTTCTTTCTGGGGGGCTGAAATCCACCACCTTTTAGGGGCTGAATCTGTGCGCTCCCTTGTTTCTGATGGAAACGATGCCTAAGCAGAGAGCGGTTTGTATCTGCGATAGCTTTGTTGTGCCCGTCAAGGCAACCATCCCCTCATCCCGGTACTTCTTCCCATAGCAGGAACCATTGATTTCCTCTGGGTCAGCCGCCTCTACACCTCATCTTGTGGCGAACGGGGAATGTATCTACCGGCGCTGTTGTATCGTCCCCTCCCAAGCACTCAGCCCAGTGCTCTGCACACAGGAAGCGCTCAATAAATACCATTGATTGACTGATTTTTCTTCGAGGAAGCTCGAGCCTTCAGATGCTACGTCCTGCTTTTGCTGGAACACTGGTCTTCCCGCTCAGTCAGAGCTTTCTCCTGGCGTGAGCTTCTGTTTTCTTTGAATCGTATTTCCTAAGCGCCTATGTGCCAAGCACTGTTCTAAGCTCTGGAGTTAGAAACATGCTAATGAGGTTGGGCACAGTCCCTGTCCCATCTGGGGCTCAGTCTTAATCCCCATTTTACAGATGAGGGAAGTGAGGCGCGGAGTAGTGAAGTGATTCGCCCAAGGTCACACAGCGGACAAGTGGCAGAGCTGGGATCAGAACCCAGGTCGGCTGTTCCGGTCCCACGCTCTTTCCATTAAGCCACACTACTTTTTCTTGTTTGTCAAGCACGTGCTGTATGCCAGACGCTCTTATAATGTTGGTATTTGTTAAGCGCTTACTATGTGCAGAGCACTGTTCTAAGCGCTGGGGGAGATACAGGGTAATCAGGTTGTTCCACATGAGGCTCACAGTCTTAGTCCCATTTTACAGATGAGGGAACTGAGGCACAGAGAAGTTAAGTGACTTGCCCCTAGTCACACAGCTGAGCCAGGATTTGAACCCGTGACCTCCGACTCCCAAGCCCGGGCTCTTTCCACTGAGCGACGCTGTTCTAAGCACTGGGGTAGATGAAAGATAATCAGGCTGCACTCGAGTCCCTGTCCCACACAGGGCTCACGGTCTTAATTCCCAATTTACAGATGGGGGGGGGTTGTGAGGTCACTGTGGGCCGGGAATGTGTCTACCAACTTTGTTATACTGCACTTTCCCAAGCACGCAATACAGTGCTGTGTACACAGTCAGTGCTCAGGCAATACGACTGATTGGTGAGATAACCGAGGCACAGACAAGTTAAGCGACCTGACCTTGGGCAAGAGGCAGACAAATAGCAGAGCTGGGATTAGAATCCGGGCCCTCGGACTCCCGGGCCTCTGCCCTTCCCCCTGGGCCACGCTGCTTCCCCGTCATCCGGCGGCGGCGTGGAGCTGATTCTAAGGCTGTCATCTCACCCTCTTAAACTAGACAGCAAGGCCTGGTGGATAAAGCCAGGGCCTGGGTTCTAAGTCTGGCTCTGACACTTGTCTGCTGCGTGACCTTGGACGAGGCACTTAACTTCTCTGCCCCTCGGTTCCCTCATCTGGGAAATGGGGATTAACGGGAAACCTGAAGTCAAGGGCCAAAAGATAATTATTGACCCAGTACCAAGATATAGAGTTATTAGAGAAGGCAGCGTGACGGAGTGGGAAAATGCACGGGCTGGGAGGCAGAGCTTCCGGGTTCCGATCCCGGCTCTGCCACCTGTCTGCTGTGTGATGTGGAGTAGGTCAGGTAAGTTCTCTGTGCCGTATGTAAAATGGGGTGAAGACCGTGAGCTCTCTGTGGGACTATTTGCCAGGCACTGTACTAACCGCTGGGGTAGACGCAAGATAATTAGGTTGGACGCAGTGTCTGTCCCACGTGGGGCTCACGGTCTTGATCCCCATTTTACAGATGAGGTAACTGAGACACAAAGAAGTGAAGCGACCTGCCTGAGGTCACCCAGCTAACAAGCGACAGAGCCGGCATTAGAACCCAGGTCCTAATGCCTGGGTGTTCCACCCAATTTAGCTTGTATCTGTCCCGTCACTTAGTTCCTGGTACATAGCGGGTGCTTACAACCTGATTGCCCTGTATCTACCCCAGCGCTTAGAACAGTGCCCTGCACATAGTAAGCGCTTTAACAAATACCAACATTATTATTATCAACATAATATTATTATTATTCTCATCACCATCACTATTATATAAAGGATTCTTCTTCAACAAATTGGAAAGACCCTGGGGTCACTGTAAATTGATTTTTTTTATAAAGCTGGCATCTGATGGAGTCACTGATGCTTGGCCCCGGATTGACAGATGCGTCTTTTCAAGGACGTGAAAATGTTCTTCAATTCCTGTATGTCGATATGTCTTCCCAGTGATTTTTCCCAAATGGTTTTTATGAAAGTATTTGAAATGTCATTAATTTTTTCGGTTCATGTTGGTATTTATTAACCACTTGTTATACGTCAAGCTTTATACTAAACTTTCGAGTAGACGCAGTAGGGGGATAGTGGTATTTTTTGTGTGTCCTCAGTGTGCTAGGGCAGTGTTGTAAGTGGGAGAGGAACACTGGTTCCTGTTGTTATGGCAATTGGGATAAATGGGGCTCAGACGCAAATTCACAAGCATAAAGATAGAAGAAGCAGCACGGCCTAGTGGAAAGAGCCTGGGCCTGGAAGTCAGAGGACCTGGGTTCTGATGCCGGTTCTGTCGCCTGTTAGCTGTGTGACCTCAGGCAGGTCGCTTCACTTCTTTGTGTCTCAGTTACCTCATCTGTCAAATGGGGATCAAGATTGTGAGCCCCATGTGGGACAGAGACTGCGTCCAGCCTAATTATCTTGCGTCTACCCCAGCGGTTAGTACAGCGCCTGGCAAAAAGTAAGCAATTAACAGTTGCCACGATCATTATTATTATTATTACGTGAGACTCGTGCTCACTGCACCACCAGCAGCCTTCCCATCTCTCGAGCCCCTGAGCTTGGTACATAAGCTCCTTAACGTCGGCTTTAAATCACTCAGTCATTTTGCCCATCTTTCCTCACTTCACCGATCTACTACAGTCCAGCCACCTGAAAGTCAGAACTCTTTTGGACTCTGGAAGTTGCCGGGATAAACCTCATGACAGAGCGTGTGTGTGGATTACAGAGATGAACCCATTTCATTCATTCGTTGGGTCGTGTTTATTGAGCGCTTTCTGAGAGCACTTGCTCTCAGCGCTTGAAAGTATATCCCGGCTCCGCGACTTGTCCGCTGTGTGACTGTGGGCAAGTCACTTCACTTCTCTGTGCCTCAGTTACCTCATCTGTGAAGTGGGGATTAACTGTGAGCCTCACGTGGGACAACCTGATTACCCTGTGTCTACCCAGCGCTCAGAACAGTGCTCTGCACATAGTAAGCGCTTAACAAATACGAACATCATCATTATTATTATTATGTGTCCCACTCCTTTAAACCGTGGGCACGAAATGTTTCCTACCGACTCTGTTATACCTTCCTCTCCCACGCGCTTAGTACAGAGCTCCTCGCACGCCCTCTAGAGTATCAGCTCGCTGTGAGCCGGGATACGTGTCTACCAACTCAGTTATTTGATATGCGCCCAGGCGCTCAGAACAGTGCTCTGGACACAGTAATTGCCTAATAAATATCACTGATTGCTTTTCTGGTAAGTTATTAAGCAATTCCATATTTTGAGCATCTGTGTAGAGAGGAAGCACGAAGGGCTAGGAAGAGTTCACGGGTCTTGAGAACTACTACAACGCAGCCCGCCCAATCCTGGTGTTTCTAGCACCAGCTCACTCACTGTGCCCCGTTCTTGTGTATCTCGCCGTCGGCCACTTTCCCGCATCCTGCCCCTAGCGTGGAACTCCCCCCACCCCTCCATATATGCCAGGCCACCAGTCTCTCCAACTTCAAAGCATTATTAAGGTCACATCTCCTCCAAGAAGCCTTCCCCGATTAAGCCCTCTTTTCCCCGGCCCCCTCTTCCTTCCGCGTCGTCTGCGCACTCTGAACTGTCAACCTTTGGGCACTTGGTAATTGCCGCAACCTCAGTCCCGCAGCACTCGCGTGTGTACCTATAAATCATATGTAGATATTAACATATATATGCATGTACACACATAGATATAAGTGCACAGCGTATATCCATAGGTAAAGATGTATGTGTAATATATATGAACTGGAAGCTCATTGTGGGCAGGGAACGTATCTACTAACTCTGTTGTATCGTACTCTGCCAAGCACGTAGTACAGTGCCTTAGCCAAGGTAAGTGCTCAATAAATACCATGGATTGATGGAGGATCTTGTAGCCCAGGAGAAGAGACATACTAATAATTTATATATCGAGGTAACAGAATATCCAAGATATGTACATAAAGCCTTGGGAAAGGTTCGCTGTCCTGAAAGGAAGCTTGAAAACCGTGGACCTAAAACCAAATCGAAGCCACTGTTTCTGCTGCAAAATGGCCTCCAGCGAGACAAGCGTTTGCTTATTCGCTTGCAATCAAGGGGTCTCAATCCAGTAAGATTCTCTTTCTTGGAACATTAATCTGTTTGGAAATCACTTGCCAGCCAAGGATAAGAAGTTAAGGGAAATCAGGCTATAGTCCAGTTCTTTTGAAATTTAAAATGTTAAGTGTGTTGAAAAATCTGGTTTCATTAGAGTTTTTCATCGAGGAATTCAAAGTTTAAAACCCTAGCGGTTTCCAAGTTTGGTATTTGTTCATACTGCCTGTTTTGGCTTCTTTTTAAAGATAGCGTAAGTGCGTACTATGTGCCAGTCTTTGCGCTATGCCGAACAGCGGTTCGCTGGATCCAGATTGTCAGTTGAATGTCAGATCGACATTCCCTAATTCCTTACTAATGTCTTAGCCATAAAGCACAGTGAAACAATACATTACGACATATATGTATAGTACTCACACATGTGCACGTGCATGCATATCCAATAGTATTTATTGAGCGCTTACTCTGTGCAGAGCACTGTACTAAGCGCTTGGAATGGACAATTCGGCAACAGATAGAGACAGTCCCTGCCCATTGACGGGCTTACGGTCTAATCGGTGGAGACAGACAGGCAAAAACAATAGCGATAAATAGAATCAAGGGGATGTACCCCTCATTAACAAAATAAATAGGGTAATAAAAATACATACAAATGAGCAGTTGAGCACATTCGGCATAGGTATACATGTACGCTGTGGTGCACCTCAAGTATGCACTAAACAGTAGTATGTATAATAATAATAATAATGTTGGTATTTGTTAAGCGCTTACTATGTGCAGAGCACTGTTCTAAGCGCTGGGGTAGACCCAGGGGAATCAGGTCGTCCCACGTGGGGCTCACAGTCTTAATCCCCATTTTACCGATGAGGTAACTGAGGCACAGAGAAGTGGAGTGACTTGCCCACAGTCACACAGCTGACAAGTGGCCGAGCTGGGATTCGAACTCACGACCTCTGACTCCAAAGCCCGACAGAGACTATAGTATGTGGTGTGTAGACGTATGTGTGTTTCATAGTTTAATGTATAGCTGCACATTTCAATAATCTAAATGCACAAGCCCGTTATGAGCAGGTGATGTCTGTTTATTGTTATATTGTACTCTCCTTTCTGCTTAGTTTAGTGCCTTGTGCATAGTGAGCACTCACTGAACGCGCATGAACGAAATGAATGAAGTGTTTCTCGTTGTGAAGGTTACGGGGAAGTTCTGCGTGATTTGCAGCTTCCAGCTAGCCCAACCTTTCATTCATTCATTCAGAAGTATTTATTGAACGCTTACTATGTGCAGAGCACTGTACTAAACGCTTGGAATGTACAAATCGGTAACAGATAGAGACAGTCCCTGCCCTCTGACGGGCTCACGGTCTAATCGGGGGAGACGGACGGACGAGAACAGTGGCAGTAAACAGAATCGAGATAAATAGAATCTGACCCTACCGATGCTAGAGCTCTTCTCCTTTATCAACTCCTCTTTCCTGCCTCCCATACGACAACCCAATGTTTCTCGGGCGAGCACCGTTTGCCGCCACCTCGCCCACGCTCCCACCTTCACAAAAAGCCATTCTCCCCCCACCCAGAGATAGGATTAGGGAATCAGAGGTCATGGGTTTGAATCCCGGCTCTGCCGCTTATCAGCTGTGGGCCCGTGGGCAGGTCACTTAACTTCTCTGTGCCTCAGTTACCTCATCTGTAAAATGGGGATTAACTGTGAGCCTCACGCGGGACAACCTGATTCCCCTGTATCTCCCCCAGCGCTTAGAACAGTGCTGGGCACATAGTGAGCGCTTAACAAATACCAACATTATTATTAGGGAACACGCAACGTCCTACAATCCCCATAAGGCTTCTAACTCCTGTGGGCCCCCAGAATTACACTGTCAAAAATGTGCTCTTTGTTCAAGGCGCTAGAAGGTCGAAGCCAGTAGTTTTACGTTGTCAGCTGTGTGACTTTGGGTAAGTCACTTAACTTCTCGGTGCCTCAGTTACCTCATCTGTAAAATGGGGATTAAGACTGTGAGCCCCACGTGGGACAACCTGATTCCCCTGTGTCTACCCCAGCGCTTAGAACAGTGCTTGGCACATAGTAAGCGCTTAATAAAGACCAACATTATTATTATTATTACGTTGCTATTCAGTCATTCGTTCAGCAGTGTTTATTGAGCGCTTTACTGTGTGCAGAGCACCATACTCAGCTCTTGGGAAAGTGCGCCGTGGGGTTGGCAGGCGTGATCCCTGCTCTCCTGGAGCTAACAACCTAAGAGGGAGAGACAGACATTTAAATAAGTAACAGATAGAGGAAGCTACAGAGTGATAATTGCTCTGGGCGGAGAGGGAAAACTGGAAGTGGCCAGCTGGGTTTGGGTTCCGATCATCACTGTGGGCATGGGTTCGGTCAGAAGGAGAGCGGGGTTCGGCCATCGGATAGGGGTACGAGGAGAGATCGCCTGCGGTACGGTTTAGTGGACAGAGCGTGGGCCTGGACTAAAGAGGACTTGGGTTCTAATGCTACTCTGCCACATGTCTGCTGTGTCATCTTGGGCAAGTCTTTTCACATCTCTGGGGCTCAGTTACCTCATCTGCAAAATGGGGATTACGGCTGTGACAGGGACTTGGTCCAACCTGATGAACTTGCATCTGTTCCAGCGCTTAGGACAGTCCTCGGCACATAGTAAGTCCTTAAGTATCATAATTAGCTTCATTATTGTTTTGGGAAAAAGTGACGTGTCATCAGCCTGACTTCCATTTCTTCAATCACTTCTCGACTCTCATTTCAGGCTGACACTTGAAAAAAGTAAGAATGAATTTTCTGGCAAATTCATAGCCAAGTGTCCCTACGTTTTAGGGGATGATGGTACACATCTGCACTTGAAAAGCAATTTTTCATGAACTGTGTTCATTCATTCATTCAATAGTATTTATTGAGCGCTTACTATGTGCAGAGCACTGTACTAAGCGCTTGGGATGAACAAGTCGGCAACAGATAGAGACAGTCCCTGCCGTCTGCCGGGCTTGTGTTATCCTTTGCATATTGATATTTCATTGGTTGTTTTTTTTTTTTTTTTGGTTTCTTTTCAGTTTTCAGAATTTCCCGATCCGATGTTGTGTTCTGATTACGTATCGCTGTCAAGCAGCCCATCTCCCACAGAGCCAAAATGCAGCACTGTATCCTGGGACGAATTGAAAGCGATGGACTTACCATCTTTTGAGCCTGCGTTCTTAGTTCTCTGTCGAGTTCTTCTTAATGTTATCCACGAGTGTCTCAAGTTAAGATTGGAACAGCGGCCCGCCGGGGAACCCTCTCTCCTGAGTATTAAGCAGGTCGGCAATCAGTCGCGTTTATCAAGGGCTGGGGAGGAGTCAGTTGAGGAGCACTGTGGCCTAGTGGCTAGAGCAAAGGCCTGGGAGCCAGAACCACCTGGGTTCTGATCCCACCTCCGCCACTTGTCTGTCAGTTGATTTTGAGGAAGTCACTTCACTTCTCTGGGCCTCAGTTATCTCATGTAACACGGGGATTAAAACTGAGAGCCCCATGTGGGCCAGGGATTGTGTCCAACCTGATTAGCTTGTTTTTACCATCGCTTAATACAGTGCCTGGCCCAGAATAAGTGCGTAACAAATACCGTAAAAAAAAAAAATCAAAAGAAAAGCACACCATTTAATGGGTTGCTCTGTTGTCTGGGTTCGGGGAAAATATGATGTTCTTTTTGATTCACTGTGGCTGCGAATGTAGGCATGTAGTTTAATCCATCAGTGGAATTAATTGAGTGCTTACTGTGCAGAGCACTGTATTGGGCGCTTAGGACAGTGTCCAGTCCTCACAACAATACTATAGGGCTTAGAACGTAGTGTGACACCTAGTGATACCATAAAAATAATAACGATAACTAAGTGCTTGGGAGAGTACAGTAGAGTTAGTAGATCTGATCCCGGCTCTCGAAGCTCTTTACCCCTGTCATCGCTGTTAATTTACCGTCTTAAATAATATTCACATGCATCAGTGTATCCCTTCCACCTACTTTCACCCAGAGGGGTTTCTAATAATAATCGTGGTAGATATTAGCACCGGCTGTGTGCTGAGGGCTAGGGAAAATGCAATATAATCTGCCCGGACACAGTCCCCGTCCCGGGTGAGTCTGACTGTCTAAGAGGAAGGAAGGGAGATCGGGTACTTTTAAGCCCCGCTTTACAGATGAGGAAACTGAGGCCCAGAAAGGTAGCCAACTTGCCCAAGGTCACACAGCAGGCCAGTGGTGGAGCCAGGATCGGGACCCAGGTCTCCTGACTCCCAGTCTTGTGGTGTTTCCAGTGTGTCATGTTTGAGGCAGAAAGTAATGCGTTAGTTACGTTTTAGTGACCTTAGTTTTCAGGACTTGAAATGACATGTTTACATGCATCCGAGGTCAACCAACAGAAGACTTCCTTAATCTGGGTCGTGCCTCTAAATTGAGAACACTAGAACTAAACAGCATCTTCTAACACCTAATGTCTCCCCTCCTTTTTTATTTTTTAAACGGTATTTGTTAACTGCTTACCGTGTGCCAAGCGCTCTTCCGAGCGCTGGGGTAGAGGCACGTTGATCGGGTCGGTCAGAGTCCCTGTCCCACGCGGGGCTCACGGTCTAAGTAGGAGGGGCAACGGAGAGTGAATTCCCATTTTATAGTCGAGGAAACTGAGGCACAGAGAAGTGAAGTGACTTGCCCCAGGTTACACAGCCAGCCAGCGGCAGAGCCGGGATCACAACCCAGGTCCTCCGGCTTCGTGGTCCGCGCTTCTTCCACTAGGGCAAGCTGCTTCGTTTCTGGGTTTCCCACGCCCTGTGTCTCACCTTTCCCCTCCTTCCAAGGCACACACGTTGTCGGTCACAGCCTCCCGCCTTCTCTCCGTCTCCTCGATTACAGTTTAGGGTTAGAGCAAGATATTTGTAGGTGCCCTTAGTGACCCTGCGGAACCGATCCACTAACGCGTCTCGTCGATGTTTCCTTGCAGTTAGTAAGGGAGTGTAAAGAGGTCCTGAAGGGAGGCTTATTAATGAAGCAGTACTACCAGTTCATGGTCCGAGAAGTATTAGAAGACCTGGAGAAGATCGACTGCAACATAGATTCTTTTGAAGAGGACCTGCATAAAATGTTGATGGTAAGAAGCAATAATCAGTCCTTCCATCGGTGGTATTTACTAAGCACTCACTGTGTGCAGTCAATCAGTCCGTGATACTTACTGCCTTCTGTGTGCCGAGCACTGCGGTAAGCACTTGGGAGAGGTCAACGGAATTGGCCAACGTATTCCCTGCCCACAACGAGTTGACGGTCTAGAGGGGGAAGAAGAGCACCTGGAAGAGTAGTAGTAATCAACCGATCAATTAATCAGTGGTATTTATTGAGCGCTTATGTGCGGGGCATTGTACTGAGCGCCTGGGAGAGTCCAGTACAATCGAATAAGCAGACACATTCCCTGCCTGTAGCGAGCTTTCGGTCTAGAGGAGGAGGCAGACATTAATATGAATAAATAAGTCATTGATAATAAACCATTTAAAGATATGGACTTAAGTGCTGCGGGGTTGGGGGAGGCAAAAATCAAACGTCCAAAGGTCACAGATGGAAGTGCATAGGTGACGCAGAAGGGAGAGGGAGCCGAGGAAAAGCTTTTAATCGGGAATGGCCTCTCGAAGGAGATGTGACCTTTATAGTGCTCTGCAGTGGGGAGAGTGGTCGTCTGGCACACATGGGCAAGGAGGGAGTTCCAGGCTAGAGAGTGGACGTGGGAAAGGGGTCGGCGGTGAGATCGGGGCACATGGAGTAGGCTGGCGCTAGAGGAGCGAAGTGTGCGGGCTGGGAGATCAGCGAGGTGAGCCACTTGTCGGCTGTGTGACTGTGGGCAAGTCACTCAACTTCTCTGTGCCTCGGTTCCCTCATCTGTAAAATGGGGATTAAGACTGTGAGCCCCACGTGGGACAACCTGATTCCCCTATGTCTACCCCAGCGCTTAGAACAGTGCTCGGCACATAGTAAGCGCTTAACAAATACCAACATTATTAGATAGGATGGGGCAAGCTGATTGAGTGCCGTAAAGCTGGTGGAAAGGAGTTTCTGTTTGAGGTGGAGGTGGAAGGGAAGCCACTGGAAGTTCTTGAAGAGCAGAGAAACATGGATCGAACATTTGTGTTGATAAACGATCCAGGCAGCAGAGTGGGGTATGGACTGGAGCGGGGAGAGATGGGAGGCAGGGAGGTCAGCACGGAGACTGATAACGGTAATCAAGGTGGGCTGGGATAAGTACTTGGATCAGCATGGTGGCCGATGGAGAAGAAAGGGTGGATTTTAGCGATGTCGTGAAGGTAAAGCTGGTGAGATTTGGTGACAGATGGAATAGGCGGTTGGAATGAGACTGAAGAATCGAGGAAAACGCCAAGGTTATGGGCTGCGAGATAGGGAGAATAGTGGTTTTGTCTACAGTAATAGGAAAGCTGAGGAGGACAGGGTTTGGTTGGGAAGATAAGGAGGTCTGTTTGGAACACGTTTCATTTGAGCTGTCTGCAGGACATTTAGGTAGATATTTCCTGAAGGGAGGAGGAAATGCGGGTTGGCAGGGAAGGAGAGTGGCCAGGGCTGGATATCATTTGGGAATCATCTGCATAGAGATGGTAGTCGAAGCCATGAGACCAAATGAGTTCTCCAGGTGAGTGGGTGTAGTTGGGGAATAGAAGGGGACATAGAGGGTGGGAGGCGGAGGAGGAGCCAGCAAAACAGATCGAGGATGAGCGGTCAGAGAGAGAGGAGGAAAACCAAGAAAGGCCAGTGTCACTGAAGCCAAAGTTGGATAAACTTTCAAGGAGAAGGGGGCGGTCTGCAGTGTCACAGGTGGCTGAGAGATCTAGGAGGATTTAGGATAAAGACCGTCAGATTTAGTAATAGCAGTAGTGGTGTTTAATAAGTGCTTACTGTATGCAGAGCACTGAACTGAGCGCTTGGGAGAGTAGTAACAGTAGTAATAATGGGGTTTACTAAGTGCTTACTCTATGCAGACACCTAACTGAGTGCTTGGGTGAGTAGTGGTAAATTCTTGCTGTCTGCAGAACACTGTACTGAGCACTTGGGAAAGTAGTAATAATAGTGGTGTTTAGTGCTAAGTGTGTACAGAACACCTTGCTGAGCACTTGGGAGAGTCGTAGTAATAGTACTAATGGTGTTTAGTAAGAACTTACACTGTACTAGGTGCTGGGTAAAAACACATTTGGGAGTTGTACATGGTGCCCATCTTGTCGGGAGACTCATCATCTAAAATGAGGAAAAGATTTTATATATTCTCTCACTTGGTTCTGTTAAGAGTCTGTGGTGAGTGGAGTTCTCTCCACTGGGCTTCACTGCCATCTGCTTCTGTGTAACTGATCGTTTATTTAGAATACCAATTGCGGTACTGAGAAAGTGCTTATTATGTGGCAAGCAGTGGGGTGGTTCTTCAGATCCCATCAAATTGTTTCCTATCCATAGCGACTCCATGGACACACCCTCTCCAGAAGGTCCCATCTTCTGCCGTAAATTCTGGTATGGGTATGTAGATGCCTATCCATAGTACTGCGGTAGATACGAGATAATTTAGTTGGACACGACCCCTGTCCCTCCTGGGATTCACGGTCTGAGAAGGAGGAAGAACTGGCACTTAGTTCCCGTTTTCCAGATGAATAAACTGAGGCTGGCTCACACAAGGGCACACCACAGGCAGTGGCAGAGCTGGGATTAGACCCCAGGTCCCCCGACTGACTGACGTTTAGAACCGCTTTAGCAGAAATGGAGTGTAATTTCATCAGTTTGTGTTGAACACTTAGCCTTGATTCAGCAAAGATGGCCACACCCAGAGCTGTGGAATGCAGGTGTCAGAATCCAAAGGGAAAAGATGCTGATGAAGTGGTAAATATACAGTATCTGGAAAATTTAAATTTAAGGATATTTAAAGGGTTTAAAAGTCCAATTATGACAGTCCTAAATTTCATGAGGTTACAGTGACAGTCATGCCATGGTCATTGTCTCTTTCCTCTGGTTGAGGGTTCTGTTTCCGAATCCTTATCTGTAGCATACAAATCCATTCATAGACGGGAACTGTTGGTAGTGTAAGATTGTCGTTTTGGGGTAATATATCGTGAGATGTGTATACAAATATAGCTCTCCTTTTTCGTTTTCATTTTTAAAGGTTTATTTCGATTATATGAGAAGCTGGATCCAAATGTTGCAGCAATTACCTCAAGCATCTCATAGTTTAAAAAATCTGTTAGAAGAGGAATGGAACTTCACCAAAGAAATCACTCCTTACATCCGGGGAGGAGAGGCCCAGGCTGGCAAACTGTTCTGGTAGGTGGTACTGTACTAAGTGCTGGGGTTGATGCAAGATAATCAGATTGAATCTAGTCCCCACCCCTCATCAGGTACAGTGTCCAAAAAGGAGCCAGAACGGGTATTGAATCCCCTTTTTGCAGATGAGGACGCTGAGGCCCAGAGAAGTGAAGCTTCTTGCCCAAGGTCACACAGCAGGCGGAGCTGGGATTAGAACCGTCGTCCCGTTGACTCTCAGGCTCAAGGTCTTTCTGCCAGGCCTGTTTCCCCGCAGCTGAATCCCTCTCTTGGTTTCTCCCGCAGAGACGGACAAGGATGAGCGGGTAATTTCTCTGTCTTTTCTTTCAGCGACATTGCAGGAGTGCTACTGAAATCGACGGGCATTTATTTAGATTTGCATCTTCAAGAGAGCTGCGCTGAGTTCTGGGCCAGCGCTGACGATAGTTCGGCTTCTGACGAAATCAGGTGAGGCTTTTTCCCGGATTCTTGTCCTTTGTTCCCCCTGCTTTTCTGTTGGTTCTCCTCCTTGAATTCCCATTAATCCACAGTCGTTTGTCAAGTACTAATTAAAATGGACTAACCCTGCTTGGGCTGTGAAATTAATCAGTCCAGGACAGAGAGAAAATTGGGTAATAGGTCAATAAGGTAGCGGTGGGAGTAATCATTCAGATGTTTATTAAGCACTTATTCTGAGCCCAAACACCCTGCTAAACACTGGGGTACAAAAATACTCATACCCGGACTCCGACGTTGTCCCACGTGGTGCTCACAGTCTAGATCGGGGACGCCAGACTGTCCATCTAGACTGCGAGCTTGTTGTGGGCAGGTAATATTGTTTGTTTATTGTTGTACTCTCCCAAGCGCTTAGCACAGGGCTTTGCACACCGTAAGTGTTCAGTAAATACGACTGAATGATTGAGTGAACGAACTCAATCTGGCAGTAAGACCCGTGTCTTCTGATGCCAGGCATATGCCCTTTCCTTTGGGAAGTGCTGCCTCTCTCGCCTTTCTCGTGACGCAGGGGGTATTTTGGGCACAGCTGACAGTGGTGAATGTGAGGAATTGGTTAATGCAGGTTTTGTGGGCTGGATTAGCTTTGACAGGTCAATGGTTTTTAAAATGCCACATATAGTCCTCAGTGCTCAGTGGTTTTCTCATCTGTGGGAAAGCAGAGAGGCCTTTTGGAAGGGAGAATGGCATGGAAGAACACTGTTTGAGACTATGCTTGAGATGTTTGAGACGTGCTCCGTGGAAAGAGCACGGGCTTTGGAGTCAGAGGTCATGGGTTCGAATCCCGGCCAGGCCACTCGTCAGCTGTGTGACTTTGGGCATGTCACTTCACTTCTCGGTGCCTCAGTGCCCTCATCTGTAAAATGGGGATTAAGACTGTGAGCCCCACGTGGGACGACCTGATTCCCCTGTGGCTACCCCAGCGCTTAGAACGGTGCTCGGCACATAGCAAGCGCTTAACAAATACCAACATTATTAACATTATTATTAACCTTTGCGCTCAAGCAGAAGCTCTTTAAAGACAGGTCACGTGCCTTGGGCTAGTGCTGTACTTGCCCAAGCACTAGGTACAGCGCCTTGAAATCACTCTGTGGTTTTTATTGAGCGCTTAGCGTGTGCAGAGCCCTGCACTAAGTGCACGGGGTGAGTACGGTACAAGAGTTAGCAGACAAATGCCCTGCCTACAGTGAGTTTACAGTCCGGGGGCGGGGGGGATGGGGAATAGGCATTAATATAAGTAAATTATTTATAATATGTAACTTAAAGCTACGTACCTAAGTGGAGTGAGGTTCAGGGCGGGGGGAATATCAAAAGCCTGAAGATCACAGATCCAACTTGCATAGACGAGCAGAAGGGAGAGGGAGGCGGGGAAAAGCGGGCTTAATCGGGGAAGGCCTCTTGGACGGGATGTGACCTTAGTAAGGCTTTCAAGGTGGGGAGAGTAGGTGTCCTGGCACCCTCCGGACATTTAACAGACACCATTTCTTTACTATTATGCCAGATTCGTAACAACAAGACCTTCATGGCCTTCTGTCTCTGGTGTCGTGTACTAAAATTTATATTAACTGCCTTTCGATCCGTTTTTATAGGAGATCTGTAATAGAGACCAGTCGAGCCCTGAAAGAGCTCTTTCATGAAGCGAGGGAAAGGGCCTCCAAAGCACTTGGTTTTGCTAAAATGCTCAGAAAGGTAAGTTGACCTTGGTGCTGTAGTGGATTTTTTCATTACCCCTTATTTTTATGGCCACCCTCGAAGAAACAGTCAGCTCAGTAAAGTGAGTTTTCTTTGTAATCACGACTCTAGGACCTGGAAATAGCCTCAGAATTCACATTCTCGGCTCCAGTGCGAGATCTGATGGACACCCTGAGACAGAAATGCTACGTGAAGGTAAAAATGTTGAATCAAGTCACTTTTATCATGGGGAGACATATATTCCGTGACGATCAAGATGATGTCCTTTTTTTCTTCTTCTTCTGTTCTTATATGGTATTGATCTATTTAATGATGTTGTTAATAGTATTTGTTAACCGCTCACTTTGGGCTGGGCACTGTACTAAACGCAGGGATCTTGTCTTATGCCATCGAGTTATCTCCGACCCGTAGCGACACCGTGGACACAGCTCTCCCAGAGTGCCCCACCTCCATCTGCAGTTGTTCTGGTAGTGTATCCACAGTGTTCTTGGTAAAAATGCACAAGTGGTCACCACTGCCTCCTTGGGTGCGGTAAACTTGAGTCTCCTCCATCGACTCTCTCTCGTGCCGCTGCTGCCCTACACGGGAGTTTTGACTTGTAAAAAAGGTTGCCTTCTGCTCGCTAGCCACTGCCCGAGCTAGGAGTGGAATGGGTGTGCCTCTGCTTCACTCTCCCTCTTGTAGAATACTGGAAGCTCTCCAGCTGCCACCCTGAGAGGGTAAGCTCTGGGGTAGGTACTCGGTAATCGGGTCGAACACAATCCATGTCCCACATGGGGCTTCTAGTCTTCATCCCCATTTCACAGATGAGGTGATGGAGGCCCAGAGAAGCAAAGTCACTTGCCCAAGGTCTCCGAGCGGACAAGCAGCGGAGCTGGTATTTAAACCCAGGGCCGCGCGGTTTCCACTAGGCCACACCCCTCCCTTGTTGAGATGGAACTTCAGAGGTAGACTCAGTTAGCCTGGTTTGTTGGAAGAGTTTCCCGAAGAAAGGCAAGCTAGTAAGGGTGCTAGAATACCGTCACTTAGAGGAATCCAAGGAAATATCTTCCCATCCTGAAGACTGTGGACCGTAAATGTCTGCACCAGGAATCCTTCCCAACATTGGAAATATTAGTGGTATTATGTGCCGACTATGAGCTAAACTTTGAGGTAGGTATTCCCAAATCCGCTGTAGCGTTCTCTTCCAAGCGCTTGTTCTCTCTTTTCCTTCTTCCATTCCCTTCTGTGTCACCCTGACTTGCTCCCTTTATTCATCGCCCCCTCCCAGCCCCACAGCACCTACGTACGTGTCCGTAATTTATCTGTTCGTATTTTTGCCTGTCTCCGCCCCTAGACTGTAAACTTGTCCTGGGCAGGGAGTGTATCTGTTATGTTATACTCTCCCAAGCGCTTAGTCCAGTGCTGTGCACACAGAAAGCACTCAACAGATATGACTGACTGATTAGGAGAGCAGGGTGGTCTAGTGGATAGAGCACGGGCTGGGGAGTCAGGAGCACCTGGGTTCTAATCCCCACTCCACTTGTCTGCTGTCTGACTTCGGACAAGTCACGTCACTTCTCTGTGCCTCAGTTCTCTCATCTGGAAAATGGGGACTAAGACATGTGAGACAGGGACTGTGCCCGTCCCAATGAGCTCCTATCTACCCCTGTGCTTAGAACAGTGTCTGGCACATAGTAAGCGCTTGACAAATGCAAATAATTATTAGTACGGTGCTCTGCCCACGGTAAGCGCTCAGTAAATGTCCTTGATCCGCCGATGCAGTCCATGTCCACGCAGCAGCTACAGTCAATCTCATTCCCATTTCCCACGTGAGGGAACTTGAAGCCCAGATCAAATAAGTGATTTTACCCAAGCCTCTTAGCAGAGGTCACCTAGAATCTCCTAACCCCCAGTCCCATTCTCTTTCCACTAGACCATGCTGCCTCCCCCCCTTGGTATTCCCACAGTCATTTTCCTGAAGGAATTTCTCTTTTTGCAACAATTCCTTAAGTAAACCTGCTACCTAGCGTGCAAATCCTGCTGTGCAGACCGCTTGCATTAAGTCTGCTTCTGGAACTTGGGGACGTACCCCTGATAGATATCCATTCTGGGTCATTTGGGGGTAGTTCACCTTCTCCAGCCATCTCTTATCCTATAGACTTGGTTTTAGGGTGTTTCCTGGCCTAGTAGAAAGGGCTCAGAAATGTGAATCAGGAGTCCTGGGATATAGTTGTTTCTCTGCCCCTGGCCTGCTGGTTGTCCTTGAGCAAGTCACCTGACGTCTCTGTGTCTTTCCCTCCCTTATAAAATGGGCATGAAAAGCTTTAAGCTCCTTATGGGCAGGGAACATGACTGTCAGTTCTGTTGTACTGTATTCTCTCGAGCACTTAGTATTGCTCAATAAATAATACCTGTTCTCCCTCCCAATTAAAGAGCGACATCCTGATGACCGACTGATTGATTTTTCCAGTTTAGGCATTATCCAGGTGGCCTCCCTCCTTACTTTTCCCCCCACTTTCCCTTTTGCCATTCCAGAACTGTTTAGCACCTCTAGCAGAGAGTGGCACTTGTTTGCAGCTCTGGGGAAAGCCTGGGAGGGCGAAGAGCAGTAACCATCGGCGAAAATCAAGGAGACAAGCAGCGTGGTCAGATGGATAGGGCGCGGGCCTGAATGTCAGAGGGACCTAGGTTCTAATTCTGGCTTCAGCACATGTCTGCTGTATGACCTTGGGCAAGTCACTTCTCTAGCCCTCAGTTACCTCATCTGTAAAGTGGGGATTAGGACTGTGAGCCCCATGTGGGACAGGGACCGTGTCCAAACTGATTATCTTCTATCGCCCCAGTGCTTAGAACAGTGCTTGGGACACAGTAAGCATTTAACAAATAACGTAATTACTATAATAATAATTTTTATTATTAAAATCGGGTCTTTGGATTTTCTGTGATTCGGCTCTTCTGGGCTGTTCCCGTCTCCCATTAGTCTGTCGAACTGGAAGTTGATAGGAATGGATCTCTAAAAGAAAATGCCACCAGGACCACTTTTTAAAGGTCGTTTTATACCCACAGTTGGGTATGTTTGTCCTTTTAGAGGTTGTAGCTGCAGAAGCTGCCTTCAAATTGAATCCCACACGTCGTCCACATAGTTCCTGTGGGTGGAAACTAGCCGTGTCCGTGTCTTGAATTTATAGGCGCACTTAAAGGAAGGAATTATGGTCTTCAGAGTTCAACCCATGCTTGAAATAGAAACAGTCGCCATAGGATGTAGGGCGTAAAGTATAATAGTTTGTTACTGATGTCACATACAAATTGAAGACGAGAAGCTAATGAGGGGAGAGTCCCCTCTCCCCACACCCCAATCTGTTATTTTCTTTGTCTGAACTTAGAGGAGTAGCTTTTGCTGCTGTCATGGCCACAGCCCACCTCCTCTCCCCCTCCTCCTTCCTCGTCGCCCATTCCACCTTCCTAGCATCTAGCCAGAGTCATGGAAGCGGGGACTGGGGAGGTCCGGGGAGGGATGGGGAGAGTGTCAGAGGGCCCCTCCTCAAGTGCTGCTCTCTCATTTCCCACCGCGCACATTTGAATAATGGGGTACATTAAGCGCTTACTATGTGCCTGGCACTCTACTAAGTGCTGGCGTGGATACAAGCGAATTGGGTTGGACAGAGTCCCCATCCCACAGGGGGCTCGCAGTCTTAATCCCCTATTTCCGGATGGGATAATCGGGGCACAGAGAAGTCCAGTGACTCTCCCAGGGTCACACAGCGGACAAGTGTAGGGAAGCAGCATGGCTCAGTGGAAAGAGCCCGGGCTTCGGAGTCAGAGGTCATGGGTTCGACTCCCGGTTCTGCCACTTGTCAGCTGTGTGACTGTGGGCAAGTCACTTCACTTCTCTGTGCCTCAGTTACCTCATCTGTGAAATGGGGATTAACTGTGAGCCTCATTACCCTGGATCTCCCCCAGTGCTTAGAACAGTGCTCCGCGCATAGTAAGCAATTAACAAATACCAATATTATTATTATTAAGTGGCTGAGCTGGGATTAGAACCCAGGTCCTTCCGACTCCGGGGCCCAGCCTCCCCCCACTCCCACCCCTAAGTCTTGTCCCAGTCCACAGCTTTGGCCGACACGGGGAGGAGGGGCCGCGTCGGAGGGGAAGGGGTGGGTGGAAGGCGGATCGACTGTGGTGCCCTGCAAGCCCTTGCCACTGCTGTTGCTCGAATCAGGGTCGAAAATAATTAGAAAATGGTGGGGAGGGAACTGGGGAGACGTAGGAGGAGAAGGCCAAGTTCAGAGTGCGGAGCATGGGCAGGAAAGACGCTGGGAATGGGGATGCTGCGGAGGGGGAGGGGAGGGAATCGACTAACCCGCGGTGATTGGCTTTAACAGGCCTACGTATGGTTAGATAAACCAGCAGGTAGCGGGCTGCACAGACTGGGAGGTGGTGGGAACTCAGGGTCTGTCTACCTGTCCCTTTTGAAGGGATCAATCAACAGCGATTGTCAAGCGTCTATTGTGCGTGGCTTGTTGCGCAAAGCGTTTTGCAGAGTATAATACTTGCAGGTGGTAGTCACCATCCTTGTCCTTCAGGAGCTTAAAGTCGAATGGAATTCTCCTGACATCAGCCTGAATAGGGAAAAGTGGATAGACGATTCGAGCGGGGAAAAAGAAAGAGATTTCTGGACCAAAGATGACCGTGGGGTAGGAGGAACGAGAAGGCCGGAATCATACGCTCTTATCGGCGTTCAGACCGTGCATCTGTCCCAGAGGGGAGGCCGGGAATAAATGCATAGGTGAAAGAGCTAAGGGGAATCACCCCATTTATTTCTTCGTCGATTGTTGTGGAGTAATCACACATTTGACTAATTTCACATGGGGCCAGATTGCCCTACCTAAGTGACACAGAGATTTTTTTCAAAAACCTTTTTGCCATCAAAGAGTTTTAAGCTGTCGGGATAGTGCGCTGTGCACACAGGAAGCACCATAAAATTAATGGATGGATTAAGTCTGTAAGGTAAGGGAGAAGCAAAGGCACGACCTTCCCTACTGTGGATCCGGTGAACGTGGAAGTCCTTTCGAAGTGGCCGTCTTCATTAGAACATAATTTTGTGTGAAAGTAGCTTGCTGGAGTTGGTAGTGCTACTGTGGTGGGGCAGAAGTGTGCTGAACGTCTTCCTTTCACAAAGGTAGAAGCCCGCCTACCCACTAAAACTCTACTTTAAAATAACTCATCTGCAATCTGGAGACAGATATCTCTTGATTACCACCTGACAGGAATCTCATTCGTTCAGGTTACTTGTTGCATGCAGTGATTGACTGAATATGAGTATATTAATAACGGAAGCCATTGGACAGTACTTGCCTGCTGTGGCCTTGACAGTTGAACAGGTTTTTGTTGAAATATTTAAAAAATATTTAAAAAATCTGCAATGAGACACAAGGGTTGTTTGACGTTAGCAGAGGTGACGAAAAGGAAAAGTGCCACGCGTTGGTTCTCTCGGAAACAAGCTAAAACCCCTTCATTTTTCACGGATATAAAAAATATTCCAAAGAGCTAAAAGAGTAGCTTACTCTTTAGTTATCAGTTTTTCCAAATGAATTAGTAGTGCTTGTCACATGTGGTCTTTTACCATGGAATCAGTCAAGGGAGTACTTTTTAAAAGATGTTCTTTTAGCGGCCGTTTTTTCCGAGACATTAGAGGTATTAGCCTTTGGAGACGTAGCGTATCTTGCGGAACATTCTCTCATTAAACCTGATTATCTGGCATCTGCCCGCAGCGCTTCGTACAGTCCGTGGCGCCATAGTAAGCGCTTAAAAGATACCACAGTTATTATTATTATCATTAACTCTATCATTTATTTCATTTTTAGGTACTGATTCCAGGCTTGGAAAATTTGCATATCTTTGTCCCGGGCACTCTTGCTAAGAAGAAAGATGTGATTTTGCAGTTACTAAATGCGGCAGCAGGAAAGGACTGCTCGAAGGCTTTTGAAGAAGAAGCAATCGAGGCTTATTTACTTATGACCAAGCGCAGTGACAAAGACAGCAGGCTAGTGGTCTCCTTGAGCGCGTGGGAAGAGCAGCCTGTGAAAATCGTGCCTCAGGTGGTAACCTTTGATACCCTCAGAAGTATGCAGGTGCGTTTTCCAATTCCCCTGATTTTTATGCTTTTGACTACAACCTTAGTTTTCCTTCCTAGAGTGAATTTTCTCAGGGTAGAGAGGAGCCGCTGTATAATTCCGTTTGGAAAGAGCACAGGCCTGGGAGTTAAGAACCTGGGTTCTCATCCTGGCTCCACCACTTGTCTGTGGCATGACCTTGGTCAAGTCACTTCACATCTCTGGGGCTCAGTTCCCTCATCTGGAAAATGGGGATTCAGGCTGCGTGCCCTTTGCGGGACGAGGAGTGTGTCTGATCTTCTTAGCTTGTATCTACCCCAGCGCTTAGTACAGCGCCTGGCCCATAGTAAGCACTTAACAAATACCATAAAAAAAATATAGATTTGTTAGTGTATAAATTGTATTCTCTGCGTTGTGTAATTTGTGAAAGCATAGTTGTTTTCATCAAAGGGTTTTGAACATAAAGGCTTAAAGTGAGTTGTTGAATTTGTGACACCCTTGTTTTGTCCAGTTTCTTAGATCATTGATGGCTTCATTTTCCATGGTTTGGTGTTTTTTTTTTTAACCCCCAAATTTGGAAAGTGCAGGCTAGCAGGTCATGAATAGAGGAGTGCACATTGGCTTCTGAATCGTGGTGATTTCTTCCCAAACAGTGCAGGTTTAGTTTCCCAAAGGATTGATTTTGATCGTAAACTAGCTCTGCATTCTCTCTAAAGTTAGCAGTAGTTTCCCATTTTTTTCCTTCCAAGAAAAGCAGCGCAAGTATTCACTGTGGCCAGGGAATGTGTCTCCTTGCTCTGTTGTACTGTACTCTCCCAAGCACTTAGTACAGTTCTCTGCGTGAAGTAAACGCTCAATAGATACCAAGGATTGGTTGATGTGCTCAGCCCTGCCAGGAGCAACTGCACTGGGTGATTTTTGGCACCCATCACTGTGAAGCATAGTCATAAATTATGAGGGAGTGTTTCTGAATATTATCAGTGGGCATCATCAGATGTTGGCTTCATTTACCAGTTAAACGGAAGGGTCACAGTTTAGATGTTCCCAGCCTTTCCTGCTGTGCCATATTTAGCTCACACGTACGTTGGTTTGTTTTTGTTTGATGTCTTTCCTTAGTGTTTCCCCGCCTCCCCCGGAGATGTCTGCTAATTTGACACATGATTATTTTAGGCAGCTTTGATTTTTCACTTGTCTGGGACAAATAGTTTAGAGCCGTGACTTTTCACGGCAGAAATGAGAATAGGAGCAAAAACAACCAAAAGGATACCCCTCCCCTCACATTAGTCACACCCCACCCTAATAAGTTGCTGTGCCTCACTCCCAGGCTGTATACAACTCTGTGTGTGTGTGTTTGTGTTGTTTGTGTGTGTGTGGTTGGCTGGAAGGACGGGGCCTGCAACTTCCCCCTTCTTTGACCGTTTTGCACCATGTTCACGGATTCGCTTTTCTCCACCTTTTCTCCTGATGCCACTCAGATGGAAAATGGGGATTGCTTAAAGAGGTCATGTTTGAAAAACGTAGTTGTTAGTCGTAATAGCATTTATCGAGTAACTCCTGAGTAGAGCGCACTGCACAGACCGTCCGGGAGATGCAACAGAAGAAGACAGAGTCCTCTCTCACAATCGAGGGTGAGGCCCTACTGCATGCAGAGCATTGTGTTTGGTGCTTGGGAGAATGGAATAGGGTAGTAGATAATCCCCTGTCCCTCAAGGAGCTTAGAGTCTAGCGGGGAAGACAGACACTAAAATAACGAACAGATAGGACAGCGGGATAGGTATATGAGTTAGTGCTCAATGGGGTATGTAAGATATATAGAGAGAGAGATAAGTGCAGCAGGAGGTTATGAGTACACAAGTGCCAAAGTAGTGTAGAAGGGACAAAGTTGGGTAATGTGGGACTATTTGAAATTCACCGGGGAATTCCCCCCTGCGGAAAACACGTTTTTAGAAGGGCTTTGACAGTGGAGACAGCCCTGCTAGGTTGGATTTTTAAACGGGGGAAGGTGCAGGTGGGGATTTGGATTTGCTTATGGGCAGTGAACGTTTCTGCTGATTGTGCTGTATGGTGCTCTCCCAAGCGCTTAGAACAGTGCTCTGCACATAGTAAGCACCCAGTGAGCACCACTGATGGAGCGTTTGATCAGTCTCTCAGATCCACAGAACTTACGTACGCATTTGTAATTTATCATTGTCTCCCCCTCTAGAATGTAAACCCGTCGTGGTCAGGGACTGTGTCTGCAAATTCTAATATTGTTATATTGATTTCTCCCAAGTGCTTAATACAGTGCTCTGCACACAGTAAGTGCTCAGTGAATACTATTGACTGTAAGTGCTATACGATATGATATATGAGAAGCAGCGTGGCTCAGTGGAAAGAGCCCGGGCTTGGGAGTCATAGGTCATGGGTTCGAATCCCGGCTCTGCCACTTGTCAGCTGTGTGACTGTGGGCAAGTCACTTAACTTCTCTGTGCCTCAGTTACCTCATCTGTAAAGTGGGGATTAACTGTGAGCTTCACGTGGGACAACCTGATTGGTTACCCTGTATCTACCCCACCGCTTAGAACAGTGCTCTGCACATAGTAAGCGCTTAACAAGTACCAACATCATTATTATTATTATTATATTGAAGAGAAATGATCCAGGCAGGCTTCTGATCCAGACAGGCTCCTACAGACTGGAGAGACTTGAGTCAGGGAGACCAGCAAGGTGCCATATGCAGTAGTCCTGGGCTAGCTAACTTCACCCTTTAATGCCAACCTACTCACTGTACCTCGATTATGTCTGACTCTCCGCCGACCCCTTGCCCCAGCCTTATCTGGCCTGGAATGCCCTCCCTGTTCCTCTCCGACAATTACTCTTCCCACCTTGGAAGCCTTCTTCAAAACACATCTCCTCCCAAGAGGTCTTCCCTGAGAAAACCCTCATTCCTCCTCTCCCAGTCCCTTCTGAATCAACCTTGAATTGGTTTTGCACCCTTTATTCACCCCTCCCTCAGCCCCACAGAAATGTTGTACATATTTATAATTTATTGATATTCATATATGTCTCCCCTTCTAGACTGTAAGCTCGCTGTGGGCAGGGAGTACAGGACAGTTGTACTGTCCTGTACTCTCCCAAGTATTTAGTACAGCACTCTATGCACTGTAGGCACTCACCTAATACCATTAATTGATTGAAGCTGTCATGGTGGCCGTTCGAATGGGAAGGAAGGGGATTTTGGAAATGCAGTGGAGGAGGAAACAAGCCTGGTGACAAAACGAGTAGGCGGGCTCCTTGAGGGGGAAGAGCGAAGCATAACGCCGAGGTTACCGACTGCAGACTGGAAGGATGGTGAAGTTGTTGACTGTTGGGGAGAATGCTAGGTGGAGGAGAGAATCTGCGGGTGAAAATGAGGAGGTGGCATAAAGTAGTGGAAAAAGTGTCCAGAGGTGGGAGTTGGGAGACAGACTGCAGGCTGGAAGGATGGCGGTGTTGTCCACCGTCGAGGGAAATGTTAGGTGAAGGAGAGAATTTGGGAGGGACCTTGAGGAGGGCTTACTGAGTGCAAAACACCGTACCAAGTGCTTGGGAAAGTACGATATAACAAGAAACAGAAACTTTCCCTGCCCACAGTGAACTTACATTCTGTGCACTTGGATCTGTTCCCTTTGGGCAGTTGGTGTTCACCTGACCCTCAGCCCCACAGCAGTTAGGTACCTATCCGTAATTCATTCGTATTCATGTCTGTCTTCCCCTCTAGAATATTAGGTCATTGAGTTGTAATGTACTCTCCCAGGTACTTTCTACAGTGCTCTGCACACAGTAAGTGCTTCACAAATACCATTGATTGACAGCTTTCAGGTTTGTTTTTTGGAAGGTTTGGGAAGAAGAGAGAGGTTTTTAAGGCTTTAAAAATCTTTTGATTTTCTCCACTGAGCTTTATTTTCCTTTCTGTGTTTTAGGAAGTAGCATGACCTTAACAGCCCTAAAGTCCTTGAAGACTCCTCGTGGGCAGGGACTAGGTCTGCCAACTCTGTTGTATTGTACTCTCCCAAGCACTTAGTACAGTGATCTGCACACAATAAGCGATCAGTAAATTCTATTAACGAATTTATTTATGTCACTTAAGTGCTTACTCTGTGTTTAACACTGTACTAAGCACTGATAATCAGGTTGGTCACCTGTTCAGGTTGTTCATTTATTCAGTCATATTTATTGAACGCTTACTGTGTGCAAAGAACTGTACTAAACACTTGGGAGAGTACATTAGAACAATAAACAAATACATTCCCTGCCCACAACACGCTTTAGATCTAGAAGGCTCCCACATAGGGCTCACAGTATTAGTCCCCATTTTAGGGATGCGGTAACTGAGGCGGGGAGAAGTTGTGACTCGCCCAAGGTCACACAGCAGACAAGTGGCCAATTAGTGCTCAGGTCGTCTGATTCCCAGGTGTGTGCTCTCTCCACTAGGCTACACTACTTCTCTTTGTCCTGATTTGATTGGTTGACCTGGTATCTAGGACCAGGAAGGGACAATGGCATCATTCTTGCACTGCCAGCTTCATTATTTGGTGCTGTCAATTGTGGTTTCTAATACGTAGGGGAAAAAAAATCTTCCTTTTGGCCACTTCAGGTGGGTGGTGTGTAGTTATTGGTTGTGAAACAAACAAAGAGAAATACACAAAGTGGTCTCCGATGTCCTTGAGGTGAGTGCTATGCAAATACCAGAGATGAGGTTGAATATTATCACTAACAGAATATATTAGCTCTGTGATTTTTAGCTTTACAGTCAATCCGTGGCAGTAATGTACGTCTCCAATTCTGGAGGAAAATAAGTTTCGAATGCAATTAATATAATGCAGGAAATTTTGAGGAGCAGGGAGATCACCCTAGGACAATTGCCTCAAAATTCAATTAGGAGTCAGTAAGTCAGTCAGTCGAATCTATTGAGTGCTTGCTGTGTGTGCCGAGCACTGTACTGAGTCCTTGGGAGAGTCCTGTGCGACAGTGTAACAGACACATTCCTTACCCACAACAAGCGTGCAGTCTAGGAGGAATTGCAGCTGTGGAAGGATAGGTATGGTGTTAGGATTTGGAAACCCTCTCTAATCCTTGAGGGAGACAAAAGGGCCCTGAAATGACTTATGGGCCTACTAATGCATTAAAAACATAAATGAAAGGAAGTGAGTGTTATAAATATTTATAACTGTCAAGATTGAAAATGTTTGTTTGGCCTTGCAATTTGATGCTACTCATAAAATTGTTCTCCCCGTAGTCTCAGTATTCTTTTTGTAATATCATTAGGTGATTCAAGGACTTTTATTTGTTTTAGAACCATCTTTCAAGCTGAATGTCTCTGCAGTGTTTTGGTACCACTGTACTTTGATTTCAGGAAACTGTACAGTACTAGTATTTAAGGAATTCTACAGTGGAATCTTCGGTGTTTCACTGTTGAAAGATTTCCTTCATACTCAGATGATTCACTGAAAGCTGTGAAAACCTTCTTGATAGAAACTTATTTTGTCCATTTCCTTTTGTACAACAGGGAAGGTACTGTATTTCTTTAACTAGTGGAGGATGTTTTACTAGTTGAGCTATTTGAAAAATGTTACTTCTGGAAGTATCACCTGAGTTAGGTGCAGAGAAATTCAAGAATTGTGCAACAGTTTACTGGAATGAAAAGTATTGGAAATGATCATCACTATAATTAGTAACCTTTATTGCGTGACTGATAGCCCCTTAGAGGCAATTTAAGGTGCTAGATTGGTTCCTATTTTCAAAGGTTGGGGCATTTTCAGGGCTTTAAGCATGCCATGGACTTCACGTCTGCCATGAATTCATCGTCTCCAAACAATTCCTTGGGCTCAACAGATTTGAAATAATATAATAGACCAATATAAACGTTCTTTAGTTTCTTCTTTAACATGGGATTTGAGTACACATTTCGAATAGAAGACTGTTGGGAAATTAGGGAACCTTCTTCATATAAGGCACTTGTATCTACCTGTCCATCTTACTAGAGCATAATGTGCTAGAAGAAATGGTTGTGCTCATGGTTGTGTTGTGTGGGTGACATGTGTCAAGACTTGTGCACTAAAGCACAAGTTTTCCTTAATTCTGTGCTTGTCAAAAATGTCACCCCCACATGAGAGAAAGCACTCGGTCGAACTGACTGTGTGCACTCCTCAGCATCAGCATCATAATAAAATTGGTTAAGCCCTTGCTGTATGCCAAGTGCCGGGGTAGATACAAGATAGGTTAGACACATTCCCGGTCCCACTTGGGGCTCACAGTCTTAATCCCTATTTTACAGATGAGGCAACTGAATTCTAGAGAAGTTAGGTGACTTGACCAAGGTCATACAGCAGGCAAGTGGTGGAGCTGGGATTAGAACCCGGGTCCTCTGACTCCCAGACCCATGCTTTTTCCACTTGACTGTGCTTCTCCAGTGTATACTTCGGAGGAAGTAGTTTCCTGTTGATATGATTTTATGCGTTTACAAGTATGTCTGTGTCGTGGGTCTCTGTGTGTGTGTTTGGCTCGAGGCAGATGCTGCCGAGCAGCGCATTTCCACACGACCCTCATACAACAAGAAATGCTAAAGTGGGGTTGGGGATGGCTTTCCTCTAGGGCCCATCAGGTTACAGAGAGGAGGGATCTGTTGGGAGCTATTGCCTCTGTAGGGTCGGTGGGAGTTTCCCACTGCATACTGAAATTCTTCCCCTTGCAAAACACCCCCGCCATTTAAGGGGAAGCATTGTGGCCAAGAAGAAAGAGCCAAGGGCCTGGGAGTCAGGGGACCTGGGTTCTCATCCCACTTCCACCACTTGCCTGCTCTGTGACCTTGGGCGTGGCACTTAATTCCTCTGTAATTCAGGTTCCTCACCTGTAAACTGGGGATTCAATTCCTCTTTTCCCTCCCTCTTAGACTGAGAATGCTCAGTGGGTCTGGGGCAGCCCCCAATCTAATTATCTTATATCTAACTCAGCACTTAGGACAGTGCTTGACATATGATGGTATTTGTTAAGCACTTACTATTTGCCAGGCACTGTATTAAGCGCAGGAGTAGATTGGACACAGTCCCTGTCCCACATGGATGGAGCTCACAGTCTCAATCCCAGTTTTACAGATGAGGTAATTGAGGCACAGAGAAGTGAAGTGACTTGCCCAAGGTGACACCCCAGAAAGGTGGTGGATCCGGGATTAGAACCCTTGACCTTCTGAATTCCAGGTCTGTGCTGTAGCCGCTACGCCACGCTGCTTCGCATATGTTAGCCTATGTTAGCATTTAATTATTATAATAATAATAATAATAATAGTAATTAAGTACAACCCCTGTTGCTGAGAATGAGAGTCCTTAGGCCCTTCAGGGTAGAAATCCAGGCCAGGCTGACAGGGACGTTCCAGCTGAACTTCCATGCGGAAACAGTTTTTTGCACTACTGCGACTTGGGAGTTGTGGGACAGAAAAAAACGCAGGGTGATGTTCATATACAGAAAAAGACCCTTCCTCATCCCAGAAGTCTGCCATTGTAATAATAGTATTTGTTAAAGTGGTTAATGTGTGTTAAGCACTCTTCTAAGCACTGGGGTGGATACAAGCGAATCGGGGTGGACGCGGTCCCCATCCCACCTGGGGGGGTAACATTCTCAATCCCCATTTTGCAGATGAGGAAACTCAGGCACAGATACGTCAAGTGACTTGCTCCAGGCCACACGGCAGACAAGTGGCGGAGCCAGGATTAGAACTCATATGTGCCCAGTAAGCAGGCACCCTGGGCGGACCTCTCCGTCCGGTCCCAAATACTATTTATCGTTTCTTTTCGCTAGGTCGATAACCTCCTCCTAGTGGTCATGCAATCCACTCGCCTCATCAGCCAGAGAAAAGCTTTCCAAGAGGCTATCGAAGGGCTTGTTACATTGCATCAGGAACAGACTTCTAGCCAGCCAGTCATTGCCAAAGCTTTGCAGCAACTGAAGGTAAGTGATGAGCTAATCTGTTTTCCCTTTGATCACTCAGTATTTCTAGAAAGGGTGTTATGGAAGAGTCACCTTGGGGTTCTGGAGCCGGTATTCCGTTCTTCAGATTCTCGTCCTGACTCGGATCCTGGCTATTCCAGAAGAGGGGGCCTCTTCTTGGCGGTTGCCTTGGTCTCTAGACTTTAAGCTCGTTGTGGGCAGGGAATGTGTCTTTTATATTGTAGCGTACTCTCCCAAGGGCTTAATACAGTACTTGGCACACAGTAAGCCCTCAATAAATGCGATTGAATGTCTGAATGATTGAATGGTTTGTTTTGTTCTTTTTTTACATTTTGGGGGGAACTCCATTGTCTCAACTATAAAGTGAAGAATGCACTATTTCCCCCTTATCATTATTATCCTTATCATCATTATCATTATTATTGTTCTTGTTGTCTTTGTAAAGCACATATATGCCAGGCAGCGTACGAAACACTGGGGTTGACACAAGCTAATAGCTTGGATACGGTCCCTGTCCCACAGTCTTAATCCCCATTTTACAGATGAGGGAACTGAGGCCTAGAGAAGTGATGTGACTGGCCCCCATTCACACAGAAGACAAGTGGCAGATTAGAATCATGTTCTGACTCCTGGGACCATGTTCTATCCACTAGCCAATGCTGCTTCTCAATGTTTTAAAGAAGCAGTCAGTCATTCCTGTATATTTGTCCGCTTACTGTGTGCAGAATACTCTGTTAAGCGCTTCTCATATTCAATAGAGGCATCCAAAAGGGCTTAAAGGAAAATGTAAAGCAAATGCATTTACTGTCTTGTGCCTACAGAAAGAGCATTGGCATTGTCCATCCTCTATTCCCAAAGTTAAAATGAACAAACCTAAATTGTAGTCCGCTGAAAGACAAGATAACGAACCAATAGTTATTGGGCCAAGCAACGCAGCTCTTCCTCTGACCCTCCTCCACCTCTCATTTGTTCTGCTGTCAGAAAATCCTCTAGACTTAAACTCGTGGGCAGGGAATGTTTTACCAACTCTGTTGTATTATATCCTCCCAAGTGCATAAGTACAACGCTCTGCACACAGTAAGCGCTCAGTAAATACCAGGGATTAAACAAATTGTAGTGTCCGGTGATGATTGTGAGGTGCATTTGAGAGGGCTTGGAAGTTGCTTTTTGGATGCTTCTTTTTAGATGTAGTCAGTCAGTCATATTTACTGAGCGCTTAGTGGGTGCAGAGCACTGGACTAAGCGGTTGGGAGAGTTACGGTATGTAACAGACACGTTCCCTTTGGGTTCTTCTCTCAAAAATTATTTTGGTTTAGTTCATTAAGGGAATGCAGCCAAGAAGAATTACTCTTTACATCATTATGAATGATTCCATTTTGATTAAATTGGAACCCTAGGGACTGACTGAACACACCAAAGATAATAGATCCATCATAGGTATTTACTGAGCATTTACTGTGTGCAGAGAATTTTGCTAAGTGCTAGGGAGAATACAGTTCCACAGAGTAGATAGACACGTTCCCTGACCACAAGCTTACAGTCTAGAGGTAATAATCGTACATTCCTAATAGGCTCATTTAGAGTCAGTTGAGTGTTAAAATGTTTGCACTGCTCCACCTTAAAAATCTAGTTTGAGTGCTAGAAACCAAATTTGTAGGTTTCTGTGTCATTTTGCCTTTGTTGTGCCACTTGTCTTGGAGTATAAGGTTTCTAAATGTAATGGGCATGGACGGTAGAAGTATAAGATTTCTAGATGCAATGGGCGTGAAGTATAGGATTGACTAGATGTGTAAAAATAAAGGAAGTACTTGTCAAGGTCTGAGGCAGGGTACTGGGCTAAATGGACCTTTAGTCTAAACCAGTCTTGCCATCTTTTTTGTTCTTATGTTCGTCTGTTGTGTTATTTCAATTGGCAATAATTATAATATGGGCTGTGGTGGGTTTTTTGTTTTTTTTTAGAACGATGCCCTTCAGCTATGCAATAAAATCAATGATGCCATTGACAGAGTAGATCACATGTTCACCCCTGAATTTGATGCTGAAGTAGATGAATCCGAATCTGTCACTTTGCAGCAGTACGTAAGAGAGGCCATGATTCAGGGATACAATTTTGGATTTGAGGTAAGTGCATGGAAATAAGGGATTGTGCCATTGACCAAAGGAAGCAGCATGGCTTCATGGAAAGAACGCGGACTTGGGAGTCAGACGATGAAGTTCTAATCCCGGCTCCGCCGCTTGTCTGCTGTATGACTTTGAGCAAGTCACTTAACTTCTCTGTGCTTGAGTTACCTCATGTGTAAAATGGGTATTAAGACTGTGAGCCCCACATGGAACAACCTGATTAAATTGTACCTACTTCAGAGCTTAGAACAGTGCTTGGCACACAGTAAGCGCTTAACAAATACTATCGTTATTGTTATTATTTTTATTATTACCTCTGTCCTTGCTTCCTTAGACCTGTAGGAGAAAACCTAAGAATAATTTGGGCCAGGAGCTCCATAAGAGTAATTGTAAATTCTAATTTGGATTGTTTAATTACTTAGCTCTGAAACTGTCATTTTATGCAAAAGAACTTCCAGGCAAGCTGCATTACTTACTAACTGAATTCATAGTTTACAGATTCTCTAGTCCGTAAGCCGGTTAAAGGCAGGGAACGTATCTACTAATTCTGCCGTATTGTACTCTCCCAGGCTCTTAGTCCAGTGCTCTGCACAGAGTAAGCGCTCAGTAAATACCACTGATGGATTGCTATGTGGTATTTTTCTGATTGTTACCTTTGTTTTTTGTGAGAATAGCCCTACATTGACATTTCACAGAACCAAATGTCTACTTTACTATTTATAAAGCTTCCCACCAGGAAATCTCAGCCTAGTTGGATTTCTCTAACATTGCCCTATGTCAGTCACTCAATAAAAAGTATTTATTGAGCTCTTATTCTGTGCAGAGCACTGTACTAAGGGTATGGGAGTGTACAATAATTTATGAAACACGATCCCTGCCCTCCAGAAGCTAAAAGTCTAGTAGGGGAGACAAGCACTAAAATGAATTACAAGTAGGGAAAAGCAACAGAGTGTAAATATATATATGTAGGTGCTATTGAGAGGATAGGTGTGAATAGGGAGTGATATTATACCTCTTCACCCTATTTTGCATACCCATTCAAGAATATACACCTTTTTAACTGAATTATATACTGTATTAGTACAAGAAACATGTAGTATGACTAGCACATCTTTCTCCAGATTTCTCAGCATCATATCCATGGGGAAAATAATTTTGCTTGTGAACTAGAGAAAAATCAATCAATTTAGTATAGAGAATTGGCCTAGTGGATAGAGCCTGGGCTTGGGAGTCAGAAGGACCTGGGTTCTAATTCTGGCTCCGCCACTTGTTTGCTGTGTGACTTATGTCACTTTACTTCTCTGTGCCTCAGTTACCTCATCTTTCAAATGGGGGTTACGAGTGTGGGCCCCATGTGGGACATGAGCTGTGTCCAACTTGATTCCCATGTACGACACCCTGGAACATAGTAAGCGCTTAAGAAATACCAATTTAAAAAAAAGAGAATTGTGACCTTTGATAATCTCTAGCAGGTTCCCTCCTTGGCATGAATTGACTAATCAATGACAGATTTGAGATTATTATAAAGGGATAAGACCCATGATCCTTCTGTGTGTACTTTTCTGTTGCTTCCTAGTAGATCCATTCTGGGAGCTTGAACAACAACAACAGTAATAATAATTGTGGTATTTGTTAAGTGCTTTCTATGAGCCAGACACCGTTTTAAGCACTGGGGTAGATACAAGATAATTGGGTTGGACACAGTCCCTGCCCCACATAGGGCTCACATTCTTAATCCCCATTTTACAGATGAGGAAACTGAGGCCCAGAGAAATGAAGTGATTTGCCCAAGGTCACACAGCAGGCAAGTGGCAGAGCTGGGATTAGAATCGAGGTCCGTGCTCTGTCCACTAGGCCACCCTGCTTCTCGGGAACTACCTAGGGAAAGCCGTTCGAAAGCCCTTAGGTAGTGAACTGCTTGAGGGCAGGATTTGTGTCTTTACTAAACTCCCCCAAGTGTTTACTACATTGCCCTGGACCCAGCTGTTCATTGAATACCAGTCGCTGATTAATTGAGAAGTGAAAGAAAAGCCCAGCCTCCTCGGTCTTCTCAGAAGAGGGGCTGGTGGGAAGTGGGGGTCTGAAATCCATCGTTGGTGTGTGTCCTGGAACGCACGCAAGGTGGAATTCTTAGACAGGACTTGAAAACACAATCCAGGTCTGCATGGGACAGTCCCTCCTATCATTAGCTTTGCAGGTAATGCATATTTGGGTCAGAAACCAAATTTGCCACTGAAGTTCGTTTCCAGAAATAAGGGTGTCCTTGCACACTCGACCAAGTTGATATTTTTGCAGTTATATTTAACATCACATAAATGGCATCAGATATATTTTAAATTGTGTTAATGAACGCTTAATATTTATGTCTGTAACCCCATCTGTCTCTTACTGGTCACATTTCATCTTTAAACTTAGTTCTGTACTTCACTATTATAACACTTCTTTCATAAGGATAAAAAGTGTTTCAGATTTTTAGTAAGCTTTAAGCTACATGGTCAGGAGAGGCTTTTGAAGTGGATTTTAATGGATTCAGGTTAAAAGGGCTATGAAAGTCTGAAACTATTATTTTATTTTTCTGCAGTATCATAAAGAAGTTGTTCGCATTATGTCTGGAGAAGTTAGATTGAAGATAGGAGATAAGTATATCAACTTTGCCCGAAAGTGGATGAATTATGTGCTAACTAAATGCGAGAGTGGTAGAGGTACCAGACCCAGGTAATTGACCAAACTCATTATCTTTTGTCCATAAAAGCATAATACATGAATTACTCAGTTTCTGTGGATTATACAGCTATTTATATAAACATATTGGTAATTTCTGCATTCTGTTCTTTATGATGGATTCTGCTTAATTGGAAATTTCTAAATGGAAAACACTGTAATCATTTTTTAAAGTAATACTTTTTAGCAGTTTCATATTCAGTTTGGGGCATTTGATGGCTTGATTCCATTTTGGTCACTAGACTTAAAAAAAAACTAACAGAGCGCTTTCATTAAGAGGTCACATAATAAATCTTACCTATCTTCACGTGCATACCCAACAAAAATTATTAAACACTTGCCACAGAAGGTTCTTAATACTAATCACTGATTGGTAAATCTTCTAGGATCTTAAAGTCGATCTGTGATAATACCTTGTGGAAGTAGCAAGCTGTGCTCAGCTCAGTAAGATATGACAGTACCCAAAAAACGCAAAGCAGCGAGGCCTAGTGAAAAGAGCTTGAGTCTGTGAGTCAGAGGACCTGGGTTCTAACTCCAGATCTGTCACTTGCCTGCTTTATGGCCTCGGGCAAGTCACATAACTTTTCTGTGCCAGTTTCCCCAACTGTAAAATGGGAAGTCAGTGCCTGCCTCCTACTTAGACTGTGAGTCCCATTTGGGACAGGACATTGTATCCAAACTGATTAACTTTATCTACCGCAGCACTGAGTACAGGGCATGACACCCGGTAAATGCTTGACCAATACTGTTTAAAAAAAATACAGAAGCCAAAAGACTGCGGTTCAGGGAGCTGAAATTGGGAAACCGAAAGAAGAGAGGACAGAAGAAATGTTTTAGGGCACAGTAAGTGGGGACTCTGTGCTGCATCTCAGCTGAAAACAAGAAGTCAGTAGCACATTGCCATTAAGAAAAGTGTGGCTTTTCTTGCGCAGAAGATCAGAAAAACAACAGCACCAGGTATTTCAGACATCAGATATCAAACTCAATAAGGGATAACCTTTTTGTGCATACAGTATGTCGTGAACTGTGGTGTCACCACACTGGCCTCTTCAGCTACAAACACTCATAAGTGAATTTCATTCCCTGTGGCAACTTCAAATATGTGTGTGTGTTTGTGTGTGTGTGTGTGTGTGTGTGTGTGTAAAAAGTAGTCCATATATATCGAGATGCTATAAAGATCAATTTTTATATATCCTCAAGCAGCAGTTTGTAGTTTAAAAACAGATCCAGAAATGAAGGAAACTTTGAGAGATTTATAGTTAGCATCCTGTTGCTTCTAGTTCTCTGGACTGTAAGCTCGCTGTGGGCGGGGATTGTGTCTGTTTATTGTTATATTACACTCTGTCAAGCCCTTAATACAGTGCTGTGCATACAGTAAGGGCTCAATAAATGCAGTTGAATGAATGGAAGGTTATCCCAGTGCCTCCTATCTCCGGAGAAGCAGATTTCACACCTCCGTCAGCAAAATGTGATACTTGCTCTTCCAGCTATCAAATTTTTCTGACTCTTCCATTCAGATCTCTTCTGCTGTAGCTCCCTTATGTCTCAGAACACCGAAGTACTTTTGTATGTGTGATATCATTTTTTTTCTCCATAGACTCTTAGGGTGGGAAGGGAGAGGGCATGTGGAGTTATCCCTAATTTACAGGTGGGGAAATCCAGTTCAAAGAGGTCATGTGAGCTGTCCAAGTATCTTAAAAATTGGCACTTCCTTACCTCATCCTCAGGACTGAAGAGAATGGTTAATTAAATAATTATCTCTCATGTAGTTAATTAGCCATTCTCCTTTATCACTTAGAGTAATAATGCTAAGTAAGTTTTGAGATCCTATGAGTAGGTGACATTTGTTCAGTTGTGCCATGCTTCCAATATTGTACCTAGTTTGGTATTCCCAAGAAATTCTATTGTGGTTTATCTGTGATTCTCCTCATTTGACAGATGGGCAATTCAAGGTTTTGATTTCCTTCAAGCAATTGAACCAGCTTTTATTTCAGCTCTGCCAGAAGATGACTTCTTGGTATGAAATTTACCTTTATGAACAAATTTCAAGAGGCAGTGGGGGCAATATTTAACCCGTGCCCCATGCTATCTGAGTATTTTCTCTTTTAATCCAACTCTTAACATCTGCTCTTGTGCTTTTAACAGAATTAAGCTAACTCTAAATGGCTGTTAAAATAGGGCCACAGTAAAGTAGAATTTCGCTGTTAGTATTGCCAGTATGGTACTTGGATAACTCGTGGAATTAGAGATAAAATGTCTCCCGCTTCCGAGACTGCCATCTAAAACCTAATCCTGATAGATAGGTACTCAAGTCTTGCCGAGGCGAAATTGCGGCCCCGTTGTGTTGACCGGATTTTGAAGAGACCAAGGACTAACCTAGACCCAGTTGAACTTAGAGTAAATTTCTAAGTGTGAAGATATTCTTCTGCCCACAAAGCCACACAATTAAAATTTGACACATCGGGTCCAGCAAACACCAGACTGTGACTAGGTGGGCTCGGTATGAACAGGCCGCCCATGATGCTGGGGTGGAAATAAATAATGAATAAACTTTTTTTTATGTTCAGGAAAATTAAAATGAATAAAATGTAACAGTGGTGGGGGTGCCTGCTTAAGGTGCAGACAAATGGATCGTTGTGTTTGCAATTACTTCAGTTTTTAAAAGAGGATTTCTGTAGGCATATTTATTTTCCCCAAAGAACATATCCATTTCTCGGCCTGTAAGCTCGTTATGGGCAGGGAATGTATCTGCTACTTCTATTGTATTGTACTCTCCCAAGTGCTTAGTACAGTGCTCTGCACAGTGCTCCATAAATGCCATTAATTAATTGATTGATAAGACAGAGCGTACTCCCAAGTGAAATACAACTCAAAAATAGTCTCTACTTGGGGATTGCATGCTCCCTTGAAATTGATTTCAAATGTAGTTCTAAAAATTTTATCAAAAATATTTCCTATTTCAGCATACATCGCATTCTTAAAAGTTTTCACTTCCCCTAGTGTGATCTGAAATTGAATAGTAAAAGGATATTTAAAGGTTAGTAAATTAACTTTTGCCTGGTACCTTGCCAGCAGTTGTACATTTATCTGAGGGCTTTGGAGCTATTTGAAGCATTAGAGGGATTTTTGTAAACCAGCTAAGACATCTTAAGGACCAATTTAGTTGGGAAGATTTTTTTTTCTTTTTAACTCAGTGTCATTTGACTTGTTAAAAAACAAAATGTTTTCTGTCTTCTTTGCCCCCTTTATTCTTTAATCCCTAGAGTTTACAAGCTTTGATGAATGAATGTATCGGGCATGTAATAGGAAAGCCTCACAGTCCTGTTACAGGTTTGTACTTTGGTAAGACAGCAGTTTCTAGCATTTCTTCTGGAACGCTTGGTTTAAACTGAATAAATCTGCAAAATCGCCCCGTCACCATTTGCTTTCAAACACCCATGTGAGCCAGAGTTAGTGGCATGCATTCAGAATTCCCAGGAAAAGACAGTAATCACTGGCAAACCTGTCAGTGATTATGTGTTTTAGGGTGGTAATCTAAACATATTCCCTAATGCAGACGCCCAAACTCATCAGCACAAGTTACTAAGGACATATTAACCTTTAATTGTATCTGGACTTCTTTAAAGTCATGTGGAATTGAAAACCTGTCTATCAGAAAGTTAAATACATGCAGTGGGGTGTTGTATGATTAGTAAGCTCTGTTTTCATTAGTGTGTTTTTATGTTGTATTTTAATTTATTATATTTATATTTTGTACCCTTGTAGGAAACTTCTCTGGTGATGTCTGGTGCAGTATTTTCTAGCATGTTTGTTGAGCCCCAGATAACCAAGCTTCTCCATTTTCTCCAGATCTGTTTTTCTGTGCCCTTTCTCTCACCCCTACCCCATCCACTACTCTTGTCTTTTTTTTTTTTCACTTAGCATTTATCTCATGGGAATGTTGGCAATCCAGAGACAGTACAGCCGTGCTTTTTCCCTCTAACCCGACTGCATGGGCTGTTTGACATCAGGAGTCTATCCCCATCTCATATGGTTCCGAACACTTCTGAGTTGTCCATTTTGCTCTTCTCTGTGATAAAAGCAGGGCAGTGTCCAGGTTTGGAGTGGGAGTTGGACAAATACAAGAGTGCTGTGGGGGAGAGAATAGGAAAAGAAATAAAGAGCCAAGGAAGGGGCGTAAATCGTAATGATGGAAACCTGTGGAAAAAGCAGCTGGAAAAATTATGATTCTGGGTTCTTCGGGGGAATAATGAACTGCTGGAGAAACTGCCGTTATTCATTACATTTCACTGATACGTTTGCTCCTCACCTGTAATTGAAATGGACGAGGACAGAGCAGAAAGCAGCACGGAGTCTAGTTCTAACCGGAGGTGGTGGTGCCTTTCCTGCCCCTGTGCCCTCTACTCACCTTCTGTCTGGGATCAGAATAATATTAGTAAAAATAATTCGATTTGTTAAACGCTTACTATGTGCCACTCTCTATACTAAGCGCTAGAGTAAATGGGGTTGGACACAGTCTCTGTCCCACGTGGGGCTCACAGTCTCCATCCCCATTTTACAGATGGGTAACCGTGGCACGGTGAAGTGACTTGCCCAAGGTCACGCAGCAGACAAGTGGCGAAGCTGGGCTTAGAACCCCTGACCTTTTGACTCCCTGGCCTGTGCTCCATCCACCAAGCCATGCCACTTCTCTAAATCGGGGGAACTGGAGGACTTCATGTTAAGACCATGGCAGAGCTAAGCTTCAAATTAGACCAGAAACCCGAGTGGATCCTTAGAAGAGCTTTTAGGTTAGCATATCCTATTGCACATTCCAGCACTGACATTTCAACCCCCATTCCAGGAGACATCTGGCTTCCGTCCTTGTACCTGGTGCGCCACCTCCCCCTCCCCGAGCGCGGTGGGAGGCAAGCTGTAGTTTCTGCTACACAATTTATAAAATCTCACCCCTCTTAGGTGCTCATTGAATACAGCTATGTCATTTATCACTCACTTCATAATCGTTAAGCACTTAGTATGTGTCCAGCACTGTTCTGAGCCCTGGGGCAGATAAAAGCTAATCAATCAGTCACAATTTCCAGTCATTGTTTAAATAATTGGTTCATAAATTCATTGGTCACCTCTTTAGTTTCTAACAGTGACGATCTCCGGGATCTGACAGAGCAAGTGCTTCAGGGCCATGACGCTGAATGTTTTAATTGAATGATGCATTTAGGTTACTATCTTAAAAATAGCGCATGGTATTTCTCTCAGCATGGTTTGTTTTTTGCAGTTGTTGGTGATTTTTCTTTGATATTTACCCGTTAAAATGTCAGCATTAATCAGTTTTTCACATTCATTTAATATTTGTGAATGTTGAAGACTACCTGTAAATGAATTATTGGCCATTAGAGAACTAATAAGCTATAACTATTTTATAATCATCACCAAAACGTATGTGACTCTAGAGAAATGATAGTCTAGTCAGCAGTGGTCTAATCACATATGCTATAATCCACTATTTTAAAAAGACATTTTGGATTACAGTAATTCATTTATATGGAAAACTTTGTGGGCTCAGTGGAATTTCATTAGGTCTCCAAAAAGACATCCTCTCTAAGGTTTGAATTTGCCTGATTCCTTTCTGCTAGAAGCTTAGCTGTATCTCCCTATCTTAGTAGGCTTATAGTAATTTTGGGACCTGAGCGGAAGAAATACCGATCGGATAATTCTCCCCCTGACCATCTGAACCAATTTCCATTTGTTGCCTTTTCACCCCGCCAGCTCTTCATCGGAACAGCCCCCGACCTATGAAGGTTCCCCGATGCCACAGCGACCCTCCAAACCCCAACCTGATCATCCCAAACCCTGAAGGTTTCAGGTATTCAGTGCCCATCCGATGTTTGCCATCCGTGAATTTCAAACGCATGTAGGGTGAAGCTTCTGGTTGTTGTTGGCTGCTCTTCTCTGAGAAAGAACCGTTTTCCTAATGTTCTCGATTTTGCTTTTTATCTCTGAAAAGGCATCGTTGCTGTTATTATCCTAGAGTCTTACATTAATTTGAGAGTGAGAGAATTGGCCTATTTTTTTATTTTAGATGCATAGCAACTGGCGTCTTAAGATGATGGCCTCAGTTTTTTTTAGCACACAACTTTTGGCTGCTACAAGCTTTCTACCTCTAAAGTGATTCTTTCTTTTTCCTCCTTTGAAAAATCACCTCGGGAAAGCAAACCTATGGGAGAGACTGTATTTATCGACACAGGAAAAGCTTTGTTCTCTGGCTCGCTAGGCGGTTGACAGAGTCTGGGGAGGCTCAAATTCCAGTTAAATAAGAGTCAAAACTAAAGTAAGGAGACTTAACGTGGTGGCCCCAACGGTTGGGTGAGTCCCAGGCTCAGATTTAGTAAGAAATTCCTTAGTAGAAACCAATAACCAAATCTTGTCTGGGCTCAATCAGGTACTCGAGGGGCTAGAGTCCCTAGAAATCTCACGGCGTAGAATCTTTTAGAGAAAGAGCTGTGCTAGCTCTCAGCGGGTGAGTTTATGCTAAAGCCTCCCTTTTCTCCTTGCCACTTGGGTGGGGTTGAAAATATTCCAGTCATACCTCCTGCGTGCAAGGAATCAGTTGATCCGGTTGGGTCTAGTAGTAAATCTTGCATTTTATGCCACTGAGGTTGATGTAAGATGATTATCTCAGGCACAGTCCCTGTCCCACCTGAGGATCACGGTCTAATAGAGAATATCAGAAATGCTGGTTACTAGTCTGTCCTTTTGGTTAAATGGCCAGAAAACTCAGCTTTTCCTGTTGCTAAAAATTCTTTTGAACATCCTGGCTGTTCAGTTCAAGTCAGAAATGGTCAGCTGGATTGATCATTGTTCCTTTGTACGTTTTTCACATGGTTTCGTATCGTAAAGATCCTTCTCTTGAGTGAGTTCAGGAAAGACGGCAGACAGCGCACGGCAATTTGATGTACTTGAATGTGGTGGCATTTCTGCAGCTTTAGAAATGAGATTCTTTTTGACAATGTCTGTTACTTTTTTAAATAGTTGAGATCTGGTTTCACACAACCTTCAGCAGGGAAATTGTTTTACCAGAGCTTTTGACAAGCTTCTGGGTGAATTTCCAATTTTGGGCATTTTGTCTTGCCACCTCTTTGTAAAAGAGTCATAGGGAGCCCAGACCAAAACACTGTCTTGTTGAAAAGGACAATGAGAGCTTTTTGGGTTTTCTTCTAATGGTATTTGTTAAGCGCTCACTATGCCTAAAGCCCTGCTTTAACCGCTGGAGTAGATATAAGTTAATGGGGTCAGTCACAGTCCCTGCCCCACACGGAGCTCGTGGACTAAGTGAGGGCCATTTTACAGTTGAGGAATTTGTAGCACAGAGAAGTTAAATGACCTGCCCAAGATCACACAGCAGGCAGGTGGCAAGAACCGGGAGTAGAAGCCAGGTCCTCTTGGCATTAGTCCAAGCTGCTTCCCTAATAGGAGTTTGCTTGTTTGCTTGTTTTTTAAAAGAAAAAAAAGATACACCCTCCCTTTGAAATTAAAAGCTGAACAGAAGTCCCGGGCGAGAACCCGTCCCTTCTGTCCCAGTGTGTCTCCTAAAGTTTTTCTTCTCATCGCAGCACTCGGAGTGTCCCTTGTGACCTGCGGAACCCTTACAACGCTGCCACCAGTCGCCCCGTCCTCACTAGTTGCGACTCTCCTCAGCCCAAACCCGTCAGCGGTGCAAATGATACCAGGTAGTTCCACTCCGTCGTGCGGCAGTGTCGAGGAGGCTGCTCGCAGTCACCTCCGATCGCTCCTTGAAGGCTGTTGAAACAAACGGGGTTCTGCCCGTCTATCACCCGACCAACCCGGGGCCGACCCCATGCAGAGCACTGGACGGAATTGCTCAGAGAGTCCCTGGGAGAGTGGAAGCTTCCTGAGAGCAGGGAAAGGGTCACTTGTTTCCTCTCTGCTGCCCAACTGCCTCGTCCGGTTTTAGTGTTATTACCACACTAAAAGCGAAAGACATAGTAATGATAAGAATGATGGTATGAGTTCAGCGCTTACTATGTCCCAGACACTGGACTGAGCCCTGGGGGAGGATACAAGCAATTGGGGTTGGACACAGTCCCTGTCCCACGTGGGGCTCACGGTCTCAATCCCCATTTTACAGATGAGGTAACTGAGGCCCAGAGAAGTGAAGTGACTTGGCCGAGGTCACGCAACAGACACGTGGCGGAGCCGGGATTAGAACCCAGGACCTTCTGACTCCCAGGCCCGTGCTCTATCCACTACGCCACGCTACTTCTCGTCTTCCTTGCCCTCAAGCAGCTTCCAGTCTGATGGAGGAGCCAGCACCTGGGCTTTGTTGTCCAGTCACAAATGAAGGGTCACCAATGCCAGGTGCTGGATTGCGGCATTCATCGTCATCAGCGGCATTTATCAAGTGATTTTTGTAAGCAGAACACTGGACTGGATTCCTTCGGGGTTCAGAACATGCAAAAGAAGTTGCTCTAGTAGCCCCCCTATCCCTAATGTATTTTAATGTCTGTCTCTCTCTGTAGCTCCTCACGGTCAGGGTTTTTGTCTACCAATTCTGTTCTATTAATCAGTGGTACTTATTAAGTGCTTATTATATGCAGAGCACTGTACAAGGCGCTTGGGAGAGTACAGCGCGAATCCTGGCCTCCCCCTGACTGTCCCATCACTGTAGACGGCAACACCATCCTTCCTGTCTCAAGAGCCCCTAACCTTAGCATCGTCCTCTACTCCGCTCTCTCGTTCGACCGGCTCATTCAATCCATCGCTAAATCCCACTGGTCCCACCTTCACGACGGTGCTGAAATCCACCCTTTCTTCTCCTTTCAAAACCGCTCTCGTGTAAATATAATCGCTCATCCTATCCCACCTGGATTACCTCATCGTCCTCCCAGCCTCCTGCTTTTCTCCACTCCAGTCCATACTTGACTCTGCTGCCCCGATCATTTTTCTACAGAAATGTTCGGGACATGTCACCCCACTCCTCAAAAAACTCCAGTGGTTGTCCATCCACCTTTGCGAGAAACAAAAGCGCCTCACCATTTGCTTTTAAAGCACTCCATCACCTTGCCCCCTCCTACCTCACCTCACTACACTCCTACTACAAACCAGCCTGCACACTTTGCACCTCGAGTGCTAACTTTCTCACTTTTCCTCAAGATCTTACCTATCTCACCCCTGACCTCTTGCCTTCTTCCTGCCTCTGGCCTGGAACGCCCTCAAATCCGACAGACAATTACTCTCCTCCCCTTCAAAGCCTTATTGAAGGCACATCTCCTCTAGGAGGCCGTCCTTGAGTAAGCACCCCCTTTCCTCTTCTCCCACTACCTTCCGCATCACCCTGACTTGCTCCCTTTATTCTTTCCCCCTCCCAACCTCACAGCACTTATGTCCATATCTGCAATTTTTACATTTATATCAGTGTCTGACTCCCCTCCCCAGACTGTAAACTCTTTGTAGGCAAGGAGTGTGTCTGTTGTACTGTCCTCTCCCAAATGCTTAGAACAGAGCTCTGCTCACGGTAAGCGCTCAATAAATACAGTTAAATGAATGAATGTAGCAGAGTTGGCAGATAGGTTCTCTGCACACAGTGAGCGGTATGCCGGAGTTGATAGACACGATGCCTCCCTTCAATGGGCTTATAATCTCCCGCTTCCTCAGCGCCTCCCCAAGCACTTAATACAATCCTCTCCACCCAGTAAGTGCTCAAAAAATATCATCGATGTACCAATAAAAGCTAGTGGCACAGTGTTTGCCAAGCCAACACAGATCACAAACCCATGTTAGGACCAAAATAGTAATTGTGGTATTTGTTAAGCGCTTATTGTATGCCAGGCACTGAATTAAGTGCAGGGGTAGATAGAAGTGTAACAGGTTGGACACAGCCCCTGTCCACATGGGGCTGCAGTCTCAATCCCAATTTTACAGATAGGATAACTGAGCCACAGAGAAGTGAAGTGACTTGCCCAGGGTCACAGAGCAGACAGGTGGCAGAGCCAGGATTAGAACCTGTGACCTTCTGACTCTCAGGTCTGTGCTCTAGCATTACACCCTGCCGCTTCCAAAAGGGTTAGAAGCGTCTGCTCCGAGTCCCAGGTGTTGAGGCTTGGGATGGGTCCCCTGGCAGCTGGACTCAGAAGTTATTTGTGAGCAGTTGACAGGGAGAGCAGAGCGCAGGTGGATCTTGACCAAAGCTCTCGCAGGACACCGTGAAACCACTGGCGAGTGTTTGAGGCTACGGTTTCTTTTGCAGCAGCTCAGTTGGGTTTCATTTGCTTTGTTTTGGCTTCTGGTTGGATGGGTGCAACAGTGAGATGTTAGCAAAAGGAGAGAGTGTGCCACAGCAAATAATAATAATGATAATAATAATCGGATTTTTTAATACTATGTGCCTAGCACTGTTCTGAGTGCTGGGGTGGATAGATGGAAGGCAGTCAGGTTGGACACAGTCCCTGTCCCACATGGACGCACCTTCTTAATCCCCATTTTACAGATGAGGTAACTGAGGCACGGAGAAGTTCAGTGACATGCCCGAGGTCCCACAGCTGATATATGGCAGATCTGGGATTCGAACCCAGGTCTTTCTGACTCCTAGGCCCGTGCTCTAGCAAGCAATTTTCTGAGCCAGGAAAAGCTAGGTCATCGGACTCCCAGTCCTGTGCTCTTCCCACTAGGCCACGCTGCTCCTCTAGCCCAGACTCACAACAGATTGAATGTTGGTACCCATGGCTCTGTCTTGACTGAAACACGTGACCTGGGGGAGATTGTTTGTGACTTCTGAACTTTGAGGTCAAAAGGGCTAAGAGACGTGGCTCCTTTTCAGAAGCGAGGCTGAGATCATGAGTAAAAGGCTAAAAAGAGATTGTACCCCAAGTCCTTCAGGCCACGTGTAATGAAACTCTGATCCCTCTCCTCCTGTAAGCATTTCTGGGCTTTATGTAATTTGAAACATTAAAATCCAAGCCATGCAATTAAAGAAACGTGGGCCTACTTAAGACGTAATCAGAAGAGAGGTTCGGTTTTCTGGCCTGTGCTATGTGAAAAAAGCTATATCTCCAAGTGTGGCATAAAAGGTGTACTTTTCATTTTTGTCAAGTTGAAGTTGGACTTACAAAAGCTGTATTTCCCATTAATCGTCACCTATCCTCTGACACTATTTCTTTCATATTTTTTGTTTCATTCTGTTCTTACATCCCTGCAAAGTAGACAGTAACACATTTTGTAATCTCCATTATACAACTGGGAAACTGTGCCCAAATCCCAGTTCTTGATGGAGTCAGGTCTCAACCTTGCACCTGTTGCTTCCACTGAAGCGTCATTTCCTCTGGACTGTGCTGCCCCCGGGAAATTTAGTACGTGAAATCAGAGGTATTAGGGGAATAAACAGTGTCGTGCACAAATGCTACCATAGTTCTTGAAGTTTTCCAAAAAAATATACTTAATTGCTGCCATTCATATGGAAATGTAAGGATGCCTAGAATTTGCTTTGTTCTCTGATGACATGATCTGTGCTTTCTTGAAATAATATTTCCTCAGTGATATATTTAGTTTTTTCTCTTGGACTCTGGGCTTTTACTTCCTCCTAATGAGGGCTTAACTGCTCTGTAAAATGAAGTGAATTGATTTTCCTTGGCTTCTCTTTTGCACTTTTGCTACTCTGCCTCTTTAGTCCTTGCATTGCCTGTGTGAAGAGGAATCGGTTGGCTCATTTAGTGATGCAGATGGTCTTAAATAGACCAGTAGCAACATGTAAGATGGTTATAGTGTAAGTAGTATTTGCAACTAGTGCAGGGGAACTAAAGAGGGGAAATGGACCCAATCAGTTCAGGTGGGGCGGCGGGGAGGGGGCAAAATGTTTTTGTGCTTGTTTAGTTTTGTTTTATTTTTGTTTCTGGCGTTTGTTAAGTGCCCACTATGCACTGGTCACTGTAGTAAGCGCTGGGATCCATTCAAGCTAATCCCTTGGACACCGTCCACGATCCACATGAGACTCTCAGTCTTAATCCCCATATTAGAGATGAGGTAACTGAGTCACAGGGAAATGAAGTGAGTTGCCCAAGGTCACACAGCAGACAAGTGGCGGAGCCAGGATTAGAGCCCAGGTTCTTCTGACTCCCAGACCTGTGCTCTGTCCATTTGGCCACGCTGTTTTTACTCTCAGTTGGTGAGTTTTGATGGACTAAATCTGCTGCACTCCTTCCAAGCGTCAGAGAAAGCATACGTAACTTCACCCCCTGCAGCCGAATAGAGGGTAACTCAATTTTTAAATCTCAAAAACAGGGGTTCCAGTGTACCTGAAAACGATCGCTTGACATCTGTAGCTGCGGAAATGCAGTTTAGGTCTCTGAGTCGACATTCAAGCCCTACTGAGGAGCGAGAAGGTAAGTGTCTTACGCAGGGACCTCAGTCTCTCAGCCCTCGGTGATTCAGAACCATCCAATCTGTGATGTAATCCCCATGTTAACTTCATCCAGAAATAGCTACTTGTTTCACTGTGTGGAACAGAGATCAAGGCCTGGTTTTTCAAAATCGGAATCCACAGTCCTGCACCCCCAAGGACATATATTCTGGCTCAACTTTGTGCTATTCATTGAAAAGTGAAACTTCAAAGTACGGAATTGAAGAATTTTACACCTTGGGGTTACCAAAGGCTTCTGTGTTGTTTTTTTCTATGTGAAGCAGCTCCCGGCTTTTCAGTTCACTTCTCTATCTCCCCCTTGCTGGGCTTATATTTTTTAAATGGTATTCGTTAAGTGCTTACTATGTGTCAGGCGCTGTACTAAGTACTGGGGTAGATGATGATAATAGCGATAATAATAGTAATAAGTAATATTTTTACAGGATAAGTATGTGTCAGGTATTTTTCTAAGCACTGGGGTTGATGTAATAAATATAATCATAATCATAGTGATAATGGCATTTTTAAGTGCTTACTGTGTGCCAAGCACTGGGGTAGATAGATGATATTCATTCATATTGGACACAGTCTCTTTGCCACATAGGGCTCACCTGTTACGTAAAGGGAGTAGGATTTAATCCCCATTTTACAGGTAAGGGAACTGCAACACAGAGAAGTTAGATAGACACAGTCCGTGTCAATCATGGGCCTCCCAGTCTCAATCCCCATTATACAGAAGAGGGAAGCTGAGGCACAGAGACGGTAAGTGACTTTCCCTAGCTCACAAAGCAGCAAGTGGCAGAGCTGGATTTAGAACTCAGCTCATCTGACTCCCAAGCCCATGCCCTTTCCACTGGGCCATGTGGTTTCTGTTTTGCAGAACTTGTTATGTGCTACCAGGAGCAAATAGCCACTCATCATTTTGAATGTTTCTCCTAGATTAATTTCTGCTCTAAGTGATTGCTACTCAGAAGTGTTTCCCTTCATTGTCATTCTTGTAGAACCGTCTTACCCGAAGGGAGATTCAAGCGGGTCGACAAGGAGGAGTTGGGAACTACGGACTCTCATTAGCCAAGCAAAGGGTAAGGATAGAGTCTGGAAACGCACTTGATCCGCGCTACATTATAGAAGGCAGCTATCGCGGCTAAAGCATAACTTGGGCTCTAATTTTATTCCTCAGCTCAGGTTATATTCCGTACTCGGCATTAATGACTCACCTTCTTTTTTCCATCACTACACTGTTGAAGCAAAGACAGTAAAGGCTAAAGCGAGGTGTTTTCAGAAACAGAATCAAGCTTTTAATACATGACTTTGTCCACGGGGGTTAAATGAATGCCACTGACTGGTTGGTGGCAACACTCCTTTTTAAATAGTAGCGAATTAAATATTTGCTCTCTGAAAATAATGTGAATTTCAGAAAGGGTGTGGGGAAAAAAGGAATTTGGGGAGCTCATATTATATACAGTGTAAAGTGTTAAAATTGTCAGGATCAACGGAAGGGATTTTTTTTTTTCTCTGCACTGTAGGCAAAGATTATCCTCAAGTCCCTTACCTAAATGTATCATAATAGTTTTACCGCCCGAGATCTTGGGTTCCTCTCCAATATGTTGTGACCCAAACACCAGTATACTTCTTCCTTGTCAGGATTGATGGGAGAAAGGGGAAAACAGTGATTAAGAGAGTCATTTCTTCCTGTTGGAATTTGCGACCCTTGCCTGGCGTCAGTCTACTTGGCTATCTTTCTTCATTGTACCATACTTGAGTCTGAGCTCCATTTTTCTCCGCCATTGCTCAGAAATTTGCTTGGAACATTATAGAACTCTTCTACTTAGCAGATTTTTGAGATTAATACAATTCACCATTTTCCCCCTCCTCCAGATACTATTTCTAAGCAAGGACCCATAGAAGCTATCCAGAAGTCAGTTCGTTTATTTGAGGAGAAGAGTTATCGAGAAATGAGGAGGAAAAACATTATCGGTCAAGTTTGCGATACTCCCAAATCCTATGATAACGTCATGCATGTCGGGTTAAGAAAAGTGACATTCAAGTGGCAAAGAGGAAACAAGATCGGTAAGAGAATTTTCAATTAAACCCAACATCCCGTACTCTTGGTTTCATATCTTTTCAAGTTGTACCCGTGCTTCCCTAGAAATTAAAAATGGAGTGTTCAGATAACGGTCAGTGCTTGTCTTCAGAAAATAAGCTTTTTACTATCTAAAGCCTCTTCCTTTTTAATGGATCCTTTTTAATGGGTTCTCTCTTTGTTCGACCACGTAACATGGGTTGAAACTTTTCCCAATCAAGGAACCAAGAACGATATTTAATCTATGTAGGCAGGAATCTGCCGAAAATTTTTCCCTCGTTCAGATTTCTCAGAATCCAAATGTAATCACTGAACAATCTGAAAGATGTGACTGTTGTGTTGTTGTGTACAGGTGAAGGCCAATACGGGAAAGTGTATACCTGTATAAGTGTTGACACTGGTGAACTGATGGCAATGAAGGAAGTGAGTAAAACCTAGCTCCTCTGTCAGTAGTTCCTTAAAGGGGCAGGGCTTTGTCTCCTGTTTCTTTGCGTTGCAGATTAGATACAGAACTGCCCGACCTTGTCACTTTATGTGGCCAAACTAGGAATTAAGCAGGAGCAATTGAATTTGATTTTCATAGGAGAGAGATTGAGAGAGCGGGGTCCAAACCAAAAACCTAAAATGGAAGGTTGGATGAGATTAGGGGTCCACATGATGCCTCAGTGGTTCTAACTGGCATGCTAATGAATTTTTTTCAAGCATTTACTTCAAAGCAGAAAAGGCATAAAGTATTAAAGTTACTTTTACTGCACTGTTGCAGAAATTCTTTTTTTTTTTAATGGTATTTGTTAAGTGCGTATTATGTGTCAGGCAGCGTGCTCAGTATTGGAGTAGATACAAGATAAGCAGATTGGACACGGTCCATATTCCTCATGGGGCTCTCAGTCTTAATCGCCAATTAAGAGGGGAGGTGACTAAACCACAGAGAAGTTAAGTGACTCTCCCAAGGTCACACAGCAGACAAGAAGCAGGATTAGAAGATAGGTCCTTCTCCCAGGCCCATGCTCTATCTATTAGGCCAAGCTGCTTCTTATTTGCATCATGTATTACCTTCTGCCTTGGCGTTTTTAATGAAGCATGAGGAAAAGAAAATGCATTCACATGACTGTGCAATCAACACAGTCATCTGAGGATTCTAAATGAATATAGGAAGAATCCATTCAAACTGACGTGATCTACATTCACCCAGCAAAGAAAAGACAAAAATTCTGGATAAACTGTTGTACAGTTTTCACCGTCATTCTTTTTGCTCTGTAGCACTTACAGAGGGCTAGGAACGAAATGTCCGTTTAACCTCCGGAAAAAAAATCCAGTGTACAGCGTGTCATCCTCCAATAAATCAGCTTTAGAGTCCTCCAAGTGGAAAAACAAAGGAGAAAACATTGTTTCAAAGAGGAATTTGTCTTTTAAATACAGCAGATCCAACCCACAGTCACAAAAAAAGAATTGGCAAGCCGGAACAGTGCTGTTTCCCCTAGGGATTTTATTATGGGCACAGTAATGAAGTTATTATAGTAAGCTTGCTACGGACAAGGCACGTGTCTGATAATCCTCTCGTACTCTCCCAACCACTTACTACAGTGCTCTGCACATAGTAGACGCTCAGTGAAAACCATTGTTTGATTCCTTTTGCTGTCGCATTTGAGCCTGTTCCTAATGACTACATTTTCCTTGTCATTAGGAATATGACTCCATTGCTTATTAGGAAAGAAGAGGTGGTTAGCTTCCTAAGAACAGTGTTTTTCTTTGTGATCCATTTTAGCTCCAACAGAAGGCAGAATTTCATTTCCTAAAGGAAATGCCCTATGACTGTAGTCCTGCTGCTCTTTCCGGCGGTACCCGAAACTGCCAATAGATGGTTTTGAATCCCATGGTATTTCATGTTTGATTATCTCTAATTCGAAGTGGCCGAGTAATAATAAAATGATCTCTCTTGCAGATTCGTTTTCAGCCGAATGACCATAAAACCATCAAAGAAACTGCCGACGAATTGAAAATATTTGAAGGCATCAAGCACCCAAATCTGGTTCGGTATTTTGGTGTGGAACTCCATCGTGTAAGCCAATATCGATCGTACTGTTTTTTGTGAGGATCTGTAGGCCTGCAAGTGGAGTCCTGTTCTACCTCACAGGTCTTCTCATTCAGAGCTCTGTAACTTTGTGCCTAATTATCAGGAAAGCTCCATGAGTTACATCATTTCTGCCTTCTCTCTGAAACTAGAGAAGTTCTTCCTAAAATGTAAGTTGTAGACTCTAGTCATTAACCTGGCATTAGAAGGACTGAAACCCATCCTGCCAGTCATAGAGCAAATAACTAGTAAGAATCTCTTCTCCCTGAAGTAGTCCTCAGTCAGTCGGTTACGTTTTTTGAGCACTTACGGGGTGCAGAGCACTGAGCGCTTGGGAATGTGCACTAAAACAGAGTTAGTATTCACATTCCCGTCTCACAACGAGGACACAGTCTGGAGGGGGAGACGGACATTCACATAAATAAATTACAGATATATAAGTAAGTGCTCTGGGGCTGAGGGAGGGGTAAAGAGAGGGAGCAAATCAGAGTGATGCAGAAGGGAGTGGGAAAAGAGGAAATGATGACTTAGGGAAGACATCTTGGAGGAGGTGTAACTTCAGTAAGGTTTTGGAGGTGGAGAGAGTAGTTGCCAGATCCGAAGGGGGAGGGCATTCCAGGCCAGAGGCAGGACCTGGGCAAGAGGTCGGCGGTGAGATAGATGAGATCGAGGTACAGTTATTAGATTGATATTAGAGGAGCAAAAGTTGCAGGCTTCGTCGTAGTAGGAGAGCAGTGGGGTGAGATGGGGGGGGGGGGGGGGGGCGCAGGTGATCGAGTGCTTTAAAGTCCAGAGTAAGCGGAAGTGAGTTTGATGGGGAAGTGAGTCGGCAGCATCACCAGCTGCAAATAGTTCTCGAACAAACCATCAGTCCTGTGTATTTAGCGCTTACTGCAAAGCACCGTACTAAGCGCTTGAGAGAGTACAGTATAAGAGAGTTGGTAGATAGGTTCCCTTCTCACCAGGAGCTTAGAGTCCATCTAGAATTTACATTCTACAGTCTGAATTGTTGTCACTAAACCCTCTCTGACCCTTGTCGGATCTTCTTTGTCATTATTATAAATTTCTCATTCATATTTATATCTGTCTCCCCCTCTAGACTATAAGTTTGTTGGGGGCAGGGAACGTGCCTACCAACCTTTGAACTCTCCCAAGCACTTAGTACAGTGCTCTGCACATAGTAAGGGCTCAATAAACATCAACGATGGTTATCGTCATCGTCAGTAATTCTTAAGCATCTTTTTTTTTTTTTTTTTTTGCAAAGTGCTTTCGTTCCATGATCCCTAAATCGATAATTTGAAAATAGCATTCCCAGACCCCAAAAGAAACCCCTTTCTCTTTTGAAAAGATAAAAAATGTGGGCAAGATCACAATCAGTCATGGTGATATTCTGCAACTTGTCAGAGGCTCTGGCTATAAATTTCATTGTAAAATCATTATCCCAGGTAGATTCAAATTCAAAAAGGATGTTTCAGTCCTTCATAAAATATTTATATGGGCAGCAACTTTTCCGGTCTCCGTTTGAGATTATAAAGCCAGCTTACTCGCCGTCGGGAGACTGGCATCTGTATCTGTCCTGTGATTGTAGGAAGTCACCCAAATATCTGTGTAGTTCCAGACAGAGAGAGGCAGAGCTCTTATAAATAAGTCAGTCTGTCAATTATATTTATTGAGCGCTTACTGTATGCAGTGCACTGTACTAAGCGCTTGGAAGTGAACAAGATGATAGACACATTCCCTGTCCACAACAAGCCTACAGTCTAGAGAGGGAGACAGACATTAATGTAAATAAATAAATTGCAGATATTCATTCATTCGTTCAATAGTATTTATTGAGCGCTTACTATACGCAGAGCACTGTCCTAAGCGCTTGGAATGTACAGTTCCCGTAATAGATAGAGACAGTCCCTGCCTATTGATGGACTTACAGTCTAATCGGATATCTATTGGATAGATATGTACATAAGTGCCGTGGGGCAGGAATAAGGTAAGCCAGAAAAGGCTATCAAAGAGAAAATTTGCATGCTGATGATGAGAATAGCCTGGAGCTCCCTTGAGAAGCTGGCCTGTTGCAGGTTATTCGGATGGAAACTCACCTCTGTAGGAGAGGAAAGTGGAGGAATCAGTAAACCATCAGGTGATTGTGTTTGTCCCTGCAGGAGGAAATGTATATCTTCATGGAGTACTGTGATGAAGGCACCCTGGAAGAGGTGTCCAGACTTGGCCTCCAGGAGCATGTCATTCGACTATACTCAAAGCAGATTGCCACGGCCATCAATGTGCTGCATGAGCACGGCATAGTCCATCGGGATATCAAAGGTAAACTCGACGGCTCCGTCTGCTTTTGGGCCCTATCCGCCTTCATCCTCGCTCTCTGGAGCCTGCCCCCGCCCTCTCTGTTTTGCCCCCGACGGCAAAGCCCGCTTCAGCTCGGAGACCCTTGCCGGTCGGTACGTGTGCCGGCTTTTAGACACGAGTCAGGATAGTCTTAGACTAGCTGTCGGAGATCAAACCCCACGGTACGTTAGCGCGGCCTAGGGGAAAGAGTGTGGGCCTGGGAGGCAGAGGTTCTCTGGTGTTGGTAGCTCCCGGGCATATAGTACAGTGTTCTGCACACAGTAAGCGCTCAGTAAATATGATTGATTGAAGAATATCGTTGACTGGAGAAGCAGCGTGGCCTAGTGTCCGGATCTGGCAATCAGAAGAACGTGGGTTCTAATCCTGGCTCTGCCATTTGCCTTCTGGTCAAGCTTGGGCAAGTTACTTCACTTCTCTGGGCTTCAGTTTCCCCAGCTGTAAAAGGGGGATTCACTAACTGTTCTCTCTCCCACTTAGACTGGTAAACCCCATGGGGGACAGGGACTGTGTCCGCCCTGATCATCTTAATATCTGCTTCAGCATTTTATACATTGCCCGGCACGTAGTAAGGGCTCATCAAATACCACAATTTTACCTCTGGACCCAAAGCAAAGTATCCAATAGCTTAATTTTTTTTTATGGTATTTGGTAAGCCCTTACTATGTGGCAGAAACTGTACTAAGCGCTGGGGTAGATAGAAGCTCATCAGGTTGGACGCACTCCGTGTCCCGTATGGGGCTTACGGTCATAAACCCCATTTTTACAGATGAGGCAGCTGAGACACAGAGAAGTGCAGTGACTTTCCCAGGGTACACAGAAGACTAATGACAGAGCCAGGATTAGGACCCAGACCCTTCTGACTCCCCGGCCAATATTCTATCCACTAGACTATGCTGCTTCTCCGGCCAATAGTATTCTTCAGCCAGTAGAATGTACTGAGCACTTACTGTGTGCAGAGCACCGTATTAAGCACTTTGGAGAGAACAATACAATAATAATAATAATAATGGTATTTGTAAAGCGCTTACTATGTGTTAGAGCACTGTTCTAAGCGCTGGGGTAGACACAGGGTAAAATAGATTTGATAGATGCGATCTCCGCCCTCAAGGAGCTTTCAGTCCTCCACAAATCCAAAGGGTGAAACTGCTGGGAAGAGCCGACCGTGGGCTTGGCTGCTTATCAGAAAGAAGAGTGAACCGCATCAGTTTTCCGTTAAAAATGGCTGCGGGTCAGTTCTGTAGATAGATGGAAATGAATGAGCTTAACTCCTTCTCATTCATCTTTCAGGAGGGAGAACGTATTCTAGTCTAGGAACGGGCAAAGAGGTGCCTCTGGTTTCATTTCTTTTAGCTGCATACATCCTACCAAACTGAGTTTCCAACCCCTTCAGCCTAGGGGAGGATTTAGCGGGGAAGAGAGGAGTCATTGATTCATTCAGTCATATCTATTGAGCATCTGTTGTGTGCAGGGCACTGTACTAGCACTTGGAAAGTACAATTCAGCAATAGAGAGAGACCGTCCCTGCCCACACCAGGCTTACAGTCCAGAAGCGGGGAGACAGACATCAAAACAAGTAAATAGGCATCAGTATTAAAAAAAATAGAATTGTAGATATATACATATACACAAGTGTTGTGGGGCGAGGGTGGGGGGAGAGCAAAGGGAGCGAGTTGAGATGATGCAGAAGGGAGGGGGAACTGAGGAGAAGGGGGGCTTAGTCTGGGAAGGCCTCTTGGAGGAGGTGAGCCTTCGTTAGGGCTTTGAAGGGAGGAAGAGCGATTGGCAGATTTGAGGAGGGAGGGCGTTAGAGGCCAGAGGTGGGACGTGGGCCGGGGTCGACGGTGGGACGGGCGAGATCGAGGCACGGTGAGAAGGTTATCATCGGGACCAGTCGGGGTAATGAGCCTCTGTTGTGACCACTATAGCCGATTCTCGACTGCGGCACCTGCAAAGCAAGCGTTGCTGGTGGCTCAGGCAGAGTGACCGAGACAGAGTGTCTCCGAGACCACCATAATTTCTTCGGAAGGTGTCCCCGTGAGCTCGTCGAGGGCAGGGATCGTCTCTATTGCTGTCTCGTACTTTCCCAAGTTCTCAGTACAGTGCCCTGCACACAGTAAGCGCTCAGTAAATACGATTGAATGAACTGTGAATGGTCACTGCAGTTACCGACAGATGAGGTTTGGGTCTTGTGCGCACGGTTTTGACCCCAAGTATGTGCGGTACCCATTTAGTTAGCTTTTGGGAGGTTGACTTCAATCGAGGCCCGTACGTTTAAGTGGACATTTAAATAAAGGAGTGCAAACTCCTGAGAGTACTAATGGTTAATAGTAGTACTACTAATAGTACTACTAATAGTAATAGTACTACTAATAGTAGTACTAATGGTTTTTATTAATCAGTCCATCAATGGTATAGAGAAGCATCATGGCCTAGTGGAAAGAGCCCGGGCCTGGGAGTCAGAGGACTTGGCAATCCCGGCGCTCTGCCAGTTGTTTGTTGTGTAACCTTGGGCAAATCACTTAACTTCTCTGTGCTTCAGTTTCCCCAACTGTAAAATGGGAATTCGATACCTGTATTCCCTCCTACTCAGGACTGTAAGCCCTCATACGGGCAGGGACTATGTCCGACCTAATTAACTTGTACCTACAGTGTTTGACACATAGTAAGCACTTAACAAGTACCAGGAAACAATGTACTGAGTACATATTATGCTTAGAGCACAATACTGAGCCCTTTGGAGACTACACGGCCACAAAATAAGCAGACACGTTCCCTGCCCATGATGAGCTTGCAGTGCAGAGACTGTAAGCATTTCCTGTGTGCGGAACACTGTTCTAAACTATGGAAAAGAATGCACGTGTGAGAATTAGGCATAATCCCTATCCCTCAGCGGGTTTTTCAGACTAAAAAGCTGATGGAAAATCCAAAAGCACGATTCAGCTGTCTCTCTGCAGATTGTATGAGGATGCACATTTAAAAAATACCTATTTTTGCATCAGCGGTGGATGACTGTGCATTTATTTTTTTCAGGAGCCAATATCTTCCTTACCTCATCAGGATTAATTAAACTGGGGGATTTTGGATGTTCGGTAAAACTAAAGAACAATGCCCAGACCATGCCCGGCGAAGTGAATAGCACTCTAGGGACTGCAGGTAAGGAACTGTTCGCCTCAGAGGCGAACAACTGCTCTTTTCAAACTCAAGGAGGCACGACAAGTCAAAAGTAGACTTAGCCAGGCGGCAGTTTGTTCAAATTTGGTAGCCAAAAATGAAAAATTCCTCTCCAGGTCAGCACTTAAAAACAACACCTCAGACGAACTAACCAAATGAATCCGTTTCTCTACAATTCCCATTTCTTCCCATTTCACTCTATGTTAGAGAACAGACATATTACCATGTCAAAGAAGTATTCTGGTTTGAGTATAGAGAAGGTTTTTCCACTAGATTTAAAAAAAATAGAGGGTTTTTTTGAGATGCAGGTGTAAACCCTATCATCTCTCTAGAGTTTTTTCCTACATTAAGCGTTGTGATTAGAAAGTAGTTATACATTTTAATATCTAACCAAAAGTTATCTCTGGAAGGTCAAATTGTAGGCCTTCAGATTATAACAACCTGCCTTATGTATTCCTATTCCCTTTGAGGGACAGGATTGAGGTACTTTTTGGCTTGCAATTGTAAATATTGCTTTTCGCAGGATCTTGGGAAAATCCTTCTCTTCTATTTTGAAGGGGAAACTTCCCTTCTTCCCTGCAGCCTTGTCTGTCTAGTGTAGGGAAAAATAGTTTTGACTCTCCTTGAAAAGCAGCCTGGCCTGGTGAGAAAAAACATGGGCCTGGGAATCAGAGGACCGGGGTTCTAATCCCAGCCTTGCCATCTGCCTGCCTTGGCTTTGGGCAAATCATTTCACTTGTCTGTGCCTCACTTTCCTCCTCTGTAAATGGAGATTCAATCCCTGTTCTCCCTCCTACTTTGAGACTGTGAGCTCCGTGTGGGGCAGGGACTACGTCTGACCCGAGTATCTTGTATCTACCCCTGTGCTCAGTACGGGGCTTGGCACATAGTAAGCTTTTAGTTGCATTATCATGACGATGATGATTATTGACTCAGAGGCTGCAGGGGAGCATCCAGACAGGAGGGGCCCATTTCAGAGCCTGGGATGGGAGATTTGAAGAGATTCCTCTGCCATCCCCTCCAGTGTTTTAAAAAGGGACCCGGGCATCTTTGCACCCCGGGTGCGTGGTGGACCCCATTTAGCTCATTGCCACCACGGTCTGTGGCAGAAGGGGAACAAGGTAATCGGGCATCCCACTGTGGCCTGGGTTAGGTTCAAACAGATCCTCTCCACCCCAGGTTCAGAAATAAAGTACTTGTGTCATTCATTCAGGCAAGCATAGTGATTGGGCGCTTACTGTGTGCAGAGCACTGTACTAAGCGCTTGGAAGAGTACAGTATATCGACAGACACATTCCTACCCACAACGAGCTCACAGTCTAGAAGGGGTACTGTCACCTCCAGCTGTCTTTCGCCCACCTTGCCCCCGGAGCCGAGGGGAGTGGGGGAGTGTCTAGTCTTGCGTCTGACTTCCTGAGTGGATTCGAGGAGGCCCCCAAGCCACCTGGAGCCCTAGCATTCAGGAAGTGGCCCGGTGAGGGCTGATGGCCCCTCGCTGTCGGCTTGGAAAGAGCTCAGATAGCAGTGGAATTCCTGAAAGGATCGGTCTCCTTATTTGATTTTTCTATGCGGTCGCATGCCGTTGGTTAGAAGACCCCAAGAGGTGAACCTCCAACCAAGCTGTCGAGCCATCAAGGCCGTTGCAAGGCCATTCACCCTTCCCCCTGACTTGGGAGGGCTCATGCTGGACTCCATTGCTCCAGTTAGCCAGTTTCCCCTTCCCCATTGCTCTGGCAGGAGACCCACGCGTCCGCCAAAGCTTCCCAGAGGGCATCCCTTCCCCCTGGCTTTGCCCAGTCCAGCTAGCTGACCAATAACTCTCCGGGCTTTGGGGGTCAAAGCCACGGAATCCCCCGGTACCCTGAGAAAAGAGCCCGATTACCGTCCACGTGTTGGAAGCCATCGGGTCACCCCATTTGAATCCCCGTAGGCTCTGTATGTACTGTTGCTTTTGTCGTGTATACTGACACCCGCACATGTGTTGTTTCAAAGCATACATGGCTCCTGAAGTCATTACTCGAGCTAAAGGAGAAGGACATGGGCGTGCCGCAGACATCTGGAGTCTGGGTTGTGTTGTAATAGAAATGGTCACTGGTAAGGTAAGGATGGCACACGTACTTGGTAGGCCAAAAATTTTCCCCAAGACACTCAGGTTCAGCCAGTAGTATTTATCATCGATGAACACATTCAGCCCTTGTGGGCCAGGCACCCAACGGAATTAAAATAAATGACCCGGTCCCTCCCTCTGTTCCGTAGCTATTCCTCAAGTAGACCCCGTGGATTGGAAGATGTTGTGGAATTATTTATGTTCTAGATCGCCAGAGAGCAAGAGGGGGAAATATGTTTGCCCGCTATAAGAACTTGCTTCGAATTTCTGCCTCATGCAGGGAACCCAGGTCCCATTAACAAGTTGGCCTTTCGACTGTATTCCTTTCTTCATCAATGTTTCCCGTTGGACAGGACCGCTGTGATACGTGCCACTTTAAAAGAGGAAGACTCTGCTCTTCACTTGAACTCAGACCCTGTCGAATTTCACAAGTGAAGTAGTGGCAGCCACAGGCGGGACTAGGCTGAAAGGATTTCGAGGAACTCATGAAGTCTGTCAAGAAATAGTGTTGGGGGCTGCCTCCCCTCTGTCACCGAAGTAGTTCGGAGGCTTTGAACTTTAGTTCTGGTGATGGTAAAATTAAGGTGGAGAATGTGCTCTGCTCCTACTGGGTCGAGTGACTTCTGACTGGTCCTGCCGAACAGGTTGTTCTAAGATGCTCTGCCTGCCTGTGAATTTTCGCCGTATTTGGCCTTGACTTTACAGCGTCCTTGTTACCGACACTGATATTGCAGGATTTCCGGTTATGTGTCTAGGAAACATTTCTCTGCTGAGAGCAGACCCGGGGGTAAAGTTTGTGTTACCGTAGAGGGAAAAAAGAGGATTGGTTGACCTCCAGGATCCCCTCAGGTCCCTCAGATCGGCTGGGAGCTGGCTGCCGGGCTGCGTGATTGTGGCTGGGTTTGAGGCGCGGGGCACCTGTCCGAGGGCGCAGTCCCATGCTTCTGCCCAAGACCTTGCCAAGGGTCGACCGTAGCGTGGATTTGGGAGCCCTATCTGTGGCAATTTTCATGGCCGCCACCACCATCTCAGTAATCACTGGATGCATACTGTGTGCGGAGCGCTAGACTCGATGCTCGGAAGATGATCCTTGCCCTCGAGGAGTTTTCAGTTTAACGGTAAAGGCGGGCAGGCATGTGTCACGGACAGAGAACGGGAGAAAGAGTAAAAGCCGATGCAGCGGATCGAACGAAAGAAAGCCCCGAATGAGTAGACTAATTAATGGAAGAAATAGATATGCGTATTGCAGGAGGGCCAAAGTTGGCCGGCGGGAGGTGGGGTTAGTCAGGGAAGGCCTCCTGGAGGAAGTGGCATTTTCGGATTTTAGGCATTTGAAGGTGAAGAGGCGTACGGTTTGTCAAATTTTAAGGGGAAGACTGGGCAGCTCCTATGAGGGAGAGGGCGAGTCAGATATTTCAAGCATTTGAAGGTGGAGAGGCACGCAGTTTGTCGGAAGCAGCGCGGCTTAGTGGATAGAGTACAGGCCTGGGAGTCGGAAGGACCCGGGTTTTAATCCCGGCTCCACCTCGTGTCAGCCGTGTGACCTTGGGCAAGTCACTTCACTGGGCCTCACTTACCTCATCTGTAAAATGGGGATTAAGACTGTGAGCCCCGTGGGGGACAGGGACTGTGTCCAACCTGATTATCTTGTATCTACCTCAGCGCTTAGCAGGTCCTTGGCACATAGTAGGCGATTAACGAGTACAATGATAATTATGATTATTATCTGAAAGAGTAGACCGGACAGCTCCAGTGGGGCGGGGGCGGAGAGGGTGAGTCAAACATCGTCAGGCTGCCGTTTCTACCGGCTGGGCAGGATTCCCGCGGCGGATCAAAATAGGAGCCAGCGTGGCCAATCAGGTGACGGGGACCATTACACGGAAGGACCCTTGGTTCTAATTCCGGCTCCGCCACTTATCTGCCAGTGTGACCTTGGACAGGTCACTTGACTTCTCTGTGCCTCAGTTCCCTCACCTGTAAATCGGGGACTAAGACCGTGACCCCCACGTGGGACAGGGATTGTGTCCAACCCAATTTGCTTTTATCTACCGGCGCTTAGTCCGGTGCCTGGCACGTAGAAAAAGCTCACCAAATACCACGGTCATCGACGTCATTATTATTTATATTATACTGCAGCTGCCACCGCTGGCTGAACTCTTTCCCACGGTGGCCCATCTAAATCTGTCCCCAACAGCAAACTGGCATCCTGTCCGAACATCCTTCTCCCGTCCCTCACCGCCTAATCGTTGCAACGGGGTTGCCTCGGAGAAGTAGAATGTGAGATTGTCCGAGGGTAAGCATCTGTAGATGAGAGGCGGGGTGGGGGAAGGGGGACTCAAGGACAAGAAGGTGAGGGAAAAGTATATGACCTGTTATTCCTGCTAGTTCGTATGCACACATAAACACGCGCCTCCACACACCCCCGCCAAACCCACACGCTCACCCCTGTCTGCGTTGTTCCAAGGCGAACCACCCCGTGCCTTCTTCTCCACTTGCGCCGTCGTGTCTGAAAAGACCGACGCTACACCGGGAGTCCATCCCAAACTGGGTGTTTTTGAAGACTGTCCTTTGTTTAGATTTTCACCCTTTATTCACCCCACCCACAGCACTTAGATCCATATCTGTAACCTTTTTTTTTTTTTTTTAAAGTAATGTCTGTCCCCCCCCCTCTAGACTGCAAGCCCGTTGTGGGCAGGGAACATATCCACCAACTCTGTTCTGTTGCAGTCTCCCAAGCGCTTAGTATAGGGCTCTGCGCACGTGACGCGCTCAGTAAGTACCATTGATCGATAATGCAAGATGGACCGCACTTTATGCTCTGCCAGTTTACTTGACAGATGGTCTTACTGGAAGAGGGGCATGCCTATCTAATTGCTGCTTTCCAGATTGATCTCTCTGCTGTCCCTTATCCCCACCTTTCTCAGGATAGACAGATTTGCTCAAGAGCTTCTGGAACCCTCTTGTGTTGGTGGGGTCACAACGCTCCTTTCTAAGATCGATGCCTGCAGCTGAGCTGTCCTGGTGTTGCTCCCTGCTCTTTTCCCGAATCGGTGTTGCTCTGAAAATCCTCTCCGTTCCACATCTTGATCCGCAGCTCCATGGCCTTTCCGGGGACTCAGCAGATGACTGTGTCCTTCCGGATTCTGGCCCGAGTCTTTCCAGCAACGGAGAGCAAAACATACCCTGGTAGTTTCCAAGAGGAGCCCTCGGCCCTTCCTTCTCGTAGATGGTGGCATTTCATCCGTGTTGCATACGTTGAGGCAAAGCAGGGGCAGAGATGCCTGGGGATTAGCTCCTTTCCCTGCTCTAGGTTTCTGCAGAAGTGACGGGGTCCGGACCCAGGTTCGAGAGCTTCTCTTCAAGGCTTTGGTGGCAATGTCAGCTTGGGTTTGGAGAGTCTCAGATGACGAGTTAGTCCCACATTTTACCCTTGTTGCGGCAGCGGTGGTCTGTGTGGCTTTGGGGCCCACCGGCAGAGAGTAGCATAATCTTGGAGATGCCCCAGCTAGATCTCGGGGGCCTCTGCGAAGTCTTGCTCTTAAATCAGTAAGTCATTGGGATTTATTGAGCGCTTACTGGGTGCAGAGCACTGTACAAAGCACTTGGAAGAGGTCAGTACAGCAATTCACTGGGCAGATTCCCTGCCCTCATTGAGCTTACAGTCTAGAAGTAGAAGCAGCGTGGCTCAGTGGAAAGAGCCCGGGCTTGGGAGTCAGAGGTCACGGGTTCTAATCCCGCCTCCGCCGCTTGCCAGCTGTGTGACTTTGGGCAAGTCACCTCACTTCTCTGGGCCTCAGTTACCTCATCTGAAAATGGGGATGATCCCGTATCCCCCCGGCGCTTAGAACAGTGCTTTGCACATAGTAAGCGCTTAACAAACACCAACATCATTATTATTATTATTATAGTGCTGGTGATTAAGCGCACGTCGGTTGAACAGAAGCAGACCACTGCCGTGTTTCGGTATCACTGCCTATCCTTGTCAAATCTGTCACGACGATCGACGTCTCAGCTCCGGGAGTTAGTATCCCAAGCTTCTCTAGGGCCTTCCGGCTTTTTCTCTTTCTCTTCCTTGTAATAATGGTTGCGTAGCCCATTTGTTTTGGAGGCCTACAGGACCTTCCGTCTGTCACTTTTGCACCTGGGCGGGATCGGAAGTCTGGTGACTGAAGACTGTCTGCAAATCCAACACGTGAGTCTTTTCAGTCTGAAGAGGGGAGACCTCTGGAGAAGAAGGGATATCGAGCACCTGCTTCCACCCTGGCCGTCATCCGCGAGGCTGGTTTTGCTCAGCGCTTCCAAGTCAAGTCCGTATCAGGCAACGAGCACAGACTTTCTTCAGGGCTACTTGTTCTCATCATCCTCAAGTAGGGTGCTGATTTGCCCTGGAGCAGTGATTTTTTTTCCTTACTGTTCAGTGGCTTCCCGCTTATTATAGCGTCCCGAGGTCTAAACATTTATTCATTCCTTCAGTCGTATGTATTGAGGGCTGACTGTGTGCAAAGCACGGTACTAAGCGCTTGGGAGAGTACAATACGATAATAAATGGACGCATTCCCAGCCCACAAGGAGGTTACAGTCTAATGAGCTACGCAAAGCCCTGGGCACCATTTCTGGTCCTTTAGTAATCTGGGGAGAGGAGTAGGTTAGATATCCAGCGTGTCACTGAACTCAACTGATCAGTCGATGTTTTTGCGGGGGCGGCGGGGAGGTGGAAATGGTATTTAAGCACTTACTATGTGCCAGACACTGCACTAAGTGCTGGGGTAGATACAAGCTGATCAGGTGACACAGTCCATGTCCCACACTTGGCTCACAGTCTTAATCCCCATATTAACAATAATAATAATGTTGGTATTTGTTAAGCGCTTACTATGTGCCGAGCGCTGTTCTAAGCGCTGGGGTAGATACAGGGGAATCAGGTTGTCCCACGTGAGGTTCACACTTCATCCCCATTTTACAGGTGAGGTAACTGAGGCCCAGAGACGTGAAGTGACTCGCCCACAGTCACGCAGCTGACAAGTGGCAGAGCCGGGAGTCGAACCCATGACCTCTGACTCCGAAGCCCGGCCTCTTTCCGCTGAGCCACGCTGCTTCCCCGACAGGGTAACTGAAGTCCAGAGAAGCGAAGTGGGGCGAGCCAGGATTAGAACTCGGGTCCTCCTCACTCCCAGAGCAGTGGGCCGCGCCGCTTCTCACTGAGTGCTTACCGCGTGCGGAGCATTGTACTGAGCGCTTTGGAGAATACAATAGAGTTAGTAGGCACGTTGCCCTGCCACCAGAGCAGCGTTTGAGGGCCCTGCCACCTTGGACCAAATACCTGCCCAATAAGGCCCAAGAGAGGGGGTATCCCGCCGTGTGCAGAGCCTGCCCTTGTACCAACCCTGTTGTATCGTGGTGCTCTCTCAAGCACGTAGTTCAGAGTTGTGCACACACAAAGTGCTCGATATTTTCCAGCAATATAGGATGGGCTGATTGAGTGGTTTGGCCAAAGCTGTGGAGCTGTCCGTCCCCCGTGACCAGGATCGGGTCTTTGCCAAGTGCTATGGTTGGTTGAGTTGTCGTGAGGCAGCGTGGCCTAGTAGTCAGATGCACCTCGGTCCTTATCCCAGCTCCCCCACTTGTCTCCATTGTGACCTTGGGCAAGTCACTTCCCTTCTCTGGCCCTCAGTTCCCTCCTCCGTAAAGTAGGGATTAAGACTGTGAGTCCTATGAGGGACAGGAACTGGGTCCGACCTGATTGTCTTATTAATAATAATAATATCGATGACATTTGTTAAGCACTTACTATGTGCCAAGCGCTGTGCTAAGTCCTGAGGTAGATACGAGGTGATGGGATTGACCCACTTGGGGCTCAGTCTTAATCCCCATTTTACAGATGCGATAACTGAGGCATGGAGAAGTTAAGTATCTCATACCTACCCCACGGCTTAGTACAGTGCCTGGCTCATAGTAAGCCTTAACACATGCCATTATTATTATTATTATTATAATAGTTTTATTATCATTATCCAGTGGTTATCCCAGCACCTGACCCCAGCAGAGGGAAGAGAGGCGGTGTGGTAGGTGCTCTTGCGTTCAGGGTTTCTCCGCTTGAGGACACAGTGAGCGAACTGAAAGCCAGAGTCCGAATACGCCGCCCATCGCCGGGCAGACTCATCCAGTTCAACAGGGTAGGGGTGCCACCGGGATACCAGCGGGCGGGTTTGAAAACAGACTGGGACCGATCCATCTGCGCAGCAAGTATCTCAACCTTGTGGAGAGGCACGGCTATCACACATCGGGCTTTTCGGCCACCCTTGCATGCGTGGACAGGATCTTACCATCCGTAGCATCTTGGTTGGAAAAGAAGGACGGCAGTGTTCATGTACCTGTGTCCATAATCAAAGAATGAAGCGCTCAGTACAGTGCTCTGCACACAGCAAGCTCTCAGATGCTCTTGATTGAGTCCACGGCTTTGGAATGTGACTCGAGGCATTTTTCTGCCTCTCTGTGTCTGAGTTGCTCCACCCTTAGTCACTCAGCTGGCAGCTGGGACTGAAGTCCTGTAGTACCTTGCACAGTGGGGAAACAAACTTTAGCCTCTGTCTTACAGGGACGCATAACCGGAAAATAGTGTATCAGAACAGTGGCTGGACCCCAGTGGTGCTAGACCTCTTCCCCCTACGTGATTAGTTCACTTTCATTTTTCAAAGATCAAATGTAAATTTGGCCATGAAAATGGTTTCGAACAGCCGGGGGGGGGGGGCGATGGCATCTCCTCTTGCGAAGCTTGCCACATGCCTGTCTTCAGTGCTAGTTCAGTTCTTTTTCTAGCTGGCGTAAGTATTCGTTTCCCTTGCCCGTTCTCCTTTTGTCAGTGAAATTTGTATTTTCACCAGTATCACTGATGTGAGGCATTGCTTACGTCAGGGACTTGGTCCAACTGCTCATTTGCCAAGAAGGTCAGGGAGCGGGCCAGAAGAAGATACCATCGTCGGGTCTGAAAGGATGTTTTCCTCCTCTCGGCCTGCGCCGCAGTCTCAGCCACTCGAGCCTTAGTGCGATTCCTCGGACCTAGGATCCCATAGGAGTTTTAGAAAAATGTGCTCAACCAGACAGACGACACCTCCCCCCTCTCCGCGCCCACCCACCTGATCCCTTGACTGGACTGCCCAAGGATTCGATGTTCACTTCGGAGGAGTATTTGTGCAGCGTGGGAGGGGTGGCTTGGGGAAAGACTGTGAGGGAGCCTGGCCCAGGGAAGGGGAGAGAGGAGAGAGCTGTTTTCTTCCATCTTGCGTGTATGCGGCGGAATTAAAATCTGCATTGTGTCTTTGCCTTGTTCCAGAGGCCCTGGCACGAGTATGAGCACAACTTCCAGATCATGTACAAAGTGGGAATGGGACACAAGCCACCTATTCCTGAAAGGATAAACCCCGAAGGCAAAGACTTCCTTTCTCACTGCCTCGAAAGTGATCCAAAGATGAGATGGTCAGCTAGCCAGCTCCTGGACCATCCATTTGTCAAGGTTTGGTCACTTGTTCTTTACAACATGGTTCGCGGGTCTTTTCCAGGGTCGCTTCTGCCGGTTAAGCCTACAGGGAAATCCCTGAAGTTTTCCAAACCTCTGTCGGCCGATCGTGTGGCTCAGTCGATAGGGTAGGGGTTTGGGAATCAGATGGACCTGGGTTCTAATTCCCGCGCTCCGTCACTTCTCTTCCCTGTGCCTCGGTTATCTCACCTCTAAAATGGGGATTAAGACTGTGAGCCCTGTCTGGGACAGGGACTGGGTCCAACCTGGTTTGGCGGTATTCACCCCAGCACTTAGTATAGTGCCTGGCACATAGTAAGCGCTTATCAAATACTGAAGTTAAGGGCAAGAATGACAGATCGTTAAAATCCTGTCCCTGGAAGGAATATGTTTTAGCCTAAGGCCATTTATTGGTGCAGTCACAATCACCAGTCAATCAGTCAGTTTTTTTCCTTTTCTTCAACTCTATTCTGCATCACTGTGACTTACTCTCTCTATCCCCCTCGCCCTCAGCCCCACTGCACTTATGTACATATCTGTAATTTATTTTTTTATATTAATATCTGTCTGCTCCTCTAAACTGCAAGCTCATTGTGGGCAGGGAGTGTGTCCGTTATATTGTCCTCTCCCAAGCGCTGAGTACAGTGCTCTGCACATGGTAAACACTCAATAAATACGATTGATTGACCGATTTGAGGAATCCCTACATTGAGTTTCTCAGTTTCCCTCAAAATTGTAGATTCTTCAGTTACGAGGAGAGTTATTTCCCCTTTCATTCACCTGTGCGCTCAGCTAGACATGATGACTTGTGATTCCCAGGAGGCTGAGAAGGCCACCACCAACCATCTCCCTTTGCCTAGCTACATGGCTCCCAATCAGTACGAGTGGAGATTTAGTACGATTGGAGATTTAGATTTAGTAAATCTCCAATGGTATTTATTGAGCACTTATTGTGGGCAGAGCACTGTACAAAGCGCTCGAGAGAGTCCAGTACAACAGAGTCGGGAGAAACATTACCAGCCCACAAGGAGCCTAAAGTCGGTGTTCTCTCATGCTTCCTCGTAGGTTTGCACAGATGAAGAATGAAGCTATTCAGTACCTAGACCTTTGTGTAAATACTCCGATGGATTCTCTTAATCACTACTGTATGTAATATTTACATAAAGACTGTCAAGGAACAGTGTAAACATTTTTAACCTACCGTGACTGAAGACTGCACAGGTGACAAGCGTCACCTCTCCTGCTGCTCTTGTCTATTTGACTTTGGCACATGATGCTCATACGATCGTGTCCGCAATTTTAAAAGAAGCCTGCATGTTCAAGTGGAAGTGCCATTACTACTGTACACGGACCATTACCTTTTTTTCGTCCTCTCCGTTTCTCATATGACTGAGAACTGTAATTATTAATATGTAGTATTTTTTGGTGACCTTTCTAGGTTCGAAAGAAATTGTAGTGTTATCAGGCTTTCTGGACCTTGTTTTTTAATCTCCGATTTGTTGAGTGCACTGACTGTGAACTTTTTCCCTTTTTTTGGCCAGCTTTGGATTTGTTATGCAAAAAGGCTCATTGATGAAATTTAAGAACAAGATGTTGTTTTTTCTCAATAAATGGTTTATTTTAGGAAGTTTGGGGAATGCTATTGTTCTTAATGTTTACATTCTTGTCAATTTAGAGCGTGGATACATTGTGTAGCTTTTATTCACGACCTTCCTTAACTCAGCGTTATCTAAAAGTGAAAGGAAGCAAATAAGATACAAAATCTTGGAGTGAGAGGTTCTTGGTATTCCTTGCTTACTTACAAAAAAAAACCCAAACAAACAAACAAACGGGTGTCAAGGGAATGGTTCCATTTTCAGAGACTTTAAGGTACTCTTTCCAGAGCCAGCGGACATTGGACTTTTTATGCAATAGGCCTCAGATCCTCTTCTCCTCGTTTTGTAGGTCTGTAAAAATATGAATTTATCAGTTGACTGATGCCAACAATAGATCAGGCATACAAATTAGACGTAATTTCTGTGACTGCTAAACACCTCGAGGAGGTAAATATATTTTGAATTTAGGGAATTCAAATGCTTGCGCAAAGGAGGATCCAAGCTCTTGTGCCTCTTCATTGGGTTTTTCCAGTGGCTAAGTGGAAATAACCATCAGAGAGTGCCTCGATTCCTGGGCTAGCAGTAAATTCTTTTCTGAATGCCCTGAAGCTCACTGAGAACCATGGCATGATGATGATGGTATTTGTTGAGCGCTTAGTAGGTGTCAAGGACTGTTCTAAGCGCTGAGCACCTTTATTCCAGTAAGGTGACCTTCAGAGACTTTCCGCAGCAAAGGTAAGCAGAACTGCCAGAGCAAGGCTCAGTAGTGCCAACAACAGAACTGTTTGTTCCTGTTTGCCCCTCTTTCCACATGCCTTTCCGCCTTCCTTTTCCAGATTTCTCGGTCCCCAGATAATAATATTGGTATTTATTAAGCGCTTACTATTGGTACTATTGGTAAGAGCTAGCCCCTGGGAAACACTGCTTTTTTAGAGCAGAAATTACCGTTTTTCGTATGCAAGGGCAAGCCAGATGTAGGGATGTCAAAAACATCCCCATAGGAAATGGCAGGGCACACAATAAGTGCTCAATAAATATGAGTGAATGAATAATAAGTAACAAAGACATGTTGGCTCATCCTCAGGACCGTTACAGCGCAACTGGAACTCTAGACTTTAAGCTACCAACTCTGTGTCCTCTCCAAAGGTTTTAGTACTCACAGTATGTGCTCAGTAAATACCAATTCATGCAATGCCATATCACACAAGTGAAAGTCAAGCAAATATACTCAAGGCCTTCCACATTCCAAATCATACGAAGGACTCAAGGCCATGTTCTCAGAAACTTCATGACTAACTTACCTCGATTCTTTTCCATTTCTTTGCAGAATTTCCATATATTTGACAGCATTAAAAATGCTGTCTCCACTTTATCAAAAAATGCAAAACACTGTCCTGACAATTGAGTACTAACTGTAAAAGTTGGCATTTATTATGTCATGTTTTTTCAGTTATCTCCGAAGAAATAAAATAGGATTATTGAGTAAATAGCCATAGGGTTTGATGAGGTGGTGAGTCTGACTGAATTTCCCAGGAATCCTGATTCCTTGAAAGTTCTCTACTCTCTTCCAGACTCACTTGTCATTAGGGAAGCAGCGTGGCTTAGTGGAAAGAGCATGGGCTTGGGAGTCACAGGTCATGGGTTCGAACCCCGACCCTGCCACTACTGAGCTGTGACCTTGAGCAAGTCACTTCACTTCTCTGTGCCTCAGTTCCCTCATCTGTAAAATGGGGATGAAGACTGTGAGCCTCACGTGGGACAACCTGAATACCCTGCATCTCCCCCAGTGCTTAGAACAGTGCTCTGCACATAGTAAGCGCTTAACAAATACCAACATTCTTATTATTATTATTAATCCCGGCTCTGCCGCTTGTCTGCTGTGTGACTTTGGGCAAGTCACTTCACTTCTCTGTGCCTCAGTTACCTCATCTGTAAAATGGAGATTGAGACTGTGAGCCCCACATGGGACAACTAGATCACCTTGTATCCCCCCCAACACTTAGAACAGTGCTTTGCACATAGTAAGCCCTTAATAAATGCCGTTATTATTATTATATCATTCCCAAAGCCATCACTGGCCTCCTCCAGTTGAGTTATAAAGGAATAATTTTCTTCAGGCATACACTCAGTTGATCAATCTGTATTTACTGCGTGCTTACTGTGCGCAGGGCACTGTATTAAACACTTGGGAGAATACAACACAATGATATAACAGACACATTCCTTGATGGAGGAAGCCATAATCAAGAGATGGTGATAAAATCATTGCCATCTCATAGGATTCCACTTTGCCATCAGGGTAGCTCCATCCCCACTGTCATTAGTGCAGTGTTTGGCTCATAGTGAGTGTTGCTCTGGTAGTGTAGAGGACCCAAAGTTCCTCTGTGATCAATACATGCCTTGAGTTTGATAGTAGTCAGCTTATCCCTGGACCTCTTCAGCTTTGGCAGCCACACCACCGGTCGCCCAAATTTCTTAGCTTGATCAGTCCATCGATCAATCAAATTTATATGATTAAATAATAAGTATGATTGAATGAATTTATTGAGGGCTTGCAGAGCACTCTACTAAGTGCTTGGGAGAATACAGTATCAGAGAGTTGATAGACACAAGCTTATAGTGTAGAGGGGTAGACACATAGTAATATAAATAAATTAGAGATATGTACAAAAGTGCTGTGAGGCTGAGGGAGGGGTGAATAAAGGGAGCAAATCCGAGTGAAAATGCCCAAGAGCTTCTTTAGTGATCAATAAAAGCCTTGAGTTTTACAGTGGTTAGCAGATCTCTGGACCTCTTCAGCTTTGGCATCCAAGTTTCTCAGCTTGAGCTGAAAATTTTGTCGCAGGTTTTTGTAGGCCTTTGTTGGTGATGTCCATGAAGAGCTTCAAGTCTCTCCACTTTACACTGTGAGCCCCATGTGGGACAGGAACTATGGCCAACCTGATCAACTTCTATCTACCTCAGTACTTAGGACAGTGCTTGTCACGAAGCGCTTTACGAATACCATAAAACAATACTAGTCATGCATTTCCAGTTTGTGAGTCATTTTTAAAATCTTTGAATCATTTTCAGTGCCTGACACATAATAAACACTTAACCAGTACTACAGTCATTATCGTCATCATCAAAGTAATATTAGTAATTATGATGGTATTTGTCAGGTGCTTACTATGTGCCAAGAACTGTTCTAAGCTCTGGGGTCGATACAGGGTAATCAATTTGACTCACGTGGGGCTCACAGCCTTAATCCCCATTTTCCAAATGAGGTAACTGAGGCACAGAGAAGTTGTGGCTTGCCCAAAGGCACACAGCTGCCAAGTGGCAGAGCTGGGATTAGAACCCACAACCTCTGACTGCCAAGCCGGTGCTCTTTCCACTAAGCCTCACTGCTTCCCTAAATGCTAATGAAAATGCATTTCTAGATGGCTGAGTTCTTTTCCAATGTCTGATTTCTAAAAGAGAGAGAAATTATGTGTTTCACAGTACGTCCCTTAGGCTTTGTAAGCCCCATTGATTTCCTTTTCTTGTATCTTCCGAAATGGAGAGACATTTGCAGAGTGCAATTTACTTTCTGGGGGGAGGGTATCAATCAGTGGTATTTACTGAATGCTTACTGTGTGCAAACACAGTACTAAGCACTTGGGAAAGTATAATATAACCGGTATTTGACCTCCTCACTGACCACACCCGTGCCTTCTTTAATCATGCCAGAAGCTGAAATACAAATTGACTCTGGATCTTGATTGATTGATTGATTGATCTATGGAAATAACAATCTTTGGCTGAGGGGCAGACAATCAGGGAAAAGCAGGGAAGCAAGTGTCCCTGGGGACTGGGTCTCAGACTCAGAATCTGCCCTCCCTCTTAAGGAAGTAAGGTCTTTTATCTTCCATGATAACATTTTGTGAGCATTTTGTGCTTTATCTGGAATGGGACAAAGTTCCGTCACTTAGCTGGATGACCTCGGGCAAGTCACTTAACTTCTCTGTGCCTCAGTTACCTCATCTGTCAAATGGGGATTGAAACTGTGAGCTCCATGTGGGACAACCTGATCACCTTGTAACCCCCAGGGCTTAGAACAGTGCTTTGTACATAGTAAGCGCTTAACAAATACCACAGTTTTTATCTTTCATCAGTCTTTTTTCCTTTGTGAAGCATGGGTCTTTTGACTAATCTCAACTTGGTCCGGATTAAGGATTTATTTGTTGTAAGGCCTAGCTTTAAAGCGAGGCATACTGTTATAAGAGCAAAAAACAATACCAGACTGGATCCTTCACAGTCAGCTGTCCTTATGTGTAGCTTTAACTAGCTCGAAGGCCCAAAATCTTGCAACAAACAAGAAGACACAAATGCACGGAAACTCTTTCTGTCTAAGAAAGATTAGCAACAAATTGTGCAACTGACATGAATGCATAATACATACTGCTACGTGAAGGTAAAAAGAATGAGTTTTCTTCTTTACAGACTTCAGAGTCCTAATCTTTTCATACCATCCTCCATTGAAAGCGGTAGATAGAAGTCAACTGCGTATTTTTCGTAGCCACTGACCTTTTTTCTGTTGTTTCTTGAAGTTGCTGGTTTTTACAAGAAGAGGTATAAAACCACTGCCCCACTAAGCTATTCTGAGTATTATACTCAAGTATGGCTTAAATAAAAGGTGCCTGCTGCTAATGCAATCTCAGAAACTTTGAGTTTCATGAACACAAACTGTACCCTTTCACCGTACCAGCCAGCTTGAAATTCATGGCACTGGGCAAAGGGGGACTGGGTGAGCGAGTGTGGATGGTTCAGTGTAAGCCCTCACTACTGTTGCAAAAACAACTCAAATGGTTATTCTGCTGATAGTATGACATACCATACCATTCCATGCCAATATTCATACAGAATGCAAGGGTTCAGAAAAGGTGGATTACTGTATTTTGTTGGACATAACGTCTAAGAGATCATCTCAGCAACATATCCAAGGTACTGTCTCACAGACAGTAATGTCGTCTTCATACCAAAGGACGACTCTAAAATACATGGCATAGGCCAGGTTTCATTTATTTATTTTATTCCTTTTCTAGGCTTGAGCCTCCTCCGTTCCTTTGGTAGAGTATCAATATAATGATTTTTTATTCTTGATGTGAATAGTCATAAATAAGTCCAAATATTCAAAATGTTGCAGGGGGTCCAATTCTATAATACTCAAGGTGGCACTTTTAGCTTATCAGAAAGACCAATCCTGTTGTGTTAAAATCAGAGGAATGTTGTTTAAGTGATAATAATGTTGGTATTTGTTAAGCGCTTACTATGTGCAGAGCACTGTTTTAAGCGCTGGGGTAGACCCAGGGGAATCAGGTTGTCCCACGTGGGGCTCACAGTCTTCATCCCCATTTTACAGATGAGGTAACTGAGGCACAGGGAAGTGAAGTGACTTGCCCAAGGTCACACAGCAGACAAGTGGCAGAGCTGGGATTCAAACTCATGACCTCTGACTCCAAAGCCCGTGCTCTTTCCACTGAGCCACAGAATGTGCTATATCTGAAAATCTCTGAAAGCTGAACTCTAACAAGGTACCTGTTTTTCATTTGCTACTTCTTATTATTTTAATTGGTCCCTGAATGGCTGTTTAATTGAAATGTGATTATAATCTTTAAAACCAGCCTCAGCAGTACTATCCAGAAAAGAAAAACCCCTTGGGAATAATTTAAAATGAAAGATTGGTTCACTAAGTGTTCAATCATCTGAGTAACAGGTCATTCTCCTGGGCTTTTCTTCCTCCTCTTAATTTTTCAGCATGCTTCTTTTTCAGCAAAAAGAAAGAGATCCGCCAGTGCCTTTGACTGTGGTATAGAATAAAAAACATGGCTCTTTATGCAGTTTCCATGTGCACAAATGTCTTTGCCACGTTTTCTTTACTGCAAACAATACAGGAAGTTCTTGACTAAGGCGTTTCAAGTTACCACAGACAGCGCTTATGAGGTTTCCAAATTTGCACTCTGGTTTCAGGTTTAGAACCCATCGATTGCAACTTTACTACCCGTATCCTTTATGGCACTAACTTCAGGAGGAAGGCAGCAGAGAAGGACATATTGAAAAAGAGGAAGTCATTTTAAAATCAGCAATGAGGGTATAAAAGTTGGGGGGAAATATTTGAAGAAGGTGGGGAGGGGGCCAAGGGAAAAGAAATGAGGACAGGGGAGGGGAGGAGAGAGAGAGAGGCAGAGGGAAGGAAAAGGGGAAGATAATGGTTCTTTATTAGCTACTTGCATACCAGGCATGGTGCACAAATTACAGTAGATGTGAGATATTCAGGTTGGACAAAGTACCTTTCTCACACAGGGCTTATGGTCTAAGAGGGAATGAGAACAGCTATTTTTAATCCCATTTTACTGATGAAGAAACTGACCACGAAAGAAGTCAAATGACTTGCCCCAAGGCCATACAGACGGCAAGTGGCAGAGATGGGAGGAGAATCTGGGCCTCCCGATTCTTTTTTTTTAATGGCATTTTTTAAGCACTTACTATGTGCCAGGGACTGTATTAAGCACTGGGGTGGGTACAAGATAATTGGCTTGGGCAGAGTCCTTGTCTGTCATAGGGCTCACAGTCTAAATCCCATTTTAGAAATGAGGTAACTGAGGCATAGAGAAGTTGAATGACTAGCCCAAGGTCACATAGCAGCCAAGAGGCGGAGTCTGGATTAGAACCCATGTCCTTCTGACTCCCAGGCCCATGTTGTATCCACAAGGCCACCCTGATTCCCATCCCGAAGGGAGTAGGGAAGGAAAAGGAAGGGGGAGAAGGGAAGAGAAATGAAATGAGGGAAGGAAAAGGCTGGGGCGGGGAGAAGGAAAGAGAAAGGAGATGGGAGAAGGGAAGAGGAAGGGGACAGGAGAAGGGAAGGAAAAGGAGAGGTCGGGAGGGAGTGAGCCCCCACAGCTCTGTCCTTCAAACCGGTGGTGGCCGAGTTTGGCATGACTTACTAGTGGCCTTTGCAGCTGCAGCCTGGAGGGTGGAATGGAGGGACCATGGCTAACAGGCCAGGGTGAGGCAGTGCCCTCAGAAAGGCCCTCAGAGGCCACTGCCACTGTTGCAGCCACACCTGATGCCCATGGCCACTACCCCTGCTGCCCTAACCACCTCCCACGCTAACACTCCACAGCCTCCTCTGAGCAGCTGGAGGTAACGGGAGCTGTCAGAGACCAGGCCAGCTCACAAGCCACATTGCTTTCCACAAAGAACCGACTCCGTTGTATGATACTCCCCCAATCGCTTAGTACAGTCCTCTAGGCTCTGAGCTCATTGAGGGCAGGAAATATATCTGGTGTATCTCCCCCTCTAGACTGTGAGTCTGTTGTGCGCAGGAAATGTGTTTGTTGCCCCCGGCGCTTAGAACGGTGCTCGGCACATAGTAAGCGCTTAACAAATACCCACATTATTATTATTATTACCTTGTCTCTCCCCCAGCGCTTAGAACAGTGCTCGGCACGTAGTAAGCGCTTAACGATTACCCACATTATTATAGTACTCTCCCAAATGCTCAGTACAGTGTTTTGCACACAGTAAGCGCTCAATAAAAATGATTAATAATACTATGTCTACCAACTCTGTTGTATGGTACTCTCTCAAGCACTTAGTACGGTCCTCTAGACTAAGGTCGTTATGGGCAGGGAATTTTTCTACCAACTTCTGAAGACACCAAGGTTACGGACTTGTGAGATGGGAAGGATGGTTGTGCCACCTACGGTGATGGGAAGGTTGGGGGAGGACAGGGTTTGGGAGGGAAGATAAGGAGCTCTGTCTTGGACATGTTGAGTTTGAGGTGGCGGGAGAACATCCAAGTAGAGGTGTCCTGAAGGCAGGAGGAGATGCGAGCCTGGAGGGAGGGAGAGAGAACAGGGAAGGAGATGTAGGTTTGGGTGTCATCGGCATAGAGGCAATAGTTGAAGCTGTGGGAGCGAATGAGCTCTCCAAAGGAGTGAGTGTAGATGGAGAATAGAAGGGGAAGAAGAACCGAACCTGGGGGAAGGAGGATGGGGAGGAACCTACGAAGGAGACCGGAATGAACGGCCAGAGAGAGAAGAGGAGAACCAGGAGAGGATGGAGTCAGTGAAGCCAAGGTTCATGCATTCATTCAATCATATATATTGAGCGCTTACTGTGTGCAAACACTGTACTAAGCGCGTGGAAAGTACGGTACCTTGATGGCATTGCCTATTTGGGCTTAACGATGGAAATGATGATGATCACCATTAATAATATTCATGAGCACTTAATGTGTACAGAACAATGAACCAAGCTTTTGGGAGAATCCCACAGAATTGGCAGACACATTCCCATCTCTCAAGGCGGGTAGGTAGACAGTATGGTAAAATTGATAGCTATGAGTGATGTGTGATATTTTTCAAGGGTTTAGTACAGGGCGGGCTCTGCACTAACTTCCAGTGGAGCTCGTGGTCTAAGGAGGAGGGAGAAAGGGTTTTGAATATCTATTTTACGGATGAGGGAAGTGCAACCCATCAAAAAGGGACTGAATGCTTCAAGAATCATGGCAGGTAAAGAGTGGGAAGTATGTAGGTGCATGCATACTTACCCAGAAACAAATGACTTTACTTCTCTGCAGGAAAGTAACTGCAGAGAGGTCCTAAGACTTACCCCTGTGCAGACATACACATACTTACACAGAAGTCCTGGCTCTGCCACTGTCTGATGTGAGACTCACTCCCTTCATTCGTCTCCCCTCCCGGCCCCTCAGCACTTACGTCCGTATCTGTCATTTATTTATAGTAATGTCTGTTTCCCCGTTTCTATGCTGTTCCAAACCAGAGTCTGCCAAATGCCCACTGGGTGACCTTGGGCAAGCCACTCCACTTCTCTGGGCCTTGGTACTCCTGTTCTCCCTCCCATTTAGACTGTGAGTTCCAAAGGAGATAGACAGGGACAGTGTCCAAACCAATTAACTTGTATTTACCCCAGCACTTAGAGCGATGTTGACCGCATAGTAAGCGCTTAACAAAAGCTTAAAAAAAGTTCCGTGAGACATGTGACACACCAGGCATCAGCGCTTAGTACAGTGCTTGGCACATAGTAAGTGCTTAACAAATATCCATGAGTGGCCACCCTAGTGTCCAACTTTAAAGCTGACCTGCCCTTCCTTCTTGTCTCCTCTGCCCCCCCACCCCTTCCCTGCCATTTTCCCCTGGCTCCTGGGTTAAGAGCCCCCCAAAGTTGGCCTCCTCTACGTACTTCTTACACCAACAGTCCTCTCCCAGAAGCTGAACTGAACAGAAGCAGTGAGGAGAGAAGCACGCGACCTATGGAAAGGGTCCAAACCTGGAAGTCAGAGGACCTGGGTTCCAAGTCTGGCTCCACCGCCCATTGCTGTGTGACCCTGGGCAAGTTGCTTCCCTTCTCTGGACCTGAGTCAGAAGTTGCTTCACTTCTCTGGACCTGAGTCACAAGTTGCTTCACTTGAGTCACCTCATTTGTAAAATGGGGGATCAAGAGTGTGAGGTCTATGTGGGACAGACACCTTGCCCAACCCGAATGTCCTGTGTCCACCACGGCGGCCAGCACAGAGCCTGGTACATAGAAAGCATTTAACAAATTCCATTAAAAAGGGAACAAAAAACAAAAAGGAGAGGCAGAGTGGAGGGGACAGTGGGGCTTGGGGACTGGGGAGGCCTCCGAAGAGTTTGAGTGCATTCCTTGAGTCATTGATTGATTCATTCTTATCTATTGAATATCCCCTGGAGTGCAAAACAATGTACTAAGATTTGGGAAAGCACTAGATGAGAATTAGACCTGATCTTCAAGGAGTATTTGAATGAGATGCAGGTGTTTACGTTTTTCCAGATCCTTTTAACACTGAGCAGCTGCAAATCCCCTTCTCCTTAATAGCCTCTGCCTCTTTTTTCCGTGATCTTTCAGCCCTACCCTTAGAAACCCAATCTTTCTACTAGGTGCCCTTGAATGGGGCAAGTGGCACTGCCCTTTAATAATAATAATGTTGGTATTTGTTAAGCGCTTACTATGTGCAGAGCACTGTTCTAAGCACTGGGGTAGACACAGGGGAATCAGGTTGTCCCAGGTGGGGCTCACAGTCTTAATCCCCATTTTACAGATGAGGTCACTGAGGCACAGAGAAGTTAAGTGACGCCCACAGTCACACAGCTAAGTGGCAGAGCTGGGATTCGAACCCGTGACCTCTGACTCCCAAGCCCGTGCTCTTTCCACTGAGCCACGCTGCTTCTCCTTTAAAGAACCAGAGGCTTCTCAGCCTTTCCATACCCTACACAGAGTCCATGATTCAGGTCGAATTCTTAGAAGCATTGTGGCCTTGGTGGAAAGAGCTTGGGTCTGGGAGTCAAAGCTGGAATTCCAATCCCAGCTCTGCCAAACGCCTGTTGTGTGGCAAGCCACTCTACTTCTCTGGGCTTCAGTTTTTCTGTTCTCCCTCCTACTTAGACTGTGAGTCCCTTATGGGATAGAGCTTGCGTCCCACCTAATTCACTTGTATCTACCCCAGCACTTAGCATGATGTTGAGCACATAGTAAGCACTTAACAAATAGCATTAAAAAAAGTGTTCTGTGAGACACTTGACACCCAGGCATCAGCTCTTAGTACAGAGCTTGGCACAGAGTAAGCTTTTAACAGATATCATTGTTATTATCTGTCGGTCCAAGATCTGCAAGAGCCATCAGTGGCCTCCTTTCTGACCAGCCTTAAAGCTGACCTGTCCTTCCTTCCTGTCTTTCCTCTGACTCCCTGCCTTTTCCCTCCTCTCTCCCCAGGCTCCTGGATAAAGAGTCCCCCAGTGTTGGCCTCCTCTACCTACTTCTTACACCAACAGTCCTTCCCCGGAAGCTGAACGGGCCAGAAGCAGGGAGGAGAGAAGCAGCGTGGCCTAGTGGGAAGGGCCCAGGCCCTGGAGTCAGAGGAAGTGGGTTCCAACTCTGACTCCCCTCCCCATCTGCTGTGTGACCCTGGGCAAGTTGCTTCACTTCTCTGGACCTCAATCACCTCATTTGTAAAATGGGGGGATTTTAGACTGTGAGCCCACTGTTGGGCAGGGACTGCCTCTATCTTGCCCAATTGTACGTTCCAAGCGCTTAGTACAGTGCTCTGCACACAATAAGCACTCAATAAATATTTGTATTCACTGTGGCTCCCGCACAGTGGCTGATACATAGAAAGCACTTAACAGATATCATTAAAAAGGAAACAAAAAACAAAGAGAGAAGAGAGTGGAGGGAACAGTGGGGAATGGGGAGGGCTCAATGAAGAGCTTGTGTTCATTCATTGATTGATTAATTCATTCCCGTCCATTAGACTGTAAGCCCGTCAAACGGCAGGGACCGTCTCTATCTGTTGCCGACTTGTTCATCCCAAGCGCTTAGTACAGTGCTCTGCACATAGTAAGCGCTCAATAAATACTATTGAATGAATGAATGAATTTATTGACTATCCTCCTGGGTGCAAAGCACTCTATTAAGCTCTGGGAAAGACCTAGTTGAGAATTAGACCCCATCCTCATGGAGTAAGTGAATTAATTAATTCTTATTTATTGACTATCCTTCTGGGTACAAAGCACTGTATTAAACTCTGGGAAAGCCTTGGATGAGAATGAGACCCCATCCTCGAAGAGTAAATGAATGGGTTGCAGGTGTGTATAATTAAGGCTGTTTTTCCAGATCCTTTAAATGATAGTCAGGTGCAAATCTTCTTCTCCTTAATAGCCTTCTGCCTCCTCCTTCTCTGATCCTACAGCCCCACCCTCCAGAAACCCAGTCTCTCCATTAGGTGCCCTACAATGGAGCAAGTGGCAGTGCCCCTTTAAAGCCCCAGAGGCTTGTGTGCCTTTCTTCTCCTTAAGTAGGGTCAGTGGGCTGTACTTGCCCACTGTTGTGGAGAGGAGATGTAGTGTGTTTGTCTGGGGGTTTGGTGAGTAGTGTCTGAGATGCTCCCTTTGGTTAGCTTATCTTTTGTTTAGCTGTGTTAGTTGATGACTTGGTAGTTGATGTGTTGGATTAAGAGTCCCCCCCCCAAAGTAGGCTTTCTTTCCCTACTTATACCAATGGCCCTGGTGGTGCTGAGGGGGTCAGGGCAAATGGTTTGGCTTTCATGGGTCAGGAATGTTTTGTCTTGCTGCTTTGGGGGGCTTAGTATATGCCAAGCATTGTTCTAAGTGCTGGGGGTGATACAAGGTAATCAGGTTGGACACAATCCTTGTCCCATGTGTCTCATTCTTGATCCCCTTCTTTACAAATGAGGTAATGGGGGTACATAGAGGTCCAGTGACTTGCCCAAGATCACACAGCAGGCAAGTGGCAGAGTTGGGATTAGAACCCATGACTTTCTGACTCTGAGCATGAGTCCTGTATTAATGAGATGTTGGTAGTGGAGTGGCCTGATGGTGGTAAGGAGAATATATTTGATATTCTTGACTTGTCCATACTCTTGATATGATGATGGTATTTGTTAAGCACTTACTGTGTGTTCTGAGTGCTGGAGTAGGTACAAGATAATCAGATTGGACTCTGATGTGTGTGGTTAATGGTGCCTGTAGCCCAGTCTCTGATGTGGCTACAGTACTCATGCCCTAGAGGGGCAGGGAATGCCACAGACAACACAGGTTTTGGTTTGGCTGACTGGGAGATGAGTCTGGGATCTAGGAAGGGAAGTGTCTGATTTGGTTGGGACAAAAAAATCTCTAGAGAGGAGGAATGTGAGGGGTTGTGATGCTATGAAGTCTGTTTTTAGGGGGAATGATTGGTGCTCAGGGGTTTGGTGAGGGGGAGAAAGGGATGGGGCAGAAACGATGGCATGCATGGGGGTGCATGCTCACTGTCTGTCTTTGTGTGTCTTTGTGTCTCTCTGTGTCTGTCATTGAGCCCTCTCCCTGAGCTCTTGCCAGCCCTCAGTGAGCTAGTATTTCCCACTCAACCATAAAGTTGTCAAAAGCCAGTAATCTTATCCAACTTCAACAAGTGCTCATGCCTCTGGAATGTGCTAGAAGGTGAGGGACGGTTTCTGCAAGACTTGTGCCGCCCCCCACCTCCCCACTTATTTAAAAGGAGGTGCACTTCCAGCCCCCATCGACTGGAAACCTCCACCCTACCAGTCTCACTGGATTCAGAGTTGTGGGTCAGTTCCGGAAGCGCGTCGGTATCGGAGAGTCAGATTGTAAGTCCTCTGGGGCAGGAATCAAGACCCGCCGATGGGAGAGGGGTGGAGTGGTGGTACTGTCACATGCTTCTCCAGGGCGGGATTGCGCCGACCTCAGCTGGTGGTCTGAGGACTCTTTTTGGGCTTCCCAATTCCTGTACCCCAAGATACAACTCACCTATTTCCCCCCGTGGGATTTGAGCCCCCCAAAAGACCAATGAGTTGGGATTCAGTAGCCACTCAATGGAGTAGACTGTAAACCCGTTGGGGTCAGGGAATGTCTGTTGTGCTCTCCCAAGTGCTTATATAGTGCTCTGCGCTCAAATACGCCGCACTGAGCCAGAACACCACAAACACAAGTGCCGCCGTAGTAGCAGAAGCCGAGTCGCCGTTAGTATTCGCTGAGAACTTATATGCGAAGCATCCTACCGCGCTCCTGGGAGACTGAGTTACCAAGTGCAAATCTCTCCTTGAGGTGGAATCTAGTCGGCAGAATATTTCCAAATGACTTGTCTGCCCACTCGTCGTGGTTCCTACTTAAATGGGCGTAACACTCATATTACCGTCTGTCTTCCCCACTAGACCATAAGTTCATAGTAGAAGGGGAATCTGTCGATGGTTATATATCGTTCTGCGGTGCCGGATAAATACGATTGACTAAAGTGGGTGTCCTTGGCAACTGAGTCCTTTCATCCCCGTCCTGCTGTTAGTACAGTGCTCTGTCAAATAGTGTTTGATAAAGACTCTTGCTATATTAATGCAACACTGCCACTCTTCATTCTGCGTATTGATTTACATTCTTTAGGATCTACTCGTCCCGCCGATTCAAGCTTATCAGGGGTTCAACATGTTGAGTTTGGTGTACTGATTTCGTCTATGCCTTTCTTCCTGTGAGTAAATCAATTTTAATGTCTGTCACGTAGACCGGAAGCTTCTTGAGAGCAGAGGCCACGTGTGTTATGTAATGCGGAACTCTGAAGCATTTGCCCCGTGTCGTTCCGAAGTCGATGCTTCCCCTTCTAGATTGTGAGCCTGTGGTGGGTAGGTCATACGTGTTAAAGCGTTCTATTGTACTATGCCGGGGTCTTAGTTGAGTGTTCTGCACACAGTAAGAGCTCAAATACAATGGGCTGTCTCACTGACTGACTTAGATTGTAAGCTCCAAATGGGCAGGGGTCGTGTCTCCTAAACCTGACTTGCCAAAGAGGATGCTTTAAAGGAATGTGGTCTCCCTCAACTCAGGCCAAACTTGGGGGCAGGTGCCCCATTCTTCTGCTACTGTTGGCGAGTGGAAGAGGAGCAGGGGTGAAGGACCAGATTGGTATTGGGTAAGTGTTCAGAGTCTAGGCTACCTGAGAGAAAAGGCAGAAGCCCAGTTTGTTTTTGCCCCCTGGAGAAGTCTCCCAGATAGGCCTGCTCACAGGTAAGACGCTGGGGAATTGGGGGGTGCGTGGCCGTGTTAGGGAGGGGGTCTCCAAGGGCTGAGACTCTGTTGGGGGAAACCCAGAGTGCGTGGGGTGTCCCGCTTTGGAGTGACAGAGCCAGCCGGAGCCTTCCCTGCAGGGCGTGTGAATGGCAGCTGCTCTGCTCTACATGAGGAGTCTTCCCTCCTTTCTCTCTGTCTTCTCTTTTTCTCACTCTCTGACCTTGGGTGTGAATGAGCCTGCAGGGCACAGTCCAGCTGCAAATGGAGCTGGGCCTGGGCTCAGCATCCTCTGCCACAAACAGGGGGGCAGAGTGAGATTACCCTGAGACCTTACAAGGTTTATCCTTAGGGCCAAGGAAGGAGCCTGAGCCCCAGGTGCATCCCCGCCTCTCTAAGGACATCTTGGTGTGGACAGGACTGGACAGGATGGTGAGTTTTATGCCTTAAACTTGGGGCTATCTGAGTTCTGTTTCGGGCAAGAGGGAGGAAGTGAGGAAACGATGGTCTTTATTGAGCACTGAAGTCTAGACCACTTGGGGAAGTGCTTTAGTATAGTGAAAGGAACCTTATCCCCCTCTGGACATACACACACAATCCATTGCATCCATCTAGTCCACAACCCAGAGCAGTGACCCAGTCGCCTCTGGGCCCAGTAGTGACCCCTGACTGGCCTCACTAACCCAACACACAACTTCCTGCTCCCGGCTGGAAGACTGGGCTCCCCGTTGCCGACCCAACCGAGCCTTCCCCACCCCCAACTGCGACCGGCCGGCACTCGCCATGTGCGGGCAGGGGCACACCTCTTCAGCCAACCAACAGTCACATCCCTCCCCAGGAAGCCACAGCGCAGCCCCGAACCGGACCACCAAGGCCCAAGGACAATGGAGGAAGGACCAGCTGGATGCCATGGATACTGGATAATCCCCGGATGCCATGGACACTGATAAATTGCCGCCGGCCCCACTGAGAGGAAATCTGTGACACGAGCTGCTGCCCCCTGGCCACCCGCTTCCCCGCCCCCTAGCCTGCAACTGTCTCCCCTCCTTCCAGACAGTGCCATTTCCTTTTGGGGGGTTAAGGGTCAAACCACTGCATCACGGGTGCCAGATCAATCCCTTGCAACTCCAGGAGGGGATGGAGGTGTAGTGCGTGTGTGCGTGCCTCATGCGTGAGAGCGAGGGCCGGGACCAGAGCAGGGTCAGAGGGCCGCCCCTCTTGGGCCGGGTAAAGGGTTATGGAAACAGGGGTCTAGAGTTGGGGCCGGTACTCCGTGGGCGGATCCGAGCGGGGAGTGAGGTCGCACCGGGGCCCTTAATTCTATAGTCAGTGCGACATCCTCCTTGGCCTGTTCTGCCCTGTGGGAGTTTCCTGCCTAACTCAGGCTTCAAGAGTACAGACTCCCTTTCCCGGTCCAGGGGGTGCCCCTGGGGCGGGCGTAGGACAGGTTCAGTCGAGGGTGTGCGTGTGTCTGTATGTATGTGTGACTACCCTGTGTCTTCCATCCCTCCCTGGATGAGCAGAAAGAGGGGTGGAGAGGACTAGCAGCAAATGCTAAGGTGGGAAGATGCAAATTGGTTCCCCCATCCTACCAACAGAAATGGCACCGGTCTGGCCCCCTCTTCTCCTCCTCCCCTCTCTGTCCCCTTGGCGGCCTGGGCTCTGTAAGGCCCAAATGTGTCTGTTGGGAATAAATGCAACGTTCTTTGTCACTGTGAGCCCCTGGCAACTGGTCGCCGCTCCACAGAAGGGTTGTAATTTGGGGGTACCAGCTGTGTATTCAAGCAGGGAGGATGTCACCCGCTTGTAAGCAACCTAGCACCCTCCCAACCTCCAGATCTCATTCCTTCAGTCTGACCCAGGCAGCGTAGGGGTTGGTGGGAGTTCAAGGAGAGAAGGTGATGACACTCTCTTTTTCTCCTTCCCTCTCCCCCTACCAGCCTAAGGGTCTCTAGAGGATGTGGCTCCCATGGGTTGGAGGGTCTCAGATTTCTCCCTACCCCTATTGACTAGTGGGCAGGGCTAGGGTGGAAAACAGGATCCTCTAGGCCCGAGAGGCAGGATAGGGGTGGCATGGGTTGGAAGTGGGCGGGGGCTCAGATTGGAAGTTGGCCCAGGTTCCACAACCCGGGCAGTCTAGTGAATCAATCCATCATACTGAAGCAACTTAAGTGACTTGCTCTGTGACTTTGTGGTGTGCCTCAATCTCTGGTCTCTGCTTCCTCTCTCCCTTTTCTAATACCACAATTTGTTGTGTTTATTGTTAAGTGCTTAAGTGCCAGGATGTTAAGTGCCATCATTTATTTATATTCATGTCTATCTCGCCCTCTAATCTGTAAACTCCTTGTGGGTAGGCAATATGTCTAACTCAGTTTTTAATAGCAGAAGTAGTAATAATAATAACTGTGGTATTTGTTAAGCGGGTAGCATGTCAGGCACTGCAGCAAGAGCTTGGTTAAAGACACATCAATTGGGATTGGATACAGCCCCTGTCCCATTCAGGGCCCCCAGTCTCCATCCCCATCTTACAGATGAGGCAACTGCGGCCCCGAAGATGTTGTCATCTGCCCAAGATCACACAGTAGACGGGCAGAGTTGGGATTAATTGTGGTATTTAAGTGCCTAGGCCGTGCCAGGCACTACACCAAGTGGTGAGGGGGTGGGGGGAACACAGGCCATTCAGGTTGGACACAGTCCCTGGGCCAGATGGGGCTCTCTATCTTAACTGCCAATTTACAGATCAGAAAAGACACAGTGAATTGACTTGCCCAAGGTCACACAGCAGCCAAGGGTTAGAGCTGGGATTAGAACCCCTGACCTGATTCCCAGGCCTGTGACAGGGAATTTTCATCAGGCACACATATACAGGCAACAGAGACCATACACGGGTATATGCATAGGCAAGCACCCCAAAACAGACAGTTCAAAATATACAAGTACACACCTTTGCAGAGAAAGCACGTAGGGGCACGTGTACGGACAGTTGCGTGCTCACACACAAATGCACTTGGGCCCCAGATATCCTGCTTACCTGTAATTTTCCTTTACTGTCTGCCTCCCCCACTAGCATTTTAAGATGCTCAAAGGCAGAGATCTTGTCTACCAGGTCTGTTGAACTCTCCCAAGTGCTTCGGAAATTGGTCTGCATAAAATTCATTTGTTCATTTTTATTGAGCGCTTACTGTGAGCAGAGCACTTGACTAAGTGCTTGGGGGTTTAATATAGCAGTAAAGAGACAACTTCCGCTCCACCACAGGCTCACTGTGTGTGTTTGGGGGGGGGGGGGGCCAAACATCAATACAAGCAAATAGACATCAATATATATAAATAAAATGGTAGATATATACATAAGTGTTGTGGGGTGGGGAGAGGGGGAAGAGCGAAGTTGAGCCAGTGATGGGTGACAGAAGGGAGTGGGAACTGAGGAAAAGCGGGCTTACTCTGGGAAGGCCTCTTGGAGGAGGTGCATCTTCCGTAGGGCTTCGAAGGGAGGAAGAGCAAATCTGTCAAGTGAATCCATCGGTCGTATTGAAGTGTTCCGGTCAGAGTAGGATGGGGACCAGGGGATAGGCGATGAGATAGGGGAGATGGGAGCACCAGAGAGGAGCAGAGTGTGTGGACTGGATGCTAGAAGGAGAGAAGGAAGGTGAGGTAGGAGGGGGCAAGGTGTTGGAGAGCTTTAAAGCCAGTAGTGAGGAGTTTTTGTTTGCTTTAGAGATGGATAGGCAACCACTGAAGATTTTTGAGGAGGAAGGTGATGTCAAGAATGTTTCTGTAGAAAAACAAACCCTATTGATTAATCTCCCATGTGCCCTCTTTGGCAAGGTCCAGTCTGTGGATCCAAATCACCCTCCTGCCAGTTAAGGCAGGGGGAAGGAGAGAGAGAGGGTAAAATCTGTTGAAAACCAGCTGGCTCCCATCCCCACCTGCATAATAATAATTGTGGTGACATTTGTCAAATGCCCACTATGTGCCCAGCACTGTACCAAGCCCTGGGTAGATTCAAGATTATCAGGTCAGGCTCAGTCCCTGTCCCACATGGAGCTTACAGTATAAAAAGAAGGGGGAAGAGGTATTGAGTTACCATTTTAATATTATTATTTTTTTCATTACTAATAATAAGGGCATTAGTTAAGCACTTACTGTGTGCCAGGCACCGTACCAGGAGGTGGGGTGGAAGTAAGCAAATCCCAGGCTCAGTCCCATGTCGAGCTAATACCATGACTTCTGATTACTTTTTTTTTCCAATTTTGAATGACAAAATATCTCTATTATAGTCACTTTTTTGGATGCTGGTATTTCTGGATGCTGCAGAGAGTCTATCCACATCTTTGTGGAAGTGTTACAATTGTTATAAGATCATGATAAGCTCCCAGTCAATTAATCAAGAGTATCGAGAGCTAACTGTGTGCGGAGCGCTGTACGAAGCACTTGGGGGAGTCCAATATATCTTGGAAGAGAGGTTCCCTGCTCACAACGAGCTTACAGTCTAGATGGGGAGACAGACATTGATATAAATTATAGAGAGGGGAAATAATAGAATGGAAGCATAATCGATGACTTGATGATACTGTTCGCAATGAAAAAGCTTTTCCCACTCTCGCGCGGCAGATGGTTGGAGAGATGGATTTGGGAGTCGTTCATACTGACGTGGTAGCGGAAGCCATGTCATTATTGTTATTCTAATGGCATTTAAATGCTAAGCCTAATGGAGAGAGTCTGGGCCCGGGGGTCAGAAGGACCTGGCTTCCGATCCCAGCTCTGCCGCTCGTCTGCTGTGTGACCTTGAGCGAGTCACTTCACTTCCCTCTACCTCAGTCACCTCATTTGTAAAACGGGGATAAGGACTGTCAGCCCCACGAGGGACATGGACTGTATACAACCTGATTAGCTTGTATCTATTTCCGTGCTTAAAACAGTGCATGGTACACGGTAAGCACTTAACAAATACCACTACAACTACAGAACTAAATGCAGGGGTAGATACTGGTTAATCCAGTCCTGAATCCCCTGCCCTCGACGAGCTTGAAATAGGGATTGAGACTGTGAGCCCCATATGGGACATGGACTTTGTCCAACCTGATCAGCTCCCATCTGCCCCAGCACTTAAAACAGTGTCTGGCACATAATAAGGGGCTTAACACAAATACCATTGGGAAAAAAAGGAGCATTCAGAAAGGTGGAATGAGAGTCTTACTCTTCACCGAAGAGAACTTCCAAGTGATGTCTCCTCTTTTCTGCTACAAATATCTGGGTAAGCTCACTGTGGGCAGGAAACGTGTCAATTAACTCTGTTGTATTGTTCTCTCCCATGCGCTCAGTCCAGTGCTCGGCATACAGTAAGCACTCAGTAAGTACCGCTGATTAACTCTAGACCATCCCTCTAAGCTGTAAACTCATTGCGGGCAGGGAACATGTCTACCGACTCTGTTCTCTCCCAAACTCTCAGTCCACTGCTCTGCACACAGTAAGCGCCCATTAAATTCCATAGATTTTATTGATCGCGTGGTTCTAAGCCTGGGGGAACTGTGAGTCTGTTGGACTCCCCGAGTGGAGCTCATCACCAATTAATTTATAGGAAAAGTCTATACATCCTCACCTGGTCATCTGCTCCGTGAACCTGCTGCCAAAGGAGTTCTCCCTGATGTTCATGGCTTGTTCTCTGCAGAGTCGGGGGCCTGTTCGAGTTGAGAAAACTGATGTTTCCCAACCCGGCTTCTGTCAGCAGAAAGCGTCCAAAGCGGCGGAATCGATTACCCAGTGAGCTTGCATCAATAGTGCAGTGGCAGGGGGAGATTAAACTGGCATAATCCATTAGGTGGAAGTGGACGGTCCCGCGTCGCCCTCTCTCCCTGTGAGGACCGAGGCATCCCCTTCCCCATCTTCAGAGGAGGGCATTGGAACGGTAGGAGTTCCAAGACCCCTGCTTCTGGGCCCAGTTGGCTCTCGGCTCCGGGAGGAGCGAAAGGCCCCGCAGATCTTCTCCCCCAGAACTCTGCAGGTTGGGGCTGGATGTCCAGGGGGGAATCCTAGTGGCTACTGCTCTCTCTGCAGTTGCAGCTCATCCCAACTGCCCACCCTTGAAGTTCTATCCCCCTGCATTTGAGCAGTCACATCAATTACCATCACCATTGAAAGATGGAGCTCTGTAATTCACTCCCACTCAAAGAAGTGTGGTGTGTGTGTGTGTGCTTGCATGCGTGAAAGATGGAGTTAGCTCTGGGGAGAGTAATGAGGAGGGGGCTGCCACAGTCAGCAAGAAAGCTGGTTCTGGACTCCTGAACTGGGGCTCGGTGCAGGGACCTGGCTTGGGCTTGACCAACTGAGCAGATCCGGAGCTCTGCACACACCGTCCACAAGTGGGGACTCCCTCCATGTGTGATGGTGGTAGCTCCTATCCAATTGGGGACCACCCCCACCCCGGGTCCACAGCAATGCATTTCCCACCTCTAATCCTCGTGGACAGATGGAGCCAGGAACCGTGCCGCCACCTCTAAGGGAAGGTGTTGGGTGTGGATGGTGAATATGTTTGTGTTTGCATTTCCATGCTTCCACGTTCACCTCTGGAGGAGGAGAAGAGAGAGAGGAGGGGGCTGCCAGCCCCAGCACAGAGGCTGGTACTGGAATTGGGAACTGGGACTCTGTGCAGGGAACTGGTTCTTTCTGACCCGACTGTGGAATGAAGAAGAACCGGGGCCCTTAATTTCCTGGATGGATCAAACCTCCCATCGCCCTCAGTCCTGTCTGCACACTCATCTTGCATATCTTCAGACCCAGAGAAGGGGCGCTTGTGGCCTTGAGAGTGGTGGCTTCTGGGGGGTGAGTGGAGGGAGACGTCTAGTATCAGGAGTGGACAAGGTAGCATTAACGTGTCACCCTGTTTGTCCTTGAGGATTAGAGCCATGTGGACTTGAGTTCTAGAGCAGAAGTGCAGGGACTGAATTCTGTCCAGTCTTTCATTGTCCTGGGCATCCAGTCCCTGGAGAATGACTAACGGACTTGGGAACATGAAGATGGGGTTAGCTAAGGATTTTGAGCTGCAGGATGTAGTAGTCTGCTTAATAATAATAATAATAATAAAAAAAAATTATGGTATTTAAGTGCTCACTATGTGCCAAGCACTGAGATAGATACAAGATAATCAGGTTGGCTCATGTGGGGCTCAAAGTCTTAATCCCCCTTTTACAGATGAGGGAACTGAGGCACAGAGACGTGAAGTGACTTGCCCAAAGTCACACGGCTGACAAGTGGCAGAGCCGGAATTAGAACCCACAACCTCTGACTCCCAAACCCGTGGTCTATCCACTAAGCCACGCTGCTTCTCTGTACCGAGCACTCTTCTAAATCCTGGGATAGATACAAGGTAATGGGGTCGTTCCATGTGGGGTTTACAGTCTTAATCCCCATTTTACAGATGAGGTGACTGAAGTGACTGAGAAGTGAAGTGACTTGCCTAAAGTCACACAAGCTGACAAGTGGCGGAACCGGGATTAGAACCCACGACATCTGACGCCCGAGCCCGTGCTCTTTCCCCTAAGCCACGATGGCATAGCTGCAATTGTGAAAGCTCACCTCTAACGGACAATCCACATTTTGGGAAGACTCATGTTTGTAACCTAGATGGTTTTCGCCCCCCTCTCTCTCCCTTTCTATCAGACTGATGGCTCTCCTGGAGTCTGAAGTGTCCAACACACGTGATTATTAGCAGGTGACGGAGGGCAGGGCGGGGGGACTCGTGTCTCCATAATCACTCAGGCGAGTCTTTTGGGACCAGATCTCACAGCGCCAGATCTCACAATGCCAGACGTGATGGAGTGCTCACTGTGTGCAAAGCAGTGCACTTGGGAGAGTCCACTAGGACAGACACATTCCCTGCCCAGAACCACCAGGCCTAGCGGCAAGAGCACCGGCTTGGGAGTCAGAGGATGTGGGTTCTAATCCCATCTCTGCCACTTGTCTACTGGGTGACCTTGAGCAAGTCACTTAACTTCTCTGTTCTTCAGTTCCCTCATCTGTAAAACGGGGATTCAGACTTGAGCCCCACGTGGGAAAATCTGATCACCTCATATCTACCCAAGCACTTAGAACAGTGTTTGGCACATAGTGCTTAAAAGATAGCCTTTTAAAAGTGCTTAAAAATAGCATAACAACTCAGTATCGTACTCCTGGAGCACGTCCTACAGTGCTCAGCACACGGTCCATGCTCTATAATCACTAGTATGTTTTCACCTCATTCTCTCCTTAGTTGGTAGAGCACAGGTCTGGGAGTTTAAAGGTAATGGGTTCTAATCCTGGCTCCACCACTTGTCTGCTGTGTGGCCTTGGGCAAATCACTTCACTCCTCTGTGCCTCCGTTACCTAATTTGTCAAATGGGTCTTGAGACTTTGAGCTCCACGTGGGACAAGGACTGCGTCCAACCCAATTTTTTCGTATCTACTCCAATGCTTAGTACAGTGCCTGGCATATTTTAAGCGCTAAAGAAATACCACTATCATTATTTATCATCATCATCATTATTATTATTATTACCATTAACTCCCCCCTCTGTGTTCACACCCACTTAACTTCTGTACACGGAGTGTATAGTTTACAGGTAAGCACATAAACCGCTGCAGGGCAAATAGCGGATATCTAAAGGTTACTGATCCAAGGGTGTTGACGATGCAGAAGGGCCAAGAAGCTTGGGGGAAAGGGGGCTTAATCAGAGAAGGCCTGTTGGCAAAGTTGAGACCTTAATAATGCTTTGAAGAAAGGGAGAGTGGTGGTCCGGCCTATGTGGAGAGGGAGGGAGTTCCAGGCCAGGGGGAGGCCGTGGAAGGGGAGTCAGAGGCGACCTAGGGGAGACGGAGGGAGGTAAGGAGGGAGCCGGCGCTGTTGGAGCAAAGGGCCACCAGGTGGCGATAGAGAGGCGCGGCCGCCCGGAATCACCATGTAGGAGAGAAGCAGCGCCGCCTTGTGGCTCCAGCCCGGGCCTGCGCGTCAGAAGGACCTGGCTCCTCAACCGGCCCCCGCCCACTTGTCTTCTGGATGACCTTGGGCAAGTCGGTTCGCTTCTCTCCGCCTCAGTTACCTCATCTCTAAAATGGGGGTTAAGACACGTGAGGCCCATGTGGGACGTGGACTGCGCCCAAACTGATGGGCTTGTTCCCATCCCAGTGCTCAGTAAAGCGCCTGGCACAGAGAAGTGGTGAGGTTTAGGGGAAACAGCACGGGCTTGGGAGTCAGAGGTCATGGGTTCTAATCCCCACCCCACCACTTATCGGCTCTGTGACTCTGGGCAAGTCACTTCACGTCTCTGTGCCTCAGTTCCCTCATCTGTAAAATGAGGATTAAGACTGTGAGCCTCCTGTGGGACCACCTGATTACCTCGTGTCAACCCCATCACTTAGAACAGCGCTTTGCACCAAGTAAGCGCTTAACAAATACCGTAAGTATTATTATAGTGAGAGCTTCACAAACACCCTAAAATAGATGATTGCCACCCCAGGGGTGATAGAGAGTCATAGCCTCACAGAACAATAGCTAATTTCACCATGGGGCTGTTGAGAAGGGTAACCTTTTGGGGCAATACCTGTTGCCACCAGGCAGCGATAGGTGCAGCTGCCCAGAATTCCTGTTATTGCCACCAGGCAGGCTGCTGCTCTCAGACCCGACGGTGGTTCTGGTTCCAGGAGCCAGGGGCATCTCTCCAGAGCGGTTGCTCAGTACTTCTCCTCGGCCTCGAGGATCGTCTCTGTTAGACTGTGGGCAGACTCAACTCCCAGATTTTTCCCCTTACTGAATGGACTGCATTGCCACCCCAAAGAGAAGGCTCTCTCTCTGATCCACCTCTCCCCCAGATCCACCTCTCCCCCTTCCAGATATGCAAAAGAAAGCTTTTCTTCTCCCCAACACTGTGTTAGTGAATAAAACTTGTCAAACTCCCATCTCACACTGATGGTCTTCCTTGGTTTGTGGATCGGGTCTGCGTATGGTTCGAAGACATGGTGTCGGCACAGGAGAATCAAGACGGATGTTCAGGGTTGATGACTAAAACTCCTCTTTGTACAAAGGCAAGTGAAGGTGGCAGCCCTGCCTGGGGGCTTTACAGTATTCAGATGAGTGGGAACTTTTGAGCCAGCCAAAGGTGTGACAGTTCTGTGGGGAAAGTGGAAGGGTGATCATTGGCACCAGTAGCCCCCTCTTCCTTAAAAGTTTTTTTTTGTCCTCTCTCTCTCTCTCTCTCTGCCAGCTCCCAGGAGACCTGATGTGCCTCAGGTCTATACTGAAATGTTGCAGGGTATATTTCGCAGTGTGGACAGCTTCCTTGGATTAATGGGCCAAGTATAAGGCAAGCAAAACTCACACATCCCTGTTGTACCTACTGGCCTGGAAACCACATTTTTACACATTTCCCCTCCTACCCATCCCTAGCCCTCCCCACCTATATATCCCTGTTCCTTTTTACCCACCCTCCTTAACACACTAACACAACCCTTGCTCTCCCCTTATGGTCCAAACTTCACACATATTCCTCTAAGTGCTTCACACCACCACTAAACACACAGCCCCACACAGATTCCTACCGCTTCGCAAACCGGTCTAGAGATACACAACCCTTTGCCCTCAGAGCTGGTGAAGGGGAGCAGAAACTGGTAGAGCAGATGAGAAAAACCTACTGCTGCCTACACCAGCAGGTCTGAGGAGTTCCTCCTGGGCCTCGACCAGCCTATTTTACCACGGCAAAATGGCTGTAATTGCACTTTACTAAGCAAGGCTTAGCCCTCTACTTTCGAGCACCCCCACTTGTGCTCTTGGCTCCGTTCAAAATTTAGGGACCTATAGAATAGCCATAAAAAAATAAATCCGTATCGCACATTGTGAAAACAGTCATAGAACACTTTTTTCTAATTGAGCCTAGGAAATACTATACTCCTAATCATGGTACTTGTTAAGCGCTTACTAAGTGCCTAAAACTGTTCTAAGCGCTGCGATAGGTACAAGCAAATCGGGTTGGACACGGTCCCCGTCCCACTTGGGGCTCACAGTCTTAATCCCCGTTTGACAGAGGAGGTGACTGAGGCAGAGAGAAAGGAAATGACTTTCCCAGGGCCACGGAGCAGAAGAGTGGCAGAGCCAGGATTAGCACCTGTGACCTTGTGACTCCTAGGCCCGTGCTCTATCCGCTACGCCGTGCTGCCGAGCGGATGACAGTAAAATATTTCAGATAAACCGTGTTTTTAATTCTGTTTTTAATGAAGGGAAGGAATTCATTAGAAGGTGCCACTCCGAGTCAGACATTAAAAAAGGTAAGAGATCAGCATTCTGATAGTCTGGTTCAACATCAGAATAATCACTGGTTGCTACTGGACAATCACCTGGTGACTGCTTGCTTTCCTCCTGGAAAGCTTTATGGCGCATGATCCCGATTGGGCTCTCAGTCCTAAGGGACCAATGTTGGTGAGACTGCATCTATGAGAATCTGTAATTTTGAGAGACTATTGCACATATTTCCCCTAAAAACACCGTCGGGCATCTCCTCCGGTCCCATGACCTGTGGGGGCCATGGCTCCAACAGGACTGGATAAATATGGGCTGGGTACATCCTACTGCCAGCGGTTTAGGCGATAGAAAGGCCTCATCAACATATCCATCTACTCCCTCACTTCCCCTCATTCATTAATGATAATAATGATAAAAATTTGAATTATGGTATTTGTAAAGCGCTTGCTATGTGCCAAGCACTGTTCTCAGCACTTTTTAAAAAAAATGTTTTATGGTATTTACTAAGCGCTTACTATGTGCCAAGTATCTGGGGAGACAGCAGACAAGTGACGGAGCAGGGATCAGAACCCACTTCCTCCGACTCCCAAGACCGTGCTCTTGCCACTGAGCCACACTGGCAGTCCCCATTTAGGGTATTTTTTAAGTGCTTACTATGTGCCAAGCACTGTTTTAAGCATCTGCAGAGATACAGGGTAATCAGGTTGCCCCACGTGGGGGTCACAGTCTTCATCCCCATTTTCCAGGTGAGGTAAGCGAGGGCACAGAGAAGTTAGGGAGCTTGCTCAAAGTCACACAGCTGGCAAGGGGCGGAGTGGATATTAGAACCCACGTCCTCAGACTCCGATGCGTGTGGCTCTTTAATTTAATTTAATTTTCTGGATGGATCAAACCTCCCATTGCCTTCAGTCCCGTCTGCAGAAGCACCTTGCATATCTTCAAGCCCAGAAAAGGCGTGCTTGTGGCCTTGACAGTGGTGGCTTCTGGCGGGTGGGTGGAGGGAGTAGTCTAGTGTCAGGAGTAGGACAGGGTGGCATTAGCATGTCACCCCTGTTCCTCTTTGAGGATCAGAGCCGTGTGGACTTCAGTTCGAGAGCAGGAGGGCAGGGACTGAATTCTGTCCAGTCTTTCATAGTTCTGGGCATCCAGTCCCTAGAGAATGAATACCAGACTTGGGAATATGAAGATGGGGTTAGCTAAGGGTTTTGAACTGCAGGATGTAGTGGTCTGCTTAATAACAATAATAATAATAATAATTATGGTATTTGTTAAGGGCTAACTATGTGCCAAGCACTGAGATAGATGCAAGGTAATCAGGTTGTCCCACATGGGGCTCCCAGTCTTAATCCCCATTTTACAGATGAGGCAACAGAGGGACAGAGAAGTTAAGTGACTTGCCCAAGGTCACACAGACAAGTGGCAGGGATGAGATTAGAATCCACATCCTCTGACTCCCAAGCCTGTTGTTTTTCCACTAAGCCAAACAGATTGGGAGATAATAATAATGATTAGACTGTAAGCCCGTCAGTGGGCAGGGACCGTCTCTATCTGTTGCCAATTTGTACATTCCAAGCGCTTAGTACAGTGCTCTGCACATAGTAAGCATGCAATAAATACTATTGAATGAATGAATAATAATAATGATGGTATATGTTTATCACTTAGTATGTGCCAGGCACTGTTCTAAGTTCTGGAGTAGATACAAAGTAATTGGGTTGTTGCATGTGGGGCTTTACAGTCTTAATCCCCATTTTACAGATGAGGTAACTGAGGCACAGAGAAGTGAAGTGACTTGCCTAAAGTCACACAGCTGACAAGTGGCGGAGCCGGGATTAGAACCCATGAACTCTGACTCCCAAGCCCGTGCTCTTTCCACTAAGCCACGATGGCATAGCTGCAATTGTCAAAGCTCACCTCTACTGGGCAATCCACACTTTGGGAAGACTCATGTTTGTAACCTAGATGGTTTTCGATCCCCTATCTCTCCTTTTCTCTCAGACAAATGGCTCTCCTGGACTCTCAAGTGTCCAACACACGTGATTCTTAGCAGGTGACGGAGGGCAGGAAGGGGAGACTGGTGTCTCCATAATCACTCACTCAGGCGAGTCTTCCGGGTCCAGATCTCTCAGCGCCAGGTCTCACAACGCCAGGCATGATGGAGTGCTCACTGTGTGCAAAGCACTGCCCAGAGCATTTGGGAGAGTCCACTAGGACAGACACATTCCCTGCCCAGAACCACAAGGCCTACTGACAAGAGCACCGGCTTGGAAGTCAGAGAATGTGGGTTCTAATCCCATCTCATTCATTCAATAGTATTTATTGAGCGCTTACTATGTGCATAGCACTGTACTAAGCACTTGGAATGTACAAATCGGTAACAGAGACAGTCCCTGCCCTTTGACGGGCTTACAGTCGAAATGGGGGAAACGGGCAGACAAGAACAATGACAATAAATAGAGTCAGGGAGAAGAACTTCTCATTAAAACAATAGCAAATAAATAGAATCAAGGTGATGTACATCTCATGAACAAAATAAATAGGGTAATGAAGATATATACAGTTGAGCGGACGAGTACAGTGCTGAGGGGAGGGGAAGGGAGAGGGGGAGGAGCAGAGGAAAAGGGGGGAGAAGAGGGTTTAGCTGAGGAGAGGTGAAGGAGGGGGGTAGAGGGAGCAGAGGGGAAAAGGGGAGCTCAGGCTGGGAGGGCTTCTTGGAGGAGGAGAGCTCTAAGTAGGGTTTTGAAGAGGGGAAGAGAATTAGTTTGGCAGATCTGAGGAGGGAGGGCATTCCAGGACCGCGGGAGGACGTGGCCCAGGGGTCTACGGCGGGATCGGCGAGAACGGGGGACGGTGAGGAGGTGGGCGGCGGAGGAGCGGAGCGTGCGGGGTGGCCAGTGGAAAGAGAATAGGGAGGAGAGGTAGGAGGCGGCAAGGTGATGGAGACTCTCAAAGCCCAGAGTGAGAAGTTTTTGTTTCATGCGGAGGTTGATAGCAACCACTGGAGGTTTTTAAGAAGGGGAGTGACATGCCCAGAGCGTTTCTGCAGGAAGGTGATCCAGGCAGCGAAGTGAAGAATAGACTGGAGCGGGGAGAGAGAGGAGGAAGGCAGATCAGCGAGCAGGCTGACACAGTAATCTAGCCGGGATATTACAAGAGCCTGTAGCAGTAAGATAGCTGTTTGGGTGGAGAGGAAAGGGCAGATCTTGGCGATATTATAAAGGTGAGACCGGCAGGTTTCGGTAACGGATCGGACGTGTGGGGTGAACGAGAGAGCCGAGTCAAAGATGACACCGAGTTTGCGGGCTTGAGAGACGGGAAGAATGGTCGTACCATCCATGGTGATAGGAAAGTCAGGGAGAGGACCAGGCTTGGGAGGGAAGATGAGGAGCTCAGTTTTGGTCATGTTGAGTTTTAGGTTACGGGCAGACATCCAGGTAGAGACGTCCCGGAGGCAGGAGGAGATACGAGCCCGAAGGGAGGGGGAGAGGACAGGGGCAGAGATGTAGATCCGTGTGTCATCTGAATAGAGATGATAGTTGAAGCCGTGAGAGCAAATGAGTTCACCGAGGGAGTGAGTGTAAATGGAGAACAGAAGAGGGCCAAGAACTGACCCTTGAGGAACCCCAACAGTTAGAGGATGGGAGGGGGAGGAGGAGCCCGCGAAGGAGACCGAGAATGACCGGCCAGAGAGATAACAGGAGAACCGGGAGAGGACGGAGTCCGTGAAGCCAAGGTGAGATAAGGTGTGGAGGAGAAGGGGATGGTCGACAGTGTCAAAGGCAGCTGAGAGGTCAAGGAGGATTAGAATAGATTAGGAGCCATTGGATTTGGCAAGAAGGAGGTCATGAGTGACCTTAGAGAGAGCAGTCTCGGTAGAGTGGAGGGGACGGAAGCCAGATTGGAGGGGGTCCAGGAGACAGTGGGAGTTAGGAATTCTAAACAGCGAGTGCAGACGACTTGTTCTAGGATCTTGAAAAGGAAGGGTAGTAGAGAGATAGGGTGCTAACTAGAAGGGGAAGTAGGGTCCCTACCTACAATGAGCTCAAAGTCTAGAGGGGTAGGCAGACATGAATATTAGTAAATAAATAAATTATAAATAAATAAGGGCAGGGTGATAAGCTGAGGTGGTCTGTCTATTCACCTTACCTCTCCTGATAATAGGTTCAGTGTTTGGTGGGGGAGAGAGAAAATGGTGTCTGCAAAAGAAACCTATTTTGTCTACCATCTCCTACCCCTCTTTCTCCAACTATGAGAAACAGAGCCTGCGGGAGAATGAAGGGTTTGGCCACAGAGGCAGATCTCAAAGGGCAGAGGGAGGGAACCTGGCCTTTAGGCTCACTAATCCACATGTCTCTTAAGGTCAGGTTCCACAACTCCAGGTGGGTTTCCGTCAGGACCAGCGGAGAAGGTCCAGTGACACCTTGCTTCCATTAGACCCGGACTCTACTGCCTCCTACCCAGAGGAGGGCTCTGCAGTGAGTCCTGTGTTTTGGATGGCGTGCGCGGGGAGAACAGGGGAGTGTGAGTCTGACTGTTGGCTCAGACATAGAAACAGTGTTAACCCCCAACCCCCTCTTCAAAAACACAAGGTTGTCTGCAGGCTTCTAGTTCTCCTTCTCCGGTTCTGAGAAAGACTAGAGACAGACACATCAGGAGCGATGAAACAGTAAAACAGAACACGCATGCACCAGATAAGAACAAATTCAGCTCTTTTCCTTTTCTCTCACTCCCTTCTGCGCTTAGTACAGTGCCTCCAGCACTTAGTACAGTGCCTGGCACATAGAGAAGCAGCGTGGCTTAGTGGGAAGAGCACGGGCTTGGGAGTCAGAGGATGTGGGTTCTAATCCCTGCTCTGCCACTCGTCTGCTGTGTGATCTTGGGCAAACCACTTCATTCTGGTGCCTCGATTACCCCATCTGTAAAATTAGGATTAAGATGTGAGCCCTATGTGGGGCAACCTGATTTCCTTGCATCTACCCCAGCGCTTAGAACACTGCTCGACACACAGTAAGTGCTAAATAAACACCATAATAATCATAATAATAATTATTATTATATAGAGGAAATGAGGGCTTAGTTGGGGAAAACCTGTTGGAGGAGATGTGATTGTAGGAAGGCTCTGAAGATGGGGAGAGTAATGGTTTGTCTACGTTAAGGGGCCAGGCTGTCCTCCTGACTGTTCTTGGAGTCCAGTGTGAGCGGCCCAGATGTGGGGGCTGTGAGGAGGGAACTCAGACAGAAAGGTGGGGTGGGGGTCAGGCCAGAGATGAGATCTCCTGAACAGCTGTTTGGAATTTGTGCTTCCCTGGACAAACCCTTTCATGCTACAGATCCGATCTTATCCTATCCCCTACCCCTTTCCTATCCTGCCCTATCTTTCCCACAGCCACCCCTCCTCCAATGAAGAGACTGGGGCTTCCTCCAGGGACACCTGATGTCTAACCCAGATGCTTCCAATTAGGTGGATTACTGACGTCAGGCCTGGCCCCGCCCCACCCTCTATAAACCTCCAGAGCCGGAAGCCATTCAGAGCTGAAAGTGTTTGTGTTAATGTAAGTGCCTGTTGAGTTTAGGAGGAGAAAAGAGCTGGTGGGGGTGAGGGGGCAATGAGGTGTTGAGTTTTGGGTAACTGAATCTGCTTTTTGGCTTGCTAGTCAGGGGCTCTTCTGGGCCTGGTAATTTCCTTAAAGGCCTCCCTGTCAGGCTGTTGTGTGGAGCTATTCTCCTGACCCCTTTCCTGATGTCATTCATGCCTGAGGGTGGGGTGGGGGTAACTAGTGGGGTAGGGGCCTAACACTCACTTCATTGCAGAAGGCTTCCTGGCTCCTCAAACTGCTTTGTTCTCTTGGCTCTCTCTGGCTATGGAAATTCAAAGAGACACTTCCTTCCTGCAATCAATCAGTGGTATTTATTGAGTGCTTACTATATGTAGAACACTGTATTACAAGGTTGGGAGAATACAGTACAACAGAATTAAGACATGTTCCCTGTAGCCCTCACTCCCAACCTTACTGTACCTGCCCCCACTAATCTGCTCTCAATATGATGTCTTCTTCCCCTGCACCTTCAGATATGCTTGTTCTTCACAGTTTCCTTTCAATCTTATAGGTCAAACATCAGCTGAATGAGGAGGACCCAAATAATGCAGTATGGGTAATAAAAATAAATATGCAGTAAGAGTCTGAGTAGAAGAATAATAATGATCATGATGGTATTTATTATGCACTTAATCTGTGCCAAGCACTGTTCTAAGCACTGGGGTAGATAGAAGGTTGTTCCATGGAGGGGTTTACAGCTTTAATCCCCATTTTACAGGTCAGGTAAGTGAGGCCTAGAGAAGTGAAGTGTCTTGCCTAAAGTCACATAACTGACAAGTAGTGAGTTGTGGGGTGAATATTCAAGTGCTTGGTGGTTGTGCCAAAATGCATGGGTGAGCTGAAAGGGAAAATAAAGTGTGTGTGTGTGTATTTGGTTGGGTTGAGCATGGGGAGTATATGAGCTTTAGTCAGGAATATCTTACTGAAGAAGAACCAATTTCAGTAGCAGTCTTATAGTTATGGGAGACCACTAGCATGTCCATTATGTAGGTGGGAGGCTGTGGTCCACGGAAGACACAATGATGGGGCTCGACTTGGCAGGGGTTTCCTAAACCCCACTCAGAGCTATCAGGCGGTGGATGTCCAAGGGGTCCCTGGAAGGGAAGAGAGGACCAGAGGATTTCGCACACACTTCTTGGTCATGAGGACTGTTCCCCTGCTGTATGGATGCAGAGCAGGTGATTCCCATGGAGAGGTAAAATCAGGAGGCTGAGCTTTCATCTCTATGGGAAGGTGATGGGGCTGTGTGTGGATGATTAAGGGTTATGGCAGGATGAGGAGGAAATGAACAGAGGAGCCTGTCACTTTCATCCCACAGGTCACTTCTGCAAACATGGTTAAGGCCCTGTGGAAGGTGGTTTTGTCTCACTTGACTGTGACCTAAGACCCAGGAGCCTTAATTCTTTGGGTAAGTCAAGCCTCCCTGAACCCACAGTCCTGTCTACAGGATCACCTTGCTCATCTTCTTCCCTCCCTCCAGAGCTGAATCCCCTTGGTCCCTGACAGTGACTTACCTCTGAGGGAGTTGGGAGGGTGCAGGGAGTAGAGGTCAGTCTAGTGTTAAGGGTGAAGCTAGGTGCTTTCTGGTTTGCTAGTTGGACGCTGTTCTAGGCCAAGGGCCCTCTGCAGGTCTGGTGTGCCTGTGTTGTTGTGAAGGTATCATCCTTCACCTATCCTCACCTCATGCCCTTGTTGTGTGTAGGAGGATGGGTAGTGGGGTGAAGATCCTAATCTTTCATCTCAGATGGCTCCCTCACTCTCCAGACTGCCTCTTTGTTCTCCAGCCTCTTTCTGTAGTTGCGGAAGTTCTCGGGGACACTACCTTCTTTCAGTCAATCAGTGGCATTTATTGAATGCTTAGTATGTGCAGAGTACTGTTCTAAGTTCTCGGAGAGGACAGTACGACAGAAATTAGCAGGCATGTTCCCTGCAGCTTTGACTCAGCACCTCAGTATACCCACCTCCACTTTTCTGCTCTCATTATGATGTCTCCCTCCCTAATGCCTTCAGATGTTCTTATCTTCTGGATTCTCCAAGAGTCCCCTTTCAATCTTAGAGGTCCAGGATCAGTGTAATGGAGTGGACCCAGATGATACAATATAAGTAAGAGAAGGATCTGAGTACAAGGATATGTACTTAATTGCTTTGGAGTGAATTGTTCAGTGCTTAGTGGGTGAGATTATGGTAATGGTTGAGCTGGAAGGGACAATACAGTGTCTGGGCATCAAGGTCAGGAAAGGAACCCTTTTGTGAGTGCTGGTGGCTTCTGTCAATATAGTGCAAGGTGGAGGATAGTGTCTTTCAGTGTGTCCACCCCACTGCTCTCTGAGAAGAGTTGAGTGGGCTCCATCAAAGGTCGTCAGGTGTGGGTCGGGGGGACTGAGCAGGCATTGGTATTAGAAAGTGAATGATTCCATGTTTGGCTGCTGGTCCTCCAGTCCCTTGAGGACAAGCCATTTCTGGAGTGGCACAGTTGGATCTGAGGTGCAGGTTGGCATTTGTTTAGTATAGCGTGAAGCAGCTTGCTTAAGCATGGTCTGTCTCTACCTCTCTCCGTTATGGCCACCAATGTCTTGGGAACGACGGGGCTGGTGGAGGGCCAAGTGCTTGCAAGAAAACTAGGCTGCCCGGAATCCACATGTCTTAAGGCCAGGCTCCACAAGTCCCTCTGGGTTTTAGCCAAGACAGGTGGCCCTATCAGAGGAGGCTTTGGTGGCAAGTCACAAGTCTCCTGCCCCTCACCCCTGCACTAGATCTGTGTCCCTTGGCTCAGGATGCAGATAGGAGTCCCAGAACACCAACCCCCTGCAGTACACAGCTCGGAGTAGGATGACTTGAGGGAGAATCTGATGGGCTATTATTCTCCAAACAGAGACTGCTCAACAGCTCACCCTGGACCTGAGGGCCATCCCCTTGCAGTGTGGGTCCAGGCAAATTAATTCTCAGATGTGCCCACCCTGGAGAGATGGATTGTGTGATCACGTCGCCACTGCAAAAGAAAGGTTTATTTTTGTTTGTTTTGTGTGTGCTTGTGTGTTTAAGAGAGAAAGATGGGTTTAGCTTTTGGGATACGTTAGTGTGTTGGAGGCTTGCCACCCTTGGAACAGAAGCTGTTTCTGGATGCTGAGGCTCTGTGCAGGAAACTGGTTCTGTTGGATCTGACTGCAGGACTGAGAAGACCTGAGCACCTGAATTAATTAGGCAGGTCCAATCTCCCCATGTCCACAGTTGTACCTGTAGGGTCACCCTACACATACTCAATCCCTGGAGAAAGAACCCGCTGTATCTTTGGTGGCTTCTGGGATTCTAATATCTGGAGTAGGAAGGGTGGCATCAGTGTGTCCACTCCATTTGACTCTGAGTAGCAGAGCCTTGCGGGCTCCCATCCGAGACCATCAACAGGGTGTGGTTTGGGAGGAGGAGAGTAGCCGGGCTTGGTGGTAGAGGTTGACTTATGCCGTTGTGCTGGACCTCCAGTCTCTGGAGAATGAGGCCCTCCTGGAGTAACAAAGCTGGGGTTCTGAGAAGGGGGCCACTAAGTATCAAGAGGGCCGAGCGTTGCAGTCAGCTTAGCTGGGGTCATCTGTTTATACGGAGCTGTTCTCCTGATGCTAGGTTCAGTATTTCATAGGGGAGAGGGAAATGGAGCCTGCCAGGAACCCCTAGTTTATCTGCAATCTCCACCCTTCCTCTCCAGCTATGAGATAACTGAGTCTGTGGTGGAGACTGAAGGGTTTGGCCACAGAGGCAGACTGCAGAGGGCAGAATGGGGAAACCCGGTCCTCGGACTCACTAATCCACATGCGTCTTTTAAGACCAGATTCCACAACTCCAGATGGGTTTCCAGCAGGACTGGTGGAGAAGCTCCAGGGACACCTTGCTTCTGTTAGACCCAGATTCTACTACTGCCTCCTACCCAGAGGAGGCTCTGCAGTGAGCCCTGAGTCTTGGAGGAGGCAGGGGGTGGGTGTTAGGAGAAGGGGAGAGTGAGTCTGTCCTGTGGTCTCAGATCCAGAAACAGTGTTTGCCCCCCTCCCCCCGCACGCCAAAACTAGGTTGTCCACAATCTTCTAGGCCTCCTTCTCCTGCTCTGAGAGACTGGGGACAGACACATGGGGAGTGATCAAACAGTAAACACACCACCATGCAGAAAATAAAAACAAAATCAGCTCTCTTCCTCTGCTCTCACTCTCTTCTGCACTTAGTACATTGCCTCCAGTGCTTAGTACAGTGCCTGGCACATAGTAAGCGCTTAACAAAGACTATTACTATTAAATAGAGGAAATGAAGGCTTGGATGGGGAAGACCTCTTGGAGGAGAGGTGATTTTAAGAAGGCTCTGAAGGTGAGGAGAATGAGGGTCTGTCTGCTTTGAAGGGCCAGGCTGCCCTGACTGTTCCTGGGGGCCAGTATCAGCTAGATGTGGGGGCAGGTGAGGAGGTAACTGAGTCGGGACAGGAAGATGGGGTGGGGATCAAGAGAAGAGACTCACTGGACAGCTTTTGGGAATTTGTGCTTCTCTGGACAAATCCTTAAATAATAATGATGATAGTATTTGTTAAGCACTTACTGTGTGACAGGGACTGTACTGAGCCTGGTGGATTCAAGCCAGTTGGGTTGGACACAGTTCCTGTTCCATATGGGTCTCACAGTCTCAATCCCCATGTTAGAGATGAGGTAACTGAGGCTCAGAGATGTTAAGTGACTTGCCCGGGTTACACAGCAGACAAGTGGCAGAGCTGGTATTAGAACCCATGCCTTCATGCTATAGATCCTCTCCCCTGCTGCCCCTTTCCCCCTGCCCCCATCTTTCCCCAGCCATCCCCCTCCACTGAAGCGGCTCGAACTTCTTCCCGGGACACCTGATCTCTAACCCAGCTGTTTCCATTCAGGGGAAATTAGTACATCCTGGCCCTGTATAAGCCTCCAGGGCCTCACTCACTCTACTCAGAGCTGCATGTGTTTGTGGTCATCATGTAAGTGTTTAGTGAGTTTAGGCAAAAAAGGAGGAGATGTTGAGATTTGGGTAACCTTGAATCTGTTTTCTGGCTTACTAATAATAATGGAGTTTGTTAAGTGCTTAGTATGTGCCAAGTACTGTTAGCACTAGCTTGTGAACTGGGAGCTCTCTGGTCTGGGTTAATATTTTTAATGACCTCCCGGCAGGACTGTTCTGTTAGGGGTATCATCCTTTCACCTATCCTGACTTCATTAATGCCCATGTTGGGGGTGAGGGGTGAATAGTGGGGTGAGGTGTCTGAGGGGTGGCCATCTCAGAGGGCTTCCAGGCCACTCAAACTGCCTTTTTGTTCTCCAGCATTTCTCTGAGGCTGTAAAAGTTCTGAGACACTTCTCTCCTGCAAACAATGGTACTCGAGTGCTTACCTTGTGTAGAGCACTGTACTCCATGCTTAGGAGGGTGTAATATAACAGAATGAGTAGACATGTTACCTGCAGCCCTGATGCATCATCTCAGCACACCTGTCCCCCTTCTCTGCTCTCATTATGGTGTTTCCTTCCCTTATACCTTCAGTTATGTTTGTCTTCCACATTGTAACGTCGTTCCTTTTGCATCTTATAGATCCAACATCAGTTGAAAGGGGAGGACACTTACAACAATGGTAAGGGAAGGATCTGAGTATAAGGATACGTGGTGAATACTTCAGTGCTTGGTGGGTGAGCTAATTGCATGGGTGAGCTGGAAGGGAAATAAGGTATGTGGTGGGAAGGATTAGAGCTTTAGTCAGGGTAAACTTGTTGGAGAAGAAAAGAATTTCAGTGAGGTTTTCAAACGTTTTGGAAAACTGCTGGCATATGCAGTATTTGGGTGAGGGATGGGAGGATATGTGGGGATGGGTTGAGGTTGGAGGTGGACCCAGTGAGACAGAGTGAGCAGGCTGGAGCTTTCAGGGACTTCCTAAATCCAACTCAGAACCTCCAGATCGGGAGGTGGATGTCCAAGGGGTCCTGGTGAGGGGAGAAGGAACCAGGCTCACTTCTCCTCCCAGAACCTTGTCACCACACTTGCTGGCCATGAGGACTGTTCCCCTCCAGTGAGGACACAGAGCAGCTGATTGCCATGGAGAGGTAGAATCAGAAGCTGAGGTACCATCTCTAAGGGAAGCTGATGGGGGTAAATGTGGATGATTAGGGGTTACAGCAGCAGCAGGAGGAGGCGGTGGTGAAGAGAGAGGGCTGTCATTCGCAGCACTGAGGCCAGTTCTGCAAATGGGGGTTAAGGCCCTGTGTAGGGAACTGGTTCTGTTGGACTTGACTGTGGGACTGAGAAGATCCAGTGCCCTTAATTCTATAGATGGTTCCATCCTCCCTGAACCCCTGTTCTTGTCCTCAGGGTCACCCTGCACCACCTCCTTCCCTGCAGAGCTTAGAATGCATCTGGGACTGCCTCTGAGGGAGTTGGGGGTGGTGGGGAAAGTACACTGTTAGGAATGTAGCTGGCTAGGGGCTTTCTAGTGTTAGCTGGGTGCTCTTCTAGGCTCTCCTACAGGCTGTTCTGTGAGGGATCATTCCTCACCTATCCTGACATCATTCATGCCTCCTTTGGGTGTTGGGGGTGGGTAGAGGGGCAAAAGGCCTAATACTCCTCCATCTCAGAGCTCCCTAGCACTGTCTTTGTTCTCCAGCCTCTCTTTGTGGCTGTGGAAGTTCTCAGAGACCATTCCCCTTGCAATCCATCAAAGGTACTTACTGAGTGCTTACTGTGCAGAATACTGTTCTAAGTGCTTGGGAGGGGATATACAATGGAATTAGGCATGTTCCCTGCAGCCCTCACTCACCACCTCGGTATACCTGTCCCAACTTTTCTGCTCTCATTATGGTGCCTCTCTCCTGAGACATTCAGATGTACTTGTCTTCTGCATTCCAAAATGGTTCCTTTTCAATCTTAGAGGTCGAATCAGTTGAACGGGGGTGGGTCCAGATGATTTACTGCAGCGAAGGGAAGGATTTGAGTATAAAGGATATGTACCTAATTGCCTGTGGTGTGAATTCTTCAGTGTTTAGTGGCTGAGCTGGAAGGGAAAATAAAAGTATGTATTAGGGGGCGGGGGAATGGGGAGATTTGTGTGTGCGTCTATGTGTGTGTGTCAAGATCACTTTTTGCGTTCTCTCTCCCAGGGAAGGACAGTTCTGTGAGGTCTGCTGCCTTATGGCAATAGAGTGCTAGGTGGAGCCTAGTGCCTATCAGCGGGTCCACCCCATTCCTCTCTGAGAAGAGTTGAGTGGGCTCCCTGTGAGTCATCGGCGGTGTGGGTGGGGAAGACAGAGTAGGCATTATATTAGAAAACTGAATTATCCCATGCACAGCTGCTGCCCTCTAGTCCCTTGAGGACAAGCGATTTCTGGAGTTCCACAGTTGGATCAGAGGTGCAGATTGGTACTGGTTTAGGGTAAAGGAAGCATCTGGCTTAAGGATGTCCTGTCTTTACACCTCTCTCTGTTAGGGCCAGTGTCTTGAGGGGTGGAAGGTGGAGTGCCAAGTTCTTGCAAGAAAACTAGACTGCAAATTCTCCCCCCACCCTCACAACTCTGTCTCCAGTCGAGACCACTTGCCGTTGATAGAGGACAGAGTGGGGCATCCACACCTTCAACATTACTAATTCAGGTGTGGCTTTCAAGGCCAGGTTCCACAGGTCCAGACACAGCCTCTCATTTTAAGGGCTCCTCTGTGACACCCCATCTCCATCGGGTAGGGGTTCTTCTGCGCCATCCCCAGAGAAGGCCTCAGTGGTGAGTCCCAAATCCCCCAGTGGCATGTCGGCTCAGTTCTGGCAGCGACAGCTCAGGGCGGGATGATCACGGAGAATCCGACCTGTCTGTTGCTCTCTCTCCCAGACACCTTGCCTCATGACTGTCTCTATTGTGGACATAAGCCAAATTCCCAGAAATGCCCTGCTTGTCAAGATGGCACGGTCTGGGCTCCCACCAAAAGGAATGGTGTGTATGTAGTGAGTTGGGGGTGGGCGGGTTAGTGAGAGGACACCACTCTCAGCACAGCAGTTGGTTCTGGAAGCTGAGCATCTGACCAGGGCAACTGGTTCTGTTTGACTGTGGGACCGGAGCAGACCCGGGGCCCCTTATTCTATTGACGGGTCAGGCCTCTGTGCCCACGGTCCTGTCTGCAGAGTCACCCTGCACGCCTCTCTCCAGAGAAGGAACCCTTCTGGACTTGACGGTGGTAGCTTCTGGAATTCTAGTGTAGGACAGAGGGCATCGGTCGAGCCATCCCACTCCTCTCTGAGGAGCAGAGCCTTGTGGACTTCTGTCTCAGAGTAATTCAAATGGGGGTGCTGGTGGAAGAGACATGGGAAGCAGCGTGGCTTAGTGGAAAGAGCACGGACGTGGATGTCAGAGGACGTGGGTCCTAATCCCACCTCCACCACTTGTCTGCTTTGTGGCCTTCGGCAAGTCACTTCACTTCTCTGTGCCTTAGTTACCTGATCTGTTAAAATGGGAATCCAAAGTATGAACCCCACCTGGACAACTGGATTACCCTGTATCTACCCTGAGCCCCACCTGGGACAACTGGATTATCCTGTACCTACCCCAGCATTTAGAACAGTGCTTGGCACATAGTAAGCCTTAACAAATTCCACAGTTATGATGATTATTACGATTATAAGGCTGAACTTTGTCTAGTCTGCAGTTGTGCTGAACCTCTCATCCCTGGAGAATGAACCCCTCTTGGACTAACAGAGTTGGATCTGAAGGTGGAGATTAGACGTGCATAATGTAGCTACGCTGAACTGTGCCTGTAGACCTCATCCTCTCCTAGTCCAGCATCATGTTTTGGGGGAGCTCTAGTTTGCAAAGCTAGATTTTTTGCAACCCACTCTCTCTTCCTTTCTGTGGACAGATGTTTCGCCTGGAGACCAAGTGTCTGACAGATGGGGCTTTCGGCTGCTGACAAGAGGCCAAGGTGGCGAAACCTGGGCCTCTATGATCCTAATCCAGGTGTCTCCAATCAATCAACTGTATGGAGGATTTAAGGTGTGCACAGCACTGTATGGAAGAGTCCCATTCCTGCCCCCAGGGAGCTTAGAATATAGAGAGGGAGACAAACGTTACATATAAATTAAAAAATTATCCCTATATGCATTAGTGTTGGGAGGGGGAAAGGGGAGAGACCCACCGAAGGGAGTGGAACAAAAGGAAGAGAGGCCTTAGGCCAGGCCTCTTGAGGGACACGTGTCTCCAAAAAGGCTTTGGAGGCTGGGGGGAGTCATTTCGTGTAAGATCTAAAGACTGAAGGTTGTTGAAATCCAGAGGTGGGACATGGGCGAGAGGTCAGCGGCAAGATAGATGAAGTTTGAGGTAGAGTGTGTAGGTTGGCAGTAGAGGAGCTAAGTGTGTAGGCCGGGATGTAATCGATAGTGAGGCAGGAGGGGACAAGGTGACTGTCCTTGAAAAACTGTTGGTAAGGATGACAACTACTGGAGGTTCTTGATCCTTGAAGTTCTCTCACTCTGGACAGTCTCAACATTTCTCCTGCTACTTGGATGTCCTCATATCACCTCAAAATTTAATATGGCTAAACAGAATTTTTACCTTGGCACCCAAACGTGGCCTCCCCTGACTTTTCCATCACTGTAGACGCACTACTATCTTCCTGTCTCACAAGCTCATAACCTAGGCGTTGTCCTCCCATCTCTCTCCCATTTAATTCCATCACTATATCTTGATAGCATGGCTAAATCCTCCCTTTCCTCTATCCATGTTAATCCCATGACTTATTCTATCCCCTTGATTACTGTATCAGCCTCCTGGCTAACCTCCCTGCCTCCTGTCTCTTCCCCCTCAACTTGATACTTCACTGTGCTGCCCAGATCATTTTTCTCCAAAAACAGTCAGGTCATGTTTTCCCCTCTCCAGTGATTGCCCATCTGCCTCTTATCAAAAGGAAACTCTTACCATTGGCTTTTCCCAGCTCTGCCCTTGTCTGCTGTGTGGACCTTAGGCTAGTCACTTAACTTCTCTGGGCCTCAGTTCTCTCATCTGTAAAATGGGCATTAAGACCGTGAGCCCTATGTGGTACAGGGATCTGTCCAACCAATTTACTTGTATCTACCCAAGTGCTTTTAGAACAGTGCCCTGGCACATGTAAGCCCTTAACATACCATTATTAATTATTATTTAAAGCACTCACTTTACCTTGCTGCCTCCTACCTCACCTCACTACTCTCCTACTCCAACCCAGCCCACACACTTGGGCCTAATGCTGTCGCTCACTGAATCTTGATGTCGTCTACTTTGCTGCTGACTTGCACCGGTGTCCCGCCTCTGAAGTCTGGAAGCCCCTCCTTTCTCATAGCTGACCCACAATTACTCTATCTTCCTTATTGAAGGCACATCTCCTCTCAGAGGTCTTCCCACAATAAGTCTTCCTTTCCTCTCTCCCACTCTCTTCTGTGTCACCCTGACTTGCCCCCTTCATTTATCACCACCACCCCTCAGTCCCACAACACTTACATACATATCTGCAATTTATTTCTACTAATGTCTGTCCACTCTTCTAGATGGTAAGCTCCTTGTGGGCAGGCAATAGGTCTCTTGTACTCTCCCAAACACTTAGTTCAGTGGTCTGCAAACAATAATAGCTCAATAAGTACAGATGACTGACGGGTGAGGTGGGGGGGAGGAGGAGGAGGAAATGTTTGCCCCCCGCCAAAAAAAGCATCTGCAATCTCCTACTCCTCATTCTTCACTTTGAGACAATTTATTTGCTTTGGACACTAAAGGTTAGCCGGAAAGACTTCAAAGGGCAGGAGAGGGAGACAAGAACTCTTAAGTTCTGTCATCCATATGTGTCTTAAGGCCACATAGAGTTCCAACAACTCTAGAACGATTTGAGTCAGGACCGGTGAAGAAGCTCCAGTGACAAGTTGCTTCTATGAGACTCATGCTCCAGGTTTTACTGCCCCTTATCCAGAGAAGACTTTTGGTGGTGAGTCACAAGTCTCATTCCCCTTGCCTCCCACACCAGGCCTGTGTCCTGTCAGCTGGGCGCAGACAAGAGTCCCATCACCATCCCACTGCAATGCACTGTTTGGGGTAGGATGAATCAAGGGAGAATCTGCTAGGTTATTACTCTGCAAAAACTCACTGGCCTTGAGGACCAGTTCCTTCCAGTGTGGATCCGGGCAAATCATTTTCAGATTAATGCACCTTGGAGAGCTGAAGTTGTGGGCCATATTGCCACCACAATGGGAGGTTTTTTTTTGTGTGTTGTGTGGTGTGTGGGTATGGCTGACAGAGAGAGACACACACTGAGAGACTGGGTAGCTTTTGGGATAGAATAAGTGATGGTGGGGCTGCCACCACTGGTACAAAGGCTGGTTCTGGAAGCTGAGGCTCTGTGCAGGGAACTGGTTCTGTAGGACATGATGTGGGACGGAGAAGACCCGGTCCCTTAATTCTGGTAGACAGGTCAAAATCTCTCTGTGTTGACAGTCCCCTGTATCAGGGTTACCCTGCACATACTCAGTCCCTGAAAAAGAGACCTTTCTGTGTCAGGCAGTTGTGGCTTCTGGAGGTGAGGTGTCAGGAACAGGCAGGGCGGCATTGATGTGTCCATTTTCCATTCGTCTCTGAGAAGCAGAGGCCTTGTGGACTCATGTCTGAGAACAAGACAGGAGGGGTGTGGTTTGGGAGGACCAGAGGCAGTGAGGCTGATACTAGTAGTTGATTTTATACAATTTTGCTGGACCTCCTTTTGGAGTAACTAAGGTGAGTTTCTGAGAGTGGGCCACTGAGTATAAATAAGGCAGAGTATTGCAGTTAGCTTAGCTCTGGTATGTCTATCAATAATTTTTCTTGATGATAGGTTCTGTGTCTGGTGGGGGGAGTGGGGAAAATTGTCTGCAAAAGAAAACAAAACCCACCAATAAAACTCAGTTGTCTGCAATCTCCTAGCCCTCTCTCCAACTGTGTAACAGACTGAATCTGCTTGGAGACTGAAGGGTTGACTCCAGAAGTGGACCTCAGAGGGCAGGATGGGGACCTGTCCACTCGGGCTCACTAATCCCTGTTGGTGTCTTAAGGCCCGGTTCCACAATTCCAGCGTGGGTGTCACTTAGAACTGGAGATGTTCCATGACACCTCGCTTTCCATCAGATCCAGGTTCTGCTTTGTGCCCAGAAGGGTATATTTCAGTGAGTCGCATGCCTCGGAGGGGTGGGATGTGTGTTTGGCGACTTGGGGGAGAGAAAGGTGGCACAAATTCTGCTGTTGGCTGAAACTCAGGAAGGAGTCCCAAATCCCAACCGCAGCATTGAGCAGCTCAGGGTAGATGACTGAGGGAGTCAATGGTGTGGTTGGGAGGAGTGGAACAGAGGTTTTTTATTAGACTGACTGTCCAGTTGTCCGAATCTGGGATGGAGTGCCTGTTGGGGTTCTGAGGAGGGTCCTGCCTAAGTACTAATAGGTAATGTATTGTAATAAATATGATATATTATGGTATTTAAGTGCTTACTTGTGTTCCAAGCACTCTTCTTTGCTGGGTAGATACAAAAGTATCAATCTTGTCCCACATTGGGCTCACAGTCTTAATCCCCATTTTAACAGATGAGGTAACTGAGGCACAGAGAAGTTAAGTGGTTGACCAATGTCACCCAGCAGACAAGTTGGTGGGGCTGGGAATAAAACTCATGTCCTCTTTAAACCTAAGCCTGTGGTCTATCAGCATTAAGTGGTGGTGGTCAGTATCTGTGACCACCCGGCCGCCGCCACCCCCTCCAAAACAAATTAAAATCAACCCAAAAAACTAGCTTGTCTGCACTCCTTACCCCTCTGTCTCTAGCTGTGAGAAATGATGTTCCTGGAGGCTGAGTTGTTGGTAACAGACGAGGACCTCAGAGAGCAGGAACCCAGCCCCTTAGGCTCACTAATCACGTGTGTCTTTCAGGGCCAGTGTTTCTCCACCCCATATGGGTTTCAGCCAGAATGGATGGGAGCGCTCCAATAACAATCAAATTCCATGAGGGGAATGCTCCAGTTCCTCCTCCAGACCCCGGAGGAGTTTTTTGGTGGTGAGTCCCAAGTTTCTGCCCACACTCCTGCCAGCTCCATATCTTGCTGACTCAGACACAGAATGGAAGCCCTGCGGTGCACAACTTGGGGTAGTAGGCCCAGGGTGGAATCTGACCAGCTCTTTCTGTCCAAACAGATGCTGTTGAAAGCACACGTCCTGGTCTTGAGGAACATCCCCTTGCAGCGGGCTAGGCAAGTCAATCCCAGTCTTGCCCCACAGATTAGAGATTGAACTGTGGACCATGTTTGCCACCACAAAGGGAAAGATTTGTGTGTGTGTGTGTGTGCATCTGTATGTATGTATAAGGACTAAGTCTTTGGGGAAGGATAGTTAAGACAAGCTGGCCATTCTAGGTATGGAGACTGATTCTGGAAACAGGGCCTGGAGCTCTGTGCAGGGAACTGGTCTGACTTGACTGTGGGACTGAGAAGACGTAGGGCCCTTAATTCTATACCTGGGTTAAACCACTCTGCACACACAGTCCTATCTGCAGGGTCAACCTACACATTCTCAGGTCCTGGAAAGGGACCTGACATGGCCTGGCAGCGGAGGCTTCTGGGTGTTTAGTGGCCAGAGTCATCAGTTAGATGATCAGTGTATCTACTCCATTCTTCTCTAAAAAGCAGAGTAGTGAGATTGAGTTGTCAAAGGGGTGGACAGGGTGCACAGAGTGCCAGCATTGTACTCAAAACTGAACTTTATTCATTTGGGATTGAACCTCCAGTCCAGGGACTTACAGGACCTCTTGTGCTAACAGATTTGGAGGGGGTGGCTAAGTATTAGTAGGCAGAGTTTTGCGAATGATTGTTTAGGTCTGTGACTTCACGTCTCCTGGTGGTAAGGTCATTTGGAGGAGGGAAAAACTTTATTCTTTTGTTTAAAAAAAAAACCCAAAAACAAATTCTGAAACCCTACCCTTTTCTTATAGCTTCTGATCCTCTTGGGAGACAATAGCGTCTGGAGATTTAAATGTGGTCTTTCAGCTTTAGATAGAGGGCACTCTGAGAAACGCGTGTGTTCAGGATCACTAAGCCAGGGCGTCAGATGTGCATTGGCAAGAAACCAGCGGCGGAGTTCCAGTAGTACCCCACCTCCTTCGGACAGATGCTCCGGGATCCCATGTTGCCAGAGGAGACCTCAACATTGGAGTCTCTTCCTGGTTCCTTGTGTAGACAGCTCTGAGACCCAGCATGATGTCCCTCAGCTCCAAGTCTGGCAGTGCATAGGTTAGGGGTTGGATGACAGAGGGGAGACTCTGAACTAGCTGTTAGTTGCTGTACAAGGCAGCTCAGTGCACTTTTCTGACCTTGAGGATCATCCGTCCGTAGTTTGGACAGTCTGGTCAGTTTTCAGACTTGTCCAGCCATTTGAGATGGAACCATGGGAAGGTGTTGCTACTGTCACAGGAAAGGTGTTGCGGCAGTGGTGTGGAGTTCTGGACGTGTGTGTGTTAGTGAATGCCTTTCACATGAAACAAAATTCCTCACTCTTGGCTTCAAAGCTCTCCGTCACCTGGCCCCCTCCTACCTCACCTCCCTTCTCTCTTTCTACTGCCCACCCCGTACCCTCCGCTCCTCTGCCGCTAACCTCCTCACGGTGCCTCGTTCACATCTGTTCCGCCATCACCTCTGGTCCATGTCTTACCACTGACCTGGAATGTCCTCCCTCTCACATCTGCCAAACTAACTCTCTTCCCCTCTTCAAAACCCTGCTAAGAGCTCACCTCCTCCAGGAGGCCTTCCCAGACTGAGCCCTCCCTTCCCTCTGCCCCTCCTCCCCTCCCTATTCCCCTTTCTCCCACCCTCTGCTCTTTCCCCTTCCCGCCCCCCACAGCACTTGTGCATATATGTATATATTATTTATTAATCTATTTCAGTAATGATGTGTGCATGTCTACGATTCTCTTTACCTTGATGGTATTCATTCATTCAATTGTATTTATTGAGCGCTTACTATGTGCAGAGCACTGTACTAGGCATTTGGAATGTGTAATTCGGCAACAAATAGAGACAATCTGTGCCCAACAACAAGCTCATAGTCTAAACTATGCAGCAGCGTAGTTTATGGCAGCGTATGAGAAGTAGCGTGGCTCGGTGGAAAGAGCACGGGCTTTGGAGTCAGGGCTCATGAGTTCGAATCCCAGCTCTGCCACTTGGCTGTGTGACTGTGGGCAAGTCACTTAACTTCTCTGTGCCTCAGTTCCCTCATCTGTAAAATGGGGGATTAAGACTGTGAGCCCACGTGGGACAACCTGATTCCCATATGTCTACCCCAGCGCTTAGAACAGTGCTCGGCACATAGTAAGCGCTTAACAAATACCAACATTATTATTTGGAGAAGCAGCGTGGCTCAGTGGAAAGAGCATGGGCTTTGGAGTCAGGGCTCATGAGTTCGAATCCCAGCTCTGCCACTTGTCGGCTGTGTGACTGTGGGCAAGTCACTTAACTTCTCTGTGCCTCAGTTCCCTCATCTGTAAAATGGGGATTAAGACTGTGAGCCCCATGTGGGACAACCTGATTCCCCTATGTCTACCCCAGCGCTTAGAACAGTGCTTGGCACATAGTAAGCGCTTAACAAATACCGACATTATTATTATTATTATTAAACGGGGGAGACCAAAAACAAAACAAGTAGTCAGGCATCAATACCATCAAGATACATAGAATCGTAGAAATAAATCCAACATTAATAGAGTAATAAATGATATACAAATATGCACATATGGGGAGGGGAAGGGGGAAGAGCAGAGGGAGGGAATGGGGCGGGGAGGAGGGGCAGAGGCAAAGGGAGGGCCCAGTCTGGGAAGGCCTCCTGGAGGAGGTGAGCTGATCGTAGGGCTTTGAAGAGGGAAAAAAGCTAGTTTGGCAGATGTGAGGAGGGAGGGGCATTCCAGGGCAGCGGTAGGATGAGGACCAGGGGTCGGCGCGGGACAGGTGAGAAAGAGGCACCGTGAGGAGGTTAGTGGCAGAGGAGCGGAGTGTACTGGGTGGGCTGTAGAAAGAAAGAAGGGAGGTGAGGTAGGAGGGGGCCAGGTGATGGAGAGCTTTGATGCCACAAGTGAGGGGTTTCGTTTCATGCAAAGGTTGACAGGCAGCCGCTGAAGGGCTTCTGAGTAGGAGAGTGATGTGCCCAGAGCATTTCTGTAGAAGGATAATCCAGCAGCGGAATGAAGACTATACTGGAGCGGGGAGGGACAGTAGAATGGGAGATGAGACAGGAGGCTGATGTGGTAATCTAGTCAGCATATTATGAGGGCTAGTACCAGCAAGGTAGTTTGGATGGAAAGGAAAGAGTGGATATTGGCAATGTTGTGAAAGTAAGACCGGCAGGTTTTGGTGACTGATTGGTTGTGTGGGGTGAATGAGAGAGCAGGGTTGAGGATGATGCCAAGGTTGCGGGCCTGTGAGACGGGAAGGATAATAATCCCCACAGTGATGGTGATGTCAGGGAGAGGACAGGGTTTGGGAGGGAAGATAAGGAACTCAGTCTTGGACATGTTGAATTTTAGGTGCCTGACCACTTGTTTTGTTTTGTTGTCTGTCTCCCCTGCTGAGACTGTGAGCCCATTGTTGTGCAGGGATTGTCTCTATCTGTTGCCAAAATGTTACATTCCAAGAGCTTAGTACAGTGCTCTGCGCACAAGAAGCGCTCAATAAATACGATTGAATGAATGAATGATGCATGGGGGTTGGGGGAGCATTAGCTGGGTGGGAAGTCAGAACCATGAGGAAGAGGATGCCATAGTTGCCAGAAGCTGGTTTCGGAAAATGGGTCTGGGGCTCTGTGGAAGGTGCTGGTCCTGTTTGGCTTGACTGTGGGATTGAAGACCCGGGCCCCTTAATTCTATAGATGAGTCAAAATCCTGCCTTCCCAATCACCCTGCACATCCTCAGATGCCAAAGAAAGGGACTCTTCTGTGTCTGACAGGGGCTTCTGGGGAAGCCAAGTGCTTGGTCCGGAGTAAGGCAGAGCTGGTCACTCTTATTTCATCATCTGCTGAGAAATTGAGTTATGGGGATTTTTGGAAATGGATATTAGTGGTAAGCATCACGGTGAGGCCCAGTGGATAAGTTGCGTTGACAGCCAAGTATGCAGGCTGGGGAACTGAAAATGCAGGCACCATACCAGAAACTGATTTTTCTGTCCCATATACAAATGTGCTGGGTCCCTCTGGAATCAGGAATACCAGGCCTACAGGCCAGATAGTTGGAGAGGAAGGGTCCCTGGAGTACACAGGTGTCCAGTGTGAAGCATAGGGTACAGCATAGTAGTGAACAGTAATCATTGACTCTTCCTTGCACATCTCTATTTCCTAGAGAAGGGACCTTTATCTGAAATGTGTTGCTCCCAGGGGAGTGGGCGATCAGTGTCCAGACTGACTATGTGCATGTGTGTCCGTCCATCAGTCCATCCGTCCACCCCATTCTTTTCTGGAATCCTGTAGCCTCCAGTCTGAGTCTTTGTAGGGAGTATAAAAAGTTTTGGTCCCGCCTACTGCAGGTCCTACCACTCCCCTTTTTAGTCTGCCATTGCACTGGAAACTTCTTGCTCTCTAAATCCAGGCCTTTTCCATCCTGGCAGTGTGGGGATCCAAAGGCAGGTAGGAAACATTGGAGAAGTGATGGCATCTGTCACCACAGGTTCTCTCAGGCCTGTTGAACAATAGGTGACTTGGCGGTTGGGTGGCGGGGGAGGGTGATGGAGGACACTGGGAACACTTAATTTTGGAGAACTGCATTGTTTGCATCACCACCCATTTTCTTCTTAACTTGCAGGAGCACCATCAGACCACTCACTATGCAGTGCTCTTTGGGGGAATCTAGCCACTAGGACCGCCTCGACAATCTCATAGCCCATGAAGAAGGAAATTTAACTTTGCCTGTTCACTGCTTGGCAACAATGATTCCCCTCCCTCAGTGCCTCCCATGTCTATTGTCTTCACCGTCTGTTCTTGACTTCTAACTCCTGCCTTAAACCCCCAGTGCCCCCAACTCCCTTCTTGTCACTGGGGCAATTGCCGGTGCTTAATAACATGCTCTGCTTTTTGGGAGTATTGAATCAAAACTATCACTACTACCTAAGACTCCTCCTCTGTCATGTTTTTTTCCTCAACCACGCAGCTGTTTGACGCCGTGGACCACCCTGTTCACCTGTGAACACTATGTACTCTCAATTTCCTCATCTGACACCCCTCCTGGCTTGCCCCTGTGGCCTTTTTTGCTTGCTCTTCCTCTGACACTTGCTGTGGGTGTTCCCCAAGGTTGGATTCTCTTCTATTTGCCTATTATCCCCACTCCTTTAGCCCACAGATGGTCTCACAGCTCCCCACTACCTAGCCTTCTCTCCTTCCCCTACGACTCAGCCCACACACTTCACTCTGGAGGTGAGCTACTCATCTTGTGTATCTCTCTCTCTCTCTCTTGTCTCTCACTATTCTCTTACTTTTCTTCCTTTGACCCTCAAACTCCTCCCCAACCTTCTCATGTGGCAAACCATTGCCTTCCTTCTATGAGGATCTTCTGAGATGACATCTTCTGCAGGAGGCTATGCATGATTAACCTTTTATCTCTCCACCCTTTTTTCCCCCCAAACTGCCACTTGATTGCTCTCAATGCTTAAAGACTTGGGCATTCATTAATCCTTATCTGCTAGGCACTTAAACATTAAAATTGCCAGGAGAAAGCAGTTTCAGAATGGCGGGTGCCTGTTTGCCCTGCTAGACTGTCCTTTCCTGAAGGGAAGGGACCATGTCTCCTTGGATTGTATTTAATACCTACTGTTTTCTTGGTGCAGGGTGGACTGAAAGTTCTCTAACTAATCCAAGTGTATTTTAGGTGTAGGATCCATCATTCCAGGTGTGCACAGATCAGGACCAGTAAAGAAACACCCGTCTCACCCCTTGGTTTCTTATCCATGTCTTCAGAGGAGGTCCAGAGAGCTAAGGTGGTTGCTGAGTCCTATCTGGAACAAACAGGAAGCTCCCTCAGGGACTTGTCTGGACTTGGTTGGCTCTGAGTGGCCATGGTAGAAACCACTACCTAGTGTACCCTAAAACCATTGAGGTTATATGGGTCCTCTTTTCTGACAAATCTTCACTTGTGTTCACAGAGGAGACGAGGGAAAGAGTGCCCAAAGAATGGATTGGGTCACGACCGACCACTTGGGTTCTCCGCCACTCCAAGGATATTGACTGTGCAGTGTGGATACCGACTGGATGTCTCTCCAGCCCTCTCCAGAGACTGAGCTAAGAATAATACCTTGCTCACAATCCGACAGTGCCATTCCCTTGTGCCTAAATATTATATTTCTAGGCGCTGTCTGCGGTCTCCTTTGGAAGTGATGGGTTGGTGTGGGCTATGTGTGTGCATCTTGCAGTTGACTTTAGGATGTGAGGTTGCTGTTCATTCACTGAATCATTTTTATTGAGCACTGACTGTGTGCAGAGCACTGCACCAAGGGCTTGGGAGAGTAGCATATCACAACAGACCCATTCTCTGCCCACAAAAAGGCGCTGTTGTAAGTGGGGATCAGAGGGAGGGTGAAGAACGGGAGCAAGTCAGGGAGACAAGTCAGGTGCTGGGGAGGGCTTCTTCTCTCTTAGCACCAAGGCCGGCCCCGGATCCAGAGACCGGGGCTCTGTATCGGGAATAGATCCTGCCGACTGGACTGTGGGCCGGAGAGGGCCTGATGGCGTTAAATCTGTAGTTGGATCAAACCTACATGAGTTCACAGTCCAGGCTTCAGCATCACCCCACACTGAACTCTGGCCTCCAGAGAAAGGAGCCCTTTGGTGCCGATAGTGGGAGGGCTTGGGAAGAAAGGGGACCCAGCGTCAGGAATGGGTCAATTTGCCACGTCAGGTTTTGTGTGTCTGTGTATGGCCCATGACTTGTAGAGAAGAGCATTATAGGGAATCTAGGCAGAGACCAAAACAGAGTGGGGCTGCTGGAAGAGCTACAGTTGTTCATGGAAACTGCATTGTTAGTGCAACTAGTTTCCTCACCTGAAAGCCTGGTAGCAATGGTTTGAGGGAGACTGAGGTGGGGTTCAGAGTCCTTTTGGTGTGAAGAGTAGGTAAACTGAGAAGTGAAAGGAACCTCTAAACCCTCCACTTGACCCAGGTGTGCAGAAAAGTTTGCTCCAAAGCCCTGTGTTTGAGGATTTGGTGAAACGCATAATGATGATGATAATATTTAAGTGCTGACTATATGTCAAGCACTATAATAAGCACGAGGGTGGATGGAGGCAAATGGGGCTGGACACATGGAGCGCTCAGTCTTAATCCCCTTAACATGAGGTAACTGGGGTACAGACGAGTGAAGTGACTTATCCAAGGTAAAACAGCAGACAAATGGCAGGGCCAGACTTGAAACTCAGGTCTTTCTGACACCCAGGCCTGTGTTTTATCCACTGGGCTGTGCTGCTTCTTGTCAGGTTAACATGCTCTTTCCTTGCCCCCCCTCTCCCCCAGGAGTCCCGCAGCATTAACACCCTGCGGTGCACAAATAGGATGACAGGAGGGACAATCTGTCAGTCTATTACTCTGCAGACAGAGGCTGCTCAACACCTCGCCCTGACCTTTCATTCATTCACTAGTATTTATGGAGCGCTTACTATGTGCAGAGCACTGTACTAAGTGCTTGGAATGTACAGATTGGTAACAGATAGAGACAGTTCCTGCCCTTTGATGGGCTTACAGTCTAATCGGGGGAGACGGACAGACGAGAACCATAGCAATAAATAGAATCAAGGGGAAGAACATCTCATTAAAACAATAGCAAAAAAATAGAATCAAGGTGATGTACATCTCATGAAACAAAATAAATAGGGTGATGAAGATATATACAGTTCAGCAGACGAGTACAGTGCTGAGGGGATGGGACGGGAGAGGGGGAGCAGCAGTGGGAAAGAGGGGAGAAGAGGGTTTAGCTGCAGAGAGATGAAGGGGGGGTAGAGGGAGTAAAGGGAAAAGGGGAGCTCAGTCTGGGAAGGCTTCTTAGAGGAGGTGAGCTTTAAGTAGGGTTTTGAAGAGGGGAAGAGAATTAATTTGGCGGAGGTGAGGAGGGAGGGCGTTCCAGGACCGCGGGAGGACGTGGCCCAGGGGTCGACGGCGGGATAGGCGAGACCGGGGGATGGTGAGGAGGTGGACGGCAGAGGAGCGGAGGGTGCGGGGTGGGCAGTAGAAAGAAGGAAGGAGAGGTAGGAAGGGGCAAGGTGATGGAGAGCCTTGAAGCCTAGAGTGAGAAGTTTTTGTTTTGTGCGGAGGTTGATAGGCAACCACTGGAGGTTTTTAAGAAGGGGAGTGACATGCCCCAGAGCGTTTTTGCAGGGCCATGAGCCGGGCAGCGGAGTGAAGAATAGACTGGAGCGGGGCGAGAGAGGAGGAAGGGAGATCAGAGAGCAGGCTGACACAGTAATCTAGCCGGGATATTACGAGAGCCTGGAGCAGTAAGATATCCGTTTGGGTGGAGAGGAAAGGACAGATTTTGGCGATATTATAAAGGTGAGACCGGTAGGTTTTGGTGGCGGATCGGATGCGTGGGGTGAATGAGAGAGCCGAGTCAAAGATGACACCGAGGTCGTGGGCCTGAGAGACGGGAAGGATGGTCGGACCATCCACAGTGATAGGGAAGTCAGGGAGAGGACAGGGCTTGGGCGGGAAGATGAGGAGCTCAGTTTTGGATATGACTCTGGGACTGAGAAGACTTAGGGATATTAATTCCGTAGACAGATCAATTCTTCCTATGTCAACAGTTCTGTATGCAGGCTCACCCTGTGCATCCTCAGACTCTGGAAGAAGGCCCCTCTGTCTCTGACAATGGTGGCTTCTTGCGGTCTAGTGTCGGGGCAGGACAGGATTGCATCAATGTATCCACTCCATTGGCCTCTGAGAAGCAGAGCCTTGAGGACTCCTGTCCGAGTCCAAGTCAGCAGAAGTGTGGAGTGGGAGGAGAAGAGCAGTGAGGTTTGGTACTAGCAGTTGACTTGTGTAGTGATGCTGAACTTGCAGTCTCTGGAGAAGGAGCCCTTCCTGGAGTAACAGACCTGGGGTTCTGAGAAGGGGGGACCGCTAAGAATCAATAAGGCAGAATGTTGCAGTCAACTTAGAAGGGGTGGTGACATTTTGTGAGGCGGGAGGGGGGGATGGGGAGGAACGCAAAAAGTGTTTGTCTCCCCTGCCCATCCCTTCCCCCCAACAAAAAAAAAGCAAAAAATCAAGTTGTCTGCAACTTCCTACTCCATCTACAATTGTGAGAACCTTTGCTAATGGAGATTGTGTTGGGTAACCGATGAGGACCTCAGAGGGCAGATGGGGGAACCCAGCCTCTCAGGCTCACTATTCCACATGTCTCTTCCAGGGCCAGTTTCCTCAACGCTATATGGGTATCAGCCGGGACTAGCCAGAAAAGCTATAGCAACAACCGACTTCCCTCAGAGGTATGCTTCAGGCTCCTCACCCAGAGGAGTTTTTGGTGGTGTGTTCCAGGTTTTGGCTCACACCCTTACCAATATGATGTCTTGCCGGATCTGACGCAAAAAAGAAGTGCTCTGCTTGGGGTAGAATGACCAAGAGAGGAATCTGACCAATTATTTCTCTCCAAACAGATGCTGTTCAATGCATGCCCTGGCCTTGAGGATCATCCCCTTGCAGTGTGAGCACAGACAAGTTAATCACCAGACTTGCCCCACCGGATTGAGCTGTGTGGGCCATGTGGCCATTACCGAGGCAAGGTTTTTTGGATTTTGGAATTGTGTGTGTGTGTGTGTAAAATGGGGTTAGCTTTGGGGAAGAACATTTAGGAGGAAGCTACCCCTCTTGGATTGGAGGTTGGTTCTGGAAATTGGGTCTGGGGCTCTGTGCAGGAAACTGGCTCTGACTGACTAGATTGTGGGACTGAGAAGATGGAGGGCCCTTAATTCTCTAGATGGGGCAAACCTCCCTGTGCTCACAGTCCTGTCATTGGGGTCAACCTGCCTACCCTCCAGGCCTGGGGAAGGGACTTGCCTGGGCCTGCCAGTGGTAGTTTCTGCGAGTCCAGTGTCTGGAGTTGGGCAGGAAAACTACCACTGTGTCTATTTTGTTCCTCTTAGAAAAGCAGACTTCTGTGATTTTGTCACAGGTGTGGCCAGGGAGCACAGAAGGCAAGCATCCCAAATGAAAACAGTCCAGTTTAGTTTGGACCTCCAGTCCCTGGAGTACAAGCCCCTTCTGGACTAACAAATTTGGAGGGGGTGGCTAAGTATTAGTGAGGCATAGCTTTGCATTCAGCTTGTGTGAAAGATGGTCTCTTTGTGGACACCTCACATCTGATGGTGTTGGGATCTTTGGTGGGAGGGAGAATTGAATGCTTGACCAAAAAAGTCATCTGAAACCCTCACCCGTCTCTCTCCAGCTTGGAGATCATTGATTCTCCGAAAGAAATTAGTATCTGGTGATTTAGATGTGGGCCTCAGCTGTGGACAGAAGGCACCGAGAGAAGTCCAAACCCTTCAGGATCACTAACACAGGCGTCTCTGCCAAGGTTTCAGGATGTATCGGCCAGGACCGGTGGAGCAATATTCCCCACCATCATCAGGCTGACGTTCCGGAGTCCGGTACCGTGTTTGCAGAGAAGGCCTCGGGGGTGAGTCCCGCCAGTTGTGTATCCAAATGGCTCTGAGAGCCGGCAGGAAGTCCCTCAGCCTCAAAGCTTGGCACTATGAAGTTTGGGGGTGGGATGACTGAGGAGAAACTCTCTGACTAGCTAGTACTCCCTCAACAGAGGCTACCCACTATGTTTCCCTGGTCTTGGTGATCATCTCTCCACAGTTTGGAGAGTCAGGTCAATTCTCAAACTTGTTCTCATATTGAGATGGAACCATGGTCTGGATTGCTACCTCAAAGAGACAGGGGTATGTGGGTGTGCGAATGTGATGGGTCAGGGGGATAGCACAGTGAGGAAGAGGATGCCACTGTAGACACAGAAGCTGGTTCTGGAAATAGGGTCTGTAGCTCTGTGTAGGGTGCTGGTTCTGTTTGCCTTGACGGTGAGACTGTCAAACTTCCTGTGCCCACGGTCTTGCGTTTGAAATCACCCTGCACATGTGCAGGCCCCGAAGAAGGGACTTTTGTGTGTCTGACAAGGGCTTCTAGGGAAGCCAGGTGGGGGGTGCTTTGTCGGGAGAGTAAGGCAGGGTCAGAGTCACAAATGGGGCGCAGTAGATACATTTCCTTGAAAGTGAAGCATACAGCCTGGGGAGCTGAAAATGAAGACACTCTTCTACAAACTGAGTTCTGGCCAACACACAAATGTGTCAGCTGTCTCTGGGCTCAGGAATACAAGTCTTACAGGCCTGGCGGTTTTTTGGGGGATTGGGGGTGGTGTGGGATGGAGTGGGCTGCAGAGTTCCTTCTTGGGCAGAGAAGGGTTTAGTGTGAAAAGCAGGGTTGGAACCTATTTGTGAACGGTTCTCTCGTTGGAACTGCCTTGCACATCTCTAACTCTCAAGAAGGGACTTGGTGTATCTGCTAGGGGTTGATCCCAGAGGAGTGGGAGGCAAGTTTCAAGACTGACAGGGGAGATATATATGTACATATGTGTGTGTGTGTGTGTATGTGTGTGTGTGTGTGTGTAGTATTAACTCGATTCTTCTCTGAGGTCCTGTAGCCTAGAACCTAAGCCTTTATAGGGAGCATAGAAAGATTTGGTTCTGGGTACTGCAGGCCTTGCCACCCCCCGTTTAGTCTGCTATTTCACTGAAGACCTCTTGCCCTTTGAGTCCAGCTCTCTCTCTCATTCCGGAAGTGTGGGAATCAAATGGCAGGGGTAGGGAAGAGTGGAAAATCCAGGGTCTCTGTGACTGTCATCTTGTGTCTTTTGAACAATAGTTTGATTTGGGGTAGGGGGGAGGGGTGGAGGGAGCCATGTCCCTATTTTGGAGAAACTGCGTTCTTTGCATCACCTCCCATTTGCTTCTCAACTTTGAGGAGCACTAACAGACCACTCAAGCCAGGGAACCCTTTTGGGGGGAATCCAGGTGGTAGGGCCCCCTCAACTATCTCAAAGCTGGTGAGAATGAATTTAACTCTGTGCTCGGCCAAAAGGATTTCCCTTCCGCATTGACTCCCATGCCTTTTCCCTTGGTCTGCTGTTCTAGACTTTTAGCTAGTATCAGAGGAAGAGCAAGAGCAATTTTATCCCCCAACTCTCTCCTTGTCATGGAGGCAAGTGGCAGTGCTTAATCCTGTGTAGTTCTGTTGCTGCTATTACTACTGGAGAAGCAGCGTGGCTCAGTGGAAAGAGCATGGGCTTTGGAGTCAGGGGTCATGAGTTCGAATCCCAGCTCTGCCACTTGTCAGCTGTGTGACTGTGGGCAAGTCACTTAATTTCTCTGGGCCTCAGTTACCTCATCTGTAAAATGGGGATTAAGATTGTGAGCCCCATGTGGGACAACCTGATTCCCCCGTGTCTCCCCCAGCGCTTAGAACAGTGCTCTGCACATAGTAAGCGCTTAACAAATACCAACATTATTATTACTACGATGCTAGTACGAGCACCAGAGATTCTAGTGACACTGAAGCCACTGGATTTGCCCTGTCCCCAAATATTCCTCATCCTTGCCAGCTATCTCTCACCTGCCTGATTTCAAAATCAGTCCCCTCAAACTTGGCCTCTGATTTCTCCTGCTTCTCACTGCCTGAACACTTCCATCCACCTTTCTCACCTTCCTGATGACCGTTTAAAACCAGTCCCGCTGCTGAAATAATTCCTTCCTCACTGCTGTTCACACATGCCCACACCTCAGCAAGTCTTACACAAAAAAAGAACCTGCCCAGTACTTCTTAATCCCGCCACACTGCTCACTTTGAGCCCTTCCTACCATTCTTGTCCAAAACTCCAGAATGAGACATTTATACCAGCTGCCTCTTGTTCCTTTTCAACCACCTCCTCAGTCCCTCTAAAATCAAGCTCCACTTGTTTGAGACTGCAGATTTCCTCCTCATCCTTATCCTCCTTCACTTCCATAGTAGAATTAATAATAATCATGGTTTTTACTAAGTGCTTACTCTGGGTCAAGAACTGTTCTAAACACAGTGGTAGATAGAAGCTAATCAGGCAGGACCCAGCCCCTGTTCTACAAGGGGGGTTCGTAGTCTTAGTACCCATTTGGCAGCTGAGGTATTTGAGACAGAAGTGAAGTGGCATGCCCAAGGACACACAGCAGACAAGTGGCAGAGCAGAGATTAGAACCCAAGCCCTTCTGATGCACAGGTCTCTGCTCTAGCCATTGGGCCATTATGCTCCTCCTCCCCCTTAAATCCGTCAGGATGTTCTTCAGTCCTGTCTTTTTTGGCCTGTTAGCTGCTTCTGATACCTCGGACCGCCTTGTTTGCCTGTGAACACTACATAGTGGCAATTTTCCCAACACATCCCCCTCCTGGGCTTCCTCGTTTGGCTTCTTTTTCTTGCTTTTGCTTCGACACTTACTCTACCTCCCTCCTCTTACCTGTGGGTGGCCCCCAAGTTTGGATTTTCTTCTCTTCTAATGCTCTCCCCACTCCCTTGGACCTCAGATGGTCCCCCAGATATCCACAACATAGTTTCACTCTTCTCCCCCTACAGCTCAGCCCACCCGCTCAACTCATGAGGTGAGCTACTCATGGGGCCTCTCTCTCAGTTCCGCACTCTTAGGCTTTCACTGTCTTCCTGCTTATCCTTTTTCCTTAGACCCTCAAATTCCTCCCCAACCTTCTCAGGAGCCAGACCATTGCCTTCCAGTTTGAAGGATCTTCTGAGATGACATCTTCTCCAGGAGGCGGTGTGTGATGAATCTTTCATCTCTCCATCCTATTTTCCCCTCACAAACTGCCACTTTAATGCTCTCGTGCTTGAGAGACTTGGGCATTCACTAAGCCTAACTTGCTATGGCATCTAGACCCTAGGAAATAATACTAGAATATGACAGGTACCTGTTTCCCCTGCTAGAATTTAATGTTGCAGCGAGCAGGGAGCAGCATGCGGGATGATGGACTGCAAGGTCTTTAACTAATCCAAGTGTATTTTGGGCACAGGATCCACCACTGCAGATGTGTACAGCTCAGAACTAGTGGAGAAACATCTGTCTCGCTCCGGGGATGGACATTTTCTTATCCACATAGCCAGAGGAGGCCCAGAGAGCAACCGTGAGTATTGAGGTCTATCTGGAATGAGCTAGATGTTCCTCTTAAGGACTTGTCTTGACTTGGGCTCCGAGGAGAGAGAGGCCAACCTAGTCGACCCAAACATAACGCTTGTCATCTGGGCCATCGTTCTTGACCAACGAACGCTCGTGTTTTCAGGGGAGCCGAGACGAGGGAAGGTCCCCGAAGAACGGATTAGGTCACGACCGATTGCTGGCCATTCCACCGGACATAGACAAGGCAGAATTAGCACAGCCATGAGGAGCTACAGGGAAGAGCGTGGATTTCCTGTCACCTGTGACATCTCCCTCGTCTCTGGCATCGCCCACGGTTTACAGTGACTAAACCAAAACTGTTTATTTTTCTACTCCGATGGTGTATGTACCTGTAATACATTTATGTATGATAATGTCTATCTCCCACTCTAGCCTGTAAGCCCAGAGTGGGGAAACAATGTGGTCTTCCTTAGTTACAGTGTACTCTCCCCAAGGCTGTGGACAGTGTAAGAGTTGAATAAAAGTGATGGATTGGGCTTGAGAACAATCATGAGGTCTGGGGAGTCTGCCAGAATGGGTGTGTGTGGGGAAGCTAACTGGGGGGAGGGGGACAGGGTGGTGGGATGGAGGGGGATGAGGGTGTTGGCACTGGTGATGGGGGGATGGGGACATAAGGCACGGGGGGTGGGGGAAATAGGGTGGGCAGTGGGAATGGAGGGTAGGGCTTGGGGTATAATTAGGGGAGTGGGGGATGTGGTTGTGGGTCTGGCACCTGGGGTCCCAAGTTCGTTATTGGGGCACAAGTGGGTTACTGGGGCCCTGGGTGCTGTTGTGAGTTGTTGCACCCCTCAGAGGCCTACCTGGGAATATTTTGCCTCCTGGGAGTGAAAGTGAGTTGTTTGATTCCCATGGCTTCATGTGGGATATTTGACCCTCCAGGGGTCCAGGTCCATTAATACACCACCAAGGGGCCAATGTCATTTATTTGGCCCCACAAGGGCCTGTTTCAGTTGTTATGCCCACTGAGGCCCTGTGTGTCATATGACTGCCCCGCCCCAGCCCTCCAAGGGCCCATATGCAATATGCTGTAAGTCAAAACTCTCCTGTGCTGGTCAACAGCAGCATGAGAGAGAGTTGAGGGTGAAGTCTCGAGTTTATTGCACAGAAGAAGGTGATGGTAAGCCACTGACATATTTTTTACGAAGTAAATTCTGTGGATACACCACCAGAATGATTGCTGATAGAGGTGGGGCATTCTGGGAGAGATGTGTCCATGGCATCGCTATAGGTCGGAGACGACTCGAAGGCATAAGAAAAGACAAGGGCCCACGTGGGTCATTTGATATCCAAGGAGCCCATGTGGTTTATTGGCCCCCACCCCAGGCCCAGATGGCTGAAGTGGAGGCTTCACTCCGCTGAGCAACCGGCCCAAGTTCCTCTCTGCTTCATGAGGTGAGGGTGGTTCATGCTGAGATTTGGGGAAGGGCTTCCTTAGCTGCTTTTAGGAGGTTGTGGAGCTAGAATCAGGAGTGAAAGATGCTCACACACCCGAAGACTGCCCTCTAGATCCAAGTCTCCCTCTGGCCAGACGGGAAGCAATTTGGGAGATGGAGGGGTATTGACCTTGGGGAATGGAAGGAGAGCGGGTGATGCTGTCACCTTGAGTTTTGAGGGCAGAGAGAGTACTTTCTAACTCCATACAGGTGTCTATTGTCTTCTTTCTCAGTGGAGAGATTCCAGGACAGATGGTCTTTTCTCTTCTCCCGACTCCCCATTCCCAGAGAAGCCCTTGCATGGCGATGGCGAATGACTCCCTTGGCTCTCGGTCACCAGAATCCCAACCCAGAGCTTCCAGGGAGGACGGCTCCTTTTGTCTTCCCAGCCCAGCAACAAGCATCTTGGGTGTGGATGACTTAGGTGACTGGAGGTGGGATTGTAGGGGTAGTTGGCTGATGTGAATGCTTCTGTAGACGTTGCTCAATGTCTTTTTAGAGTTCTGGAGAGAGTATCCAACTGCCTGGTTTCCAGAACCACGTCCCATTTATGTGGAGAAATGGAGCCAGGAGCCACACTGACTATCCAAAGGGAAGATGGAATATACGTGTCTTTGTGTCTACATGTGCCTGCATGATGGGGGTTAGTCTTATGAGGAAGGGGCTGCCACTCTCAGCACAGTGGATCATTCTGGAATTGGGATTTAACACAGCAAACTCATTCCATTTGACTTGCCTCTGGAAGCTGAGGAGACCCAGGAACCTTAGAGCTATAGGTGGGTCAAACCTCCCTGTGCCCCCAATCCCAGCTGCAGAGTCACCTTGCCTCTCTCCTTTCCCTGGGGGTTTGTGGGTGGGGTGGGGGGTGGGAGAGAAGTGTCAGCATTGTTGCCTAGCCATTCCTCTCTGGAGATCAGAGTTGTGGGGGTCCCAATCTGACTTTGAGGTGTGCCTGAAAACGGGGAAGAGCCAAAAAAGTGGACGTTTCTTTCAATTGAGTGGTGTCCTATTTTGCAGGTACATGGAACATTTCCAGATTTTGAACCAGAGACCGCTCTGTTGTCGTCAACTCCATCGTCATCATGCGTGTCGTGTTCTCGGGCAGATCTCCGTCCCGGCTGGCGGTCCACTGTCCGCACCAGTTGGGGATGTCTCGGTGGAAAGATCTCAGCAACCTCCGTCCCGGGTGATGGTCGATGGTCCGCTCGCTTTGTTGCCGCTCAGAGCAGAGGTTTCCCAAGTCCGGGAATTCATCAGCCAGGACCATTTGAGAAGCTTCAGCACTGCCCCGCTCCTGTCAACTTGAGGCTCTTCTGCCCCTGTACACAGAGGAATTTTGACAGTGAGTCCCAAATCCCCCACCCCCACAGTGAGTCCAGCTAGTTTTGAGACCTTGGCAGAAGAACCGTAGCCCTGGCGGCGTATGGCTCAGAGCCGAATGACCAAAGGGCAAATCTGACTGTCTCCTACTCTGTCTACAGAGGCCGCTTGATGCGTCTCCCCACCGGAGGACTCTTTCCCTGTAGTGTGGGCACGGTGAGGTGCATCTCCAGACTTGCCATGTTGTCGACAGATGGAACCACAGGCCATGCCATGCTAAAAGGATAGTGGTCTGTGTGTGTTTGTGTGTATGTATGCATGAAGGGGTTACAACAAGTAGGGGTCTGCCACTCTTGGCAAGGAAGCTGGTTCTGGAAATAGGGGCCCAGGCATCTGTGGAGGGAACTGGTTCTGTCTGACTTGACTGTGGAACTGAGAAGACCAAGGACCCTTAAACTCTGTGGCTGGGTCAAAACTTCCTGCACCCACAGTCCTGTCTGCAGAGTCAACCTGCTCACCCTCAGGCCTTGGAGAATAATAATAATTATTATTATATTATTTAAGTGCTCACTATGTGCCAAGCACTGTTCTAAGTGCTGTCGTGGATACAAGCGTATCGGGTTGGACACAGTTTCTTTACCACGTGGGGCTCACTAAACTCCATCTCCATTTTACCGATGAGGTAACCGAGGCTCAGAGAACTGAAGTGATGTGTTCAAGACCACACAGCAGATGAGAGCTGGAGTCAGGAATAGAACATAGGGACCTGTCTAGGCCTGCCAGTGGCTGCTGCTAAGAATCTAGTGTCCAGAATCAGCCAGGAAGACTATTGGTGTGTCCCCTCTCTTCCTCTCTGAAAAACAGAGTTTAGAGATTGAGTTGCCCCAGGTGTGGACAGGGAGAATGGAAGACAGACAAAAGTGAATTTTGTCCAGGATGGGTTGGACCTCCAATCCCTGGAGTACAAGCCCTTCCTGAGCTAACCGATTTGAAAGGGGTGGCTAAGTATTGGTAAAGCAGAGAGTTGCACTCAACTGAAGTGGGATTGATTGTCTGTGTCTGTAGACTTCACCTGTTGTGAGGTTGGGGTCACTGGGAGGAAGGAGAATTGAGTGCTTACAAAACCAAACAAAGTGGTTGTCTGAAACGTCCTCCCTTCTCTCTTCAGCTTCCGGGTCGTTGTTTCTTCTGGAGACATTAATATCTGGCAACTGAGATGTGCTCAGGTGCTGACAGAGGGTCAGCGTGAGAAACTCAAATCTTCACGATCACCAATCCAGATGTCCCTGCCAAGGTTTCCAATGTACGTCGGATAGGACCGGCAGAGGAGCTGCAATTACACCCCACTGTTGCTCTGGGGTCTTTTACCGTGGTGCCAGAGGAGGTCTCAGCAGTAGGTTTCCCCAGTTCAGCTTCTAGCCAGCTCCCAGACGCTGCAGCAAGTCCCGCATCCTCAATGCAAGGCAGTGCACAAGTTGTGGTGGGATCCAATTCCATTCAGTCATATTTATTGAGGTATTGTTATACGCAGAGCATTGTACTAAGTGCTTAGGAGAGTACATTCCCAACCCACAACAAGCTTACATCTAAAGCAGGGGAGACAGACATTAATAGAAATGTATAAATCACAGATATGTACGTAAATGCCAGGGGGTCGGAAGCGAGGAAGAACAAAGGGAGCAAGTCAGGGTGACACAGAAGGAAGTGGGAGAAGAGGAAAGGGGCAAGGCCTCCTGGTGGAGATGTGCCTTCAGTAAGGCTTGAAAGTGGGGGAGAGTAGTTGTCTGTCGGACTTGAGGAGGGAGAGCGTTGGAGGGCCGAGGCAGGACGTGGGCGAGCGGTCGGCGACGAGATGGGGTGATCACAGCCGAGTGAGAAGGTTGGCATTATAGGGGCAAAGTGGAGAGGAGCTGGGTTGTATTAGGAGAGAGTAGTGATGTGAGGTAGGGGAGAACAAAATGATTGACTGATTTAAGGCCAGTGGTAAAGAGTTGTTGTCTGGGGAGGAGGTGGATATGCAACCACTGGAGTTTTTTGAGGAGCGGGTGGCACGTTCTGAACACTTCTGTAGAAAAATGATCCGGGCCGCAGAATGAAGTGTTCCTTCATTCGTATTTATCGAGCGCTGTGTGCAGAGCCCTGTACTAAGCGCTTGGAATGTACAATTCGGCAACAGATGGAGACAATCCCTGCCCATTAACAGGCTCACAGTCTAAGCGGGAGACACAGACAGCAAAGCAAAACAGAACAAAACAAAACAAGTAGTCTTGCGTAGATATCATCAAGATAAATAGAATCATCAACATATACACACCATTAACAAAATAAATAAATAATATGCACATATATGCACAGTGCTGTGGGGACGGGAAGAGAGGGCAGGAGAAGTGGGGATGGAGAGGGGAGGAGGAGCAGAGGGAAAGGGCCGCTCAGTCTGGGAAGGCCTCTTGGAAGGTTTTGAAGAGGGGAAGTTACTTAGTTTGGCAGATGTGAGGAGGGAGGGCATTCCAGAACAGCGGTAGGATGTGGACCCGGGGTCGACGGTGGGACAGACATCAACTAGGGACCGTGAGGGAGTGAAGGGTAGAGGAGCGGCATGTACGGGATGGGCTGTATGAAGAGAGAAGGGAGGTGAAGTAGGAGGGGACAAGGTGATGGAGAGCTTTGAAGCCAAGAGTGAGGAGTTTTTGTTTCATGCAAAGATTGATGGGAGTTGGGAGAGGCAGGAGGCTGGGAGGTCAGCAAGGAAGCTATTGCAGGAAGGATAGGCCGAGTGATCATATTGAGGTGGTAGCAGTTTGGATGGAGAGGAAAGGGCCGATTTGAGCGAGGTTGCGGAGGTGGGACCGACGGGATTTAGTGATGAATTTAATATGTGGGTTGACTGAGAGACAGGAGTCAAGGATAACCCCAAGGTTATGGGGCTTGTGAGACAGGTAGACTTCCATCTAGCTTGATGGAAGTCATCGGCAGGACGGGGTATGGGTGGGAAAGTAAGGAGTTCTGGAGCCAAGTGTCAGGTTCTCAGACCTGCCACCCACTCCCATGCAGAAATGGAGCCAACACCTGTACTAGCTGTCCAAAGGGAAGGAGGCACGGGGTGGAGCTCGGGGGGGGGTGGCGTGTGCGTATGTGTGATGGGGTTAGCTTTCGGGTAGAGTTAGAGAGGTGGGCGCTTCCAACCTTGTTACAGAGGCTGGTTCTGGAAGCTGAGGCTCTGGCATGGCAGGGAACCGGCCGTCGGACTCAACTTTGAGATGGAGAAGATCTGGGGCCCAGAATTCTATATATGGGTCAAATCTCCCTGTGCCCACCCACTGTCCTGTCTGCAGGACAGTCACCTGTCACACTGCACATCCTCAGTCCCCGGAGAAGGGATCCTTGTCTGTGGTATCTTCTCGGGGCCTAGTGTCCGGAGCACAACGTGGGGGAACCCTGCCCCTCGGACTCATTCATCCACATTTGTCTTTGAAGGCCATGTTCTTCAACTTCAGAAGGGTTTCAGGCAGGACCGGTGGAGAAGGTCCGATGACACCTCACTTCCATCAGACCCAGGATCTACTGCCTCCCACCCAGAGGAGGGCTCTGCAGTGAGTCTTGTGTCTTGGAGCGGGTGGGAGGTGCAGTGGGGGGAGGAATGGGAGTGCGAGTCTGTCTTGTAGGCTCTGACACAGAAAGGAACCCCATAGGACCAACCTCAGCAGTGCATAGCTCAGGGTAGGATGGCACAAGGAAGAATCTGACCTCCTAGTGCGCTCCAAACAGAGGCTGCTCAATGCATCCCCCTTACCTTAAGGATTATCCCTCTGCAGTGTAGGCACAGTTAAATCAATTTTCATAATGCCCCGTCATTGAGAGATTGGAGCTGTGGGTTATGTTCCCACCACAAAGAGAAGGTTTTCCTTTTGTGTTGGTGTTTGTGTATGTATGTCGGGGGGTTAGCTTTGGGGAAAGGAGAACGAAGATGGGGCTGCCACTCTTGGTACAGAGGCTGACTCAAATTGAGGCTGAGGTTCAGTGTGGGGAGCCTGTCCTGTTTGACTTGACTATGGGACTGAGCACCACCTGGGCCCTTAATTCTCTAGAAGAGTCAAACCTCCGTGTGCCCGCAGCCCTGTCTGCAGGGTCAACTGGCGCATGTTCCCTTCCCAGAGAAGGGGCCAGTTTGGGCCTAGCGTGGTGGCTTCTGGGAGTGTAGTTTCAGGAACAGGACAGGGTGGCATCCGTGTGTCCACCCCCTTCTTCTCTGAGAAGCGGAGTTGTGCGGACTCCCGTCGGAGACCATTTCAACAGGGGTGTGGTGGGGAGGAGCAGCACAGGATGAGTGACTTGGAATAGAAATTGACTGGGTATTCTGGCCTTTCAGTCCCTGGAGAATGAAGCTTTATTGGCGTTCCGAGAAAGGGGCAGGTAAGTATTGATAGAGCGGAGTGTTGTAGTCATCTTAGCTGTGGTGGTCAGTGTTTTGGGCAAGGAGGGGGAAAAGAGTGACCAAAAGGAAAAAAAAACCACAACAAAACCTAGGTAATCTTACCACTCATTCATTCAATCTTTTTTATTGAGCATTTACTGTGTTTAGAGCACTGTACTAAGCGCTTGGGAAAGTACAATACCGCAATAAAGATACAATCCCTGCTTACTAGGAGCTCACAATCCAGAGGTGGGAGGCAGACATTAATACAAATAAACAGACGTGAATATAAAGAAATAAAATTGCAGATAGATACATAAGTGCCGAGGGGAAGGAGGAAGAGCAAAGGGAGCAAGTCGGGGAGATGCAGAAGGGAGTGGGAGAGGAGGACAAGTGGGGCTGGGAAGGCCTCCTGAAGGAGATGTTCCTTCAGTAAGGGTTTGAAGGGTGGGAGGAGAGCAATTGTCTGGCAGATTTGAGGAGGGAGGGCGTTCCAGGTGAGTGGGCCAGTGGTCGGCAGCAAGACAGGAGAGACGGAGGGCCCGGTGAGAAGGTTAGCTCCAGAAGAGTGAACTTACCGGCTGGGTTGTCAAAAGAGAGATGTGATGTGAGAGGTAGGAGGGGGCATGTTGATGGAGAGCTTTGAAGCCAGTGGTGAAGAGTTTTGTTTGATATGGAGGTGGATAGGCAATACCTGGAGATTTTTTGAGGAGGGGTGTGACGTGTTGCGTAGGTTTCTGTAGAAAGATGATCCGGGCAGCGGAGTTAGGTATGGACTGGAGTGGGGAAAGGCAGGAGGTTGGGACGTCAGAAAGGAGGCTGATGCGGTTACCTAGGCGGGATAGGATGGGTGACTGTATTAATTTGGTAGCAGTTTAGGTTGAGAGGAGAGGGCAGACTTTAGTGATGTTGTGAAGGTGAGAACTGATGCTCCTGGAGACTGAAGTGTTTAGCAACAGATGAGAACATCAGAGGGCAGGATGGGGGAACCCGGCCCCTCAGGCTCACGAATCCACGTGTGCCTTCCAAGGCCAGTTTCCTCAGCCCCAAATGGGCTTCACCCAAGATCGGTGGAGAGTCTCTCGTGACAATTCAGTGTCAGCGATGCTCCAGGCTTCTCTACCAGGCACCCGAAGGAGGTTTTGGTGGACACCGTTACCAGCTCCATGCCTTGTCAGATCAGAGGCAGAAAGAAGTCCCATAAAGCTCAGCTCAGGCTAGGATGACCAAGGGCGTAACCTGACCCGCTGTTTCTCTCCCAAGAGATGGAGAAGCAGCATGGTATAGTGGATAAGGCAGGGACCTGGTAGTCGGAAGGTCATGAGTTCTAATCCAGACTCTGCAGCTTGTCTGCTGGATGGCCTTTGGCAAATCATTTCACTTCTCTGTGCCTCAGTTTCCTCATAGGTAAAATGGGGATGAAGACTGTGAGCCCCTCATGGGACAGGGACTGCATCTAACATGATTTGCTTGTATCCACCCCAGCGCTTAGTACAGTGCCTGGCACCCAGAAAGCACTTCACAGATACCAGATGAAATACATACCATTCGATTCATGGCCCTGGCTTTGAGGACCATCCCCTTGCAGTGTGGGCACATTCTAGTCAATCCCCAGACTTGTTCCACCAGTGAGAGATTAAACTGAGGACTATGTTGCCCCCACAGAAGGAAGAATTTGGGGGGTGGGGGAGGGCAGACTGCGTGTGTGTGTACCCACTCCCTTCTTTTCTTGTCCAGTATGGGCAGGGATTCTCTCTCTTTATTGCTGAATTCTACTTGCCAAGCGCGCAGTACAGCCCTCTGCACGCAGTAAGTGCTCCCTAAATCCAAATGAATGGTGTCCTACAACCTGAGTTTTTGTAGGGAACATAGAAAGATTTGGTCCCGGGTACTGCAGGTCGTATCACTCTCCTGTTTAGTCTGCCAATGCCCTGGAAACGTCTAGCTCTTGAAGTCCAGGCCTCTCCCAGGTTGGGACTGTGTGAATCCAAAGGCAGGGGTAGGGAAGAGTGGAGAAGCCAGGGCATATGTGGTGGTCCTCTCAGACCTGTTGAGAAGTAACTTGATTGAGGGGGATGGGGCAATGTCTTTATTTTGGAGAAACTGCTTTGGTTTGCCTCTCATTCTGTTTCCTTCTCAATTTACAGGAGCACTGTCAGACCGCTCACTCTGCAGAGTGCTGCTAGAGGGAATGTATGTACTAGGACCACCTCGACGATCTCATAGCCGTCAGAAGGAATATCACTTTACCTGTCTTCTGCTCAGCTACAATGATTCCCCTTCCTGAATGTCTCCCATACCTATTGCTTTCACCATCTGGCCTAGACTTTTAACTCCTGCCTTAAACCTCCAGTGCCCCAACTCCCTTCTTGTCACCAAGGCAACTGCCAGTGGTTAATAACAAGCTCTTCCTGTAGGAAGTATGAGTTAATACTGTCACTACTAAAAATGAGTCCTCATTCTCCATCATGTCTTTCTTGTCCTCTCAGCTGCGTGTGACAATGTGGACCACCGTGTTCCCCTGTGAACTCTATGTCCTCTTAATTTCCCCTTCACAGCCCCCTCCTGGTTTTCCTTCTTAGGCTTTTCTTTCTTGCTCTTCCTCTGACACTTCCTGGGGATAACCTCCAAGGCTGATCCTCTTCTATTCTCATGCTCTCCCACTCCCTTAGACATCAGATGGTCCCCTAGATACCTACTACCTAGCCTCATTCTTCTCTCCCTACAACTCAGCCCACACAGTTTACTCTTGAGGTGAGCTCCTCATCGTGCCTCTCTCTCTCTGTCTCTCATCTCTCACTATTCTCTTGCTTAGTCTTCCTTTGACCCTCTAACTCCTCCCTAACCCTCTCATGTGGCAGAGCAGTGCCTTCCATCTTTAAGGATCTTCTGAGATGACATCTTCTCCAGGAGGCAGTGTGTGATTCACTTTTCGCCCTTCCACCCTACTTTTCCCCCAGACTGCCACTTCAATGTTCTCAGTACTTCAAGAGCTGGGCATTCACTAATCCCTAATCCCCTCTGGCACCTTGACACTCAAAGTGCCAGTAGGAAGAAGTCCTTAGATGGCTAAGTATGGCTTAGATGGTAGTATGATGGCTACCTATTTGCCTTGCTAAACGGTAATCTCCTAAAGGGCAGGGGCCGTGTCTCCTTCTTATACTGTACCCTTCTAAGTACTTAGTAATTAGCAAAGTCTGTGTGTCATGTGCAGGATAGACTAAAAGATCTGTAAGCAATCCAAGCATCATTTGGGGCTAGGATCCACCATTGCCGATGTACACGGGTCAGGGTCAGTAGAGAAACATCTGTCTCTCCCCTGGGGTGGACACTTCCTTATCCAAGTGGCCAGAGGAGATCCAGAGAGCAAAGGTGTCCTGAGGCCTATCTGGAAGAAAGAGGAAGCTCCCCCAAGAACTTGTCTTAACTTGGCTCAGAGTAGCCACGGTAGAGACCCTTCCCCGTGCACTCTAAAACCATGCCTGTCATTTGGGTGTTCCTTTTTGACTAACCATCGCTTGTGTTCACAGGGGAGCTGAGATGAGGGAAGATGCCCAAAGAATGGATTAGGTGGTGATGGACCACTCGCCTGCCATTCCGCCGGACACGGCCCGCTTGAGTTCCCCACGGCCACGAGGCTGTTGATAGTGCACGACCGGTTGGCTCCCCGGGCTTCTCCGGAGACTGAGTTAAGACCAGTCCCTCAACCCCAATCCAACAATGCCAATTCCTTGAGGCTAAATATTGGGTTGCCAGGGCCTCTCTGCTGCCTTCTCTTAGAAAGCGATGGGTTTGTTTTGAGATCCGTGTTTGCATCGTGGGGTTGACTTAGAGGTGTGAGGGTGCTGTTGATTCGTTGCAGTGTATTTATTGAGCACTTCTTGTGTTCAGAGCACTGTACTGAGGGCTTGGGAGAGTAGAGTATCCCAATAAATAGACCATTTCCTGCCCACAGTGAGCTTACAGTCTAGTGGGGGAGACAGACATTGATATAAGTGGGGATCGGAGACGGGACAAAGAAAGGGAGAAAGTCATGGTGACAAGTAGGTGATAAGCCCGGGGGGCCACCTCTCACGCTGCCCCGAGGCCGGCACTGGATCTCGGTTCCTTATCGGGAATAGATTCCGCCGACTCGATCGTGGGCCGGAGAAGGCCCGGTGCCCTTAAATCTATAGACGGGTCAAAGCTACCTGAGTTCACAGTCCAGTCTTCAGCATCGGCCAGCACAGAACTCTGGTGCCCCGGAAAAGGAGCCCCTTGGTGTCGATGGTAGGGAAGGCCTGGGGAGAAAGAGGACCCAGCATCAAGAATGGGTCAATTTGCCATGTCAGGTTTTACGTGCCTGTGCGTGGCCCAAGACTTGTGGAGAAGAGCATTATAAGGAATCTAGGCTGAGACCAAAACAGTGTGGGGCTGCTGGAAGAGCAACAGTTGTTCATGGGCACTGGCATTGTGAGTGCAAATAGTTTCCTCACCTGAAAGCATTGGAGCGATGGTTTGAGTGAGACTGATGTGGGGTGCCGGGTCCTTTGGGTGTCAAGAATAGGTAAAATGAGAACTGCAAGGAGCTTCTAAACCCTCCACTTGACCCAAGGAGGCAGAAAAGTTTGCTCCAAAGCCCTGTGTTTTAGGATTTTGTGAAACTCATAATGATGATGATGATAATGACATTTGTTAAGTGCTTACTATGTGCCAGACACTATACTAAGCATGAGGGTGGCTACAAGCAAATGGGGTTGCATACAGTCCCTGTCCCACATGGGGCTCTCAGTCTTAATCCCCATTTTACAGGTGAGGTAACTGGGGCACAGAGAAATGAAGTGACTTGTCTATGGTAAAACAGCAGACAAGTGGCAGGGCCAGGCTTGATACCCAGATCCTTCTGACTCGCGGGCCTTTGCTCTCTCTTGTAGGCCATGCTGCTTCTTGACAGGTCATTAACATGCTCTTTCCCCCTTCTTTCCCCCCTGTCCCCAACCAGGTCTGTGACCCATCAGCTAGGACGCAAACAGGAGTCCCACAGCACCAACCCCCTGAAATGCACGGCTCGGCGGAGGAGGACTCGAGGGAGAATCTGACCGGCTATTACTCGGCAAGTAGAGGCTGCTCAACGGCTCGCCCTGGCCTCGAGAACCATCCCCTTGCAGTGTGGATCCAGTCAAATCAATTCTCAGATTTCCCCCACTCTGGAAAGATGGGGCTGTAGTCTCCGCTGCCACCACCACGGGAAGGTTTTGCTTATGTGTGTGTGTTTGTGTGTGTGTGAGAGAGAGAAATATGGGCTGAGTTTGGGGGCTAGAATAATGAGACAGGGGCTGCCGATCTTGGTACGGAGACTGGCTCCGGAAGCTGCGGCTCTGGGCAGGAAACCGGTTCCACTGGAACACGACCGTGGGGCCGGAAGAAGACCGGGAGCCTTACTTCTATAGGTGGGTCAAATCGCTCTGTGCCCATAGTCCTGTATGTGGGTCACCCTGCACATCCCCAGACCCTGGAGCAGGGAAGAAGAAGAACAGAGACTGAGGCTCTGCACAAGGATTTGATCTGGTCTGAGTTAATTATGGGTCAAACCCTGTTTGCCCACAGACCCATCTGCAGGGTGAACCGGTACAAGATGGGTTTCCGGAGAAGGTACTTGTCTGCACCTGCCCATGGTTAGCTTCTGGGAGAGTAGGGTCAGGGGCGGGACAGGTGACATCCATGTGTCCACTCCATTTCTCTTTCAGAAGCAGAGGCACGCGGACTCCCGTCCCGGACCACGTCAACAGCGGTGAGGTGCGGCCGGAACGAGCGGGCAGGCTTCACACTAAAAATGGACTTGTATAGTTGTTCTGGACCTCCGGGCACTGAAGAATGAGGCCCTGCTGGGATTCTGGGGAGGAGGCAACTAATGATTAATAGGGAAGAGCATTGTAGTCAGCTTAACTGTGGTGGGTCAATGTTTTGGGGGGGCGGGTGGAGCGGGGGAGAGTGTTTTTCCCTTGGCCGAACCCACTGTCCTCCCCCAAATTCAGATTGTCTTGCAATCTCCTATCCCTCCATCTGCAGGTGTGAGAACTCATTCTCCTGGAGACTTGAAGTGTTTGGCGGCAGATGAGGATCTCCAAGGGCAGTACGGGGAAACCCGGATGCTCAGGCTCACGAATCCAAGGCCAGTTTCTTCAACCCCAAAAGGTTTCAGCCAGGACGGGTGGAGAGGCTCCACTAACAGTTGCTCCCGGGTCTTCTGCCTGGCACCCAGAGGAGGTCTGGAGGTGAGTCTCAAGATTTTTCCACACCCTTGCCACCTCCATGTCTTGCTGGTACAGACATAGAAAGTGGTCCCGCAATGCATAGTTTGGGGTAGGGATGGCCAAGGGAGGAATCGGACCAGCTCTTTCTCTGCAGAGAGAATGTATCCTCCCTGGCCTGTATCCTCCTGGCCTTGTATCGGTCTCCCTTGCAGTGTGGGCACGGTTTGAGTCGATCCCTTGACTTGCCCCACCAGTGAGGGATTGAACTGTGGGGACCATGTTGCCACCATAAAGGAAAGGAGTTTGTGTGTCTGGCATGAGTGAGTGTGTGTGTGTGTGTGTGAGAGAGAGAGGAGAATAATGGGGCTAGCTTTGGGGGAAGGATAGGAGAAGGCTACCTCTCTGTATGGAGGCTGGTTATGGAAACTAGGCCTTGGGCTCTTTTGCAGGGAACCGGTTTTGTCCGACTTGCCTGTGGGACAGAGAAGATCTGGGGGCCCTTAATTCTATAGTTGGGTCAAATTTCTCTGCACCCACCGTCCTGGTCTGGCAGGGTCAACCTGCACACCCCGAGGCCCTGGAGAAGGCACCCATCTAGGCTGTCGAGAAGTGGGGGAAGACTATCAGTGTATCTACCCCATTCTTTCTCTGAAAAGCAGAGTTAGGAGACTGAGTCGTCACAGGTGCGGACAGGGTGGCGGGGAGTTCCCGGCACGGTACTCAAAATGGAATTTTGTCCAGTTTGGGTTGGACCTGGCACACAAGCTCTTCCTGGCCTAACAGATAAGTATTAGTAGGTTGGAGTTTTTTCATTAAACTTAGGTGTGATTGATGGTGTCTGTAGATCCCACCTTTTCTGGTTGTAGGGGTCCCTGGGAGGAGGGAGAATGGAATATTTGCACACAGAACAAGCTGTCTGACCTCCCTACTTTTCTCTCTCCAGCTTTGAGACCGGTCGATTTCTCCCCGAGACGTGAGCGTGTGGCGATGTAGCTGTGGTTTCTCAGCTGTGGACGGAGGGCACGGTCAGAAGCACAAACTTTCAGCATCACTAGCGCGGCCGTACCTCCGCCGAGGTACACGTAACGACGTCGGCCGGGCCCGGCGGATGAGCTGCATTGATAACTCAGTTCCCTCGGACCGACGCTCCCGCGCGTCGCGTACCGTTGTAACCGACGAGACCTCGGCAAGTGAGTCCCACCAGGTTGTGGGGTCCAGGTGTTCTGGGACCTGGCAGGAAGTCCCACAGCCTCAAGGCCGGCAGTGCAACAGGTTGGGGTGGGGCAAACATGGACTAGCTATTACAGCTCCAGTGGAAAGAGCCCGGGCTTAGGAGTCGGAGTTCATGGGTTCGAATTCCGGCCTGTGCCGCTTGACAGCTGTGTGACTGAGGGCAAGTCACTTTACTTCTCTGTGGCCTCAGTTCCCTCATCTGTAAAATGGGGAATGAAGACTGTGAGCCTCATGTGGGACAACCTGATTTACCCTGTATCTACCCCAGCACTTAGAACAGTGCTCTGCATATAGTAAGTGCTTGCTTAACAGATACCAACATTATTATTATTATTTTATTACAGTGTTTGGTACATAGTAAGTACTTAAACACCATAACAATAATTCAGATTAGTACTTTCCTCAGGATCCTACACAGAGTCACTGCTCGGTCATCACCAGTAATGTTCACCTCATTCTCTCCTTAGTGGCTAGAAAAGGGGCCTGGGAGTCTAAAGGTAAGGGGTTCCAAACCTGGTTCCGCCACTTGTCTGCCGGGTGGCCTTTCGGCAAGTCACTAAATTCCTCTTTTGCCTCAGTTACCTGATCTGTATGATGGGGATTGCGACTGTGAGCTCCACGTGGGACAAGGACTGTGTCCAAACCAAATTTTCTTGTATCAACCGCAATACTTAGTACAGTGTCTGGCTTAATAATACTTACTAAGTGCTAAGACACTCCCCCGATTAGACTGTAAACCCATCAGTGGGCAGAGACTGTCTCTATCTGTTGGCTGAATTGTCCATTCCAAAGCGCTTAGTACAGTGCTCTGCACATAGTAAGCGCTCAGTAAATACTATTGAATGAATGAAATGCTAATAGAATGTGCCACATTACTATAATTATTATTATTAACAGTGTAATTGACTAACCCCTCTGTGCTCACAACCACTGCATTTCTAGACACAAAATGCGTGGTTTACAGCTATGCACATAAATGCTGTAGGGAATGTCCACAGGTCATGGATCCAAGGCTGTAAAGGATGCAGAAGGGCAAAGAAGCCTGTGGGGAAAGAGGGCTTCATCAGAGAATCCGTCTTGCCATCGAAGTTGCCATAATAACGCTTTGAAGAGATGGCGAGTGGCGGTCTGGCCTATGTGGAGAGGGAGGGAGTAACAGGCTAGAAGGAGGCTGTGGGAAAGGAGTCAGAGGCGACCTAGAGGAGCTGGAGGTCCAGGGAGGAAGCCGGCGCAGTAGGAGCAAAGTGCCCACCTGATGGCGATAGAGAGGCGCGGCGCCCAGAATCACCGTCTGGGAGAACAGCAGCGCCGCCTGGTGGCTACAGCCCGGAAAGACCTGGCTCCGAATCCAGAGGCGGCCACTTATCTGCAGGGTGACCTTGGGCAAGTCACTTCCCTTCTCCGAGCCTCAGTTATATCATCTCTCAAATGGGGATTATGACTTGTGAGTCACATTAGGGATGTGGATTTTGTCCAAACTGACTGCCACTTGTCAGCTGTGTGACTGGGCAAGTCACTGAACTTCTCTGTGCCTCAGTTCCCTCATCTGTAAAATGAGGATTAACTGTGAGCCCCACGTGGGACATCCTGATTGCCTTGTATTTACCCGCAGCAGTTTGAACAGTACTTGGCACCTAGTAAGTGCTTAACCAATACATCATAATAATTCTTGGGGAGAGATGGAGTCAAGAGTAAAATGGGGATTAACGTGGGATTAGCCTCACGTGGGACAACCTGATTACCCTGTCTCTACCCCAGTGCTTAGAACAGTGCTCTGCACATAGTAAGCACTTAACAGATGCCAACTACTCTCTCCAGAGGCCACCCAGTGCATTTCCCCAGGCTTGAGGACCATTCCTCCACAATTTGGACAGTTCGGGTGTATTCTTAGCCTTGCTCTGCCAATTGAGATGGAGCCACGGGCTTACCCGCTACCGTGTAGGGAAGGTATTGGTGCTGTGCATGCATGAATGACGTTGGAGCGGGTTAGCCGGGTGGGGAATAGAAGAGTGAAGAAGCGGATGCCACGGTGGAAACGGAAAGCTGGTTCCGGAAACGGGGTGCGGGGCTCCGTGTGGGGCGCTGGTTCCGTCAGATTTGGTTGTGGGACTGAAGATCTGGGGCCTTGAACTCTATAGAGGGATCCAAGTCCCGCCTTCAGAGTCACCCTACACGTACTCAGTCTCCAAAGAAGGGACTCCTCTCCTGCCTGTTGAACAATAGGTTGATTCGAGAGGGTGGGGCGTGGAGGAATGTCTGTTCTGGAGAAACTGCATTGTTTGAATCTCCTCCCATTTTCTTCTCAACTCGCAGGAGCACCGTCAGACCCCTCATGGCACGGAGGGCTGTTGTGGAGAATCCAGGCACTAGGACCCCCTCAACCATCCCCTAGCCAGTGAGAATGTTTTTAAATTGGCTCTCTCTTCCACTCAGGAACAATGCTTCCCCTCCCTCATTGACTCCCATGCCTAATTCCCCCACTCCTCATCCTTCCGAGCTATCCCACGTCTGTCGGTCCCTTCAAATTTTGCCTTTGATTTCCCTTCCTTTGCACTGTCTGAACACTCGCATCCACTTTGCTTCCCTTTGTGATTACTATCACCAACCAAACCTTCTGTGCCAAATTAATTCCTTATCCAGTGTTTTCGAACATGCTCACTCTTTCCCTAGTTTTAGAGGAAAAAAAACTGTCCTTTGCCCCACAGCCCCCACCCCCCGCCCACGCCACCGTTCACAGGATAGATGAGAGCGACGGCGTCCAAACAATCCACTTGGTCACTACCG